>NW_010972587.1:2476331-2611251 GCF_000737465.1 Haliaeetus leucocephalus
TAACTCTATCCCAGCCGAAACCAGGACACCTGTGATGCTCCCTTGGGGGGTTTGAAGGTGCTGGGACCTCCCCTCGCCCCAGGGTGCCGAGGGTGTTCCTCCTGTGCCCGGCTGAGTGCCGACAGCCCCGAGCTGCTCTGGAGGTGGCTTTCCAATCCGTAGGATGTGGGCAAGAGAGCCTAGACCCAAGAAATTTGTACTTTAATTTGTTACCAATTAACGCAGACTTTTGATCACTGACTCGTGTATTGAGAAAAAGAGAACATAAACAATGAAATGCTGAGGGAAACATCCTTCTTCCCCCCCCGCCTTTTCAAGGCTTAGTTTAAACTGAGCACTCAGGTGCTATAAATAATCAGTCAGCAATGGTGTTTGGGTTAAAACATGACTGAATGGCTTGTCTTCTGTGAGGAATGAGCGGTTGTTTTCTTTTTGAAGCTTTTCTTGGAGGAGGCTGTTGGGATGGACCTGTTGGTAGTCTTCAATTCTGTTGTGATTTAGATACAGAAGATATTAATTCTTGGCCCTCCACTGTGTTATTCCAAACGGAACTGTAAGATTGTGTAGGACAGAAAAGAGGGAAGGTAGCTTGTCACCCATGGAAACCCCACATTAAGCTTCTGGATCTTTTTGGTGAGCTTGTAAAAGCTCTTGTTTCAAACCGGGCAAACGCGCTTCCCCCCCCACTGGGGCTGCCTCTCGTGGTGAGCAAGGTGCTAAAATGGGACCTGCTGGTATCTGACGGAGACCGCGAGCGCTTTGGACACGCTCAGGTCTTGAGAAATCGGCCGGTGGAGGAAGATGCTACAGATCTTTGACCTGTAGTCTTGAGGGAAGGGGTTTAGAGCCCTTGGGGGCTCCGTGTACTCAACTGAGTCACTGGGGTGCCTGGAGGCGACTGAAGAACGGCTCGTGGGGAGGAAGGAGGACTGGAGTCAGCGGGTTGTGGGGGGACGTTTGGGCACGAGCTTGTAGGGATGGGGCCTCCCTGCATGGGTGGGAGGCGGAGAGCCGTAGGAGATGGTCTGGTGAAGTGTAAGTGACGTTGCTCCTGTGAGAAGGGGCAGTGACCGTGGTGGGCAATGTTTCCTGAAGACCCATGTTGGTAGCCTGATGGTGCCCCTCCGGCTGCTTTCAACATTGCCTTGTGGTCATCCTCCATGCTTCCTCCCAGTAGAAATGAAAATTTCTTTTTCATCCCTAGGCAAAGCCAGTTGCCAGACTCCCCACCGGACTCTGGATCGGAACCATGTTCTCCACCACAGCTCCAGAGTAAGTCGCATGAATTGGGCCTCTCCCAAGCCCGTAGGAAGGTCTCCAGCTCCTTTTCCTTGTCCTTAATTTCTTCTCTGTTTACTTCTTGCAGCCCCGTGGTGTGACGCTACGTGGTCCGGTGGGCTGCAGCCTCCACTCCCCTGCCCACCTGCTGGGGTACCCAGCAAGCTTCCCTGCAGGTTCATGGAGACTTACTCCGATCCCGGCGCCGGTGGGCTTCCCTGCGCCATCCCCCCGGGCTGCTGCCTGAAGACAGAAAGTGCTGTGACTCCTTGGAATAATTCTACAGCCTCCACCTGTTTGGGGTTTAATTATTCATCCTTTCAGCCAAATGCATCTCAGATTTCTGGGTAAATGATAAAGCGTTTACGCAAAGGGCGAGACAGCTACGAAAAAAAAGTTGAGCTGGTAGAAGACAGGGTTTAGGCCTGGTGTCAAATCCCCGTGGGTGCAGGGTTTTCCACAGGATGGCAGTGTTTAGACATTTTTGAGATGCTTGTGATTGAGGGTTCTTTAAACTTCTTGACTGAAGTTCAAATTGGAGGTAGGAATGGATTTCAATTTTGAAAACTTTACAAGTCAAAAGAGAGACCAACATAACTGCTCCATAACTGGATTATAAAAGTGTTCAGGCGTTTTGTAATACCTGTTGCAGGGATTTGTCCGTAAGGAACTTGTAAGTGTTCTGACAAGTGGCACAAGAGAAAAAAAATATAATTGTCATATCTATGTAAGGAAGTGAAATGATATTCACACGCCACCTGCCATGTTCACCCACCAGCATGTTGTGGATGCTTAATTATTTAAAATACACTGGGTAGTGCAAGTATCCAACCATGATACCTGGTAAGACTGAATTGACTGATGCATGCCAGAGGGGGAACTCTGGATTTCGGGAGAGAAACGTGAATTTGTCAGTGTGAGTCCTGGGCTTGCAGATGCTCCATCCCCGTCCCCTCTTCTCTATAGAGCTCAGTGACGTGTTGGACGTGGGTGAAGGAAGCTGGGCCTGGGTTTCTCAGTGGAGCTATTTGTGTTCTTTGTTTGTTTTCCAGTAGAAGGTGCCCCTTAGTCAAAGTCATACTATTTTTTGAGTGAATGCTTTGGTTATTGGAACTTAAGATACAAAATACTTCTTGACCGAATGTGGAACTTTTGAAAAAACACAGAAAAAGAGCAACAGTTAATGTGATGAGCAGGCTTTTCTGCTACTCCTGCCTGCACCTTAGTCTGAGTGCCGACAGCCTGACTGAGACCTGGAGTTTGGCTTGGGTTTTTTTTCTCCCATCCAGAAGGAGTGACCATCTGTCAGGATATTCTAGTTTACATTTTATAATATCAAAACTTTGGAATAAAGTTTTTTTTCCTTTGCACAAAGGAGTATTTTTTGAAATCTCAGTTTCTGGGAAAGGGGAAAAATGTTACCCAGCAGTTGCCCCTTGAGATCTCTTCATTAACACATTGGTTTAACTGCTACTGGTGTTTTCTATTTAAGAAGGAAAGTGAGTTCACGCTTGGTGCAGCACACTTATTCAAGATAAAGCTGTGATTTTAATGCAAATGTCAGGAAACAATAAAACCCTGCCCCTTATGCACCATGTACGTTTTTAAGAAGAGATCAACTTCTTTATTCATATGAAATAAAAAAATAAACTGATCTATGTTTTGGAAGGAAAAATTGCATAATCCAGTTTTAAAAAGCCAACAACAATCACCTCCCCCTGGCAGATCAGAATTTGGGTGACAGTGCAGGTAGAATGAGATACCTGGGTGTTCTCTTGTTATGATTCTGTAACACCTGTATTTAAACTTATAAGTAATGCAGCGTGTGTTTTTAAAAAAGTAGTTCTGCAGCATCAGGCAAAAAAAGGAAGCTCTCACAATTACTGGGAGATGTCCCTGATTCTCCAGTCCAGTCTCAGGACTCCAGGCAAGGTAAGCAACTGTGTGAAAATGAAATTTAATGTTTCATGCCATAGACAAGTAAATTCTAAGAGCACAGCTCCTGCTGGCTCTGAAAACGCAGCAGTATTAACAGTCTGGGCTCCGCTACCAGGTTTGGAGGAATTTACCTTTTCAGTGTTTTTGAAAACCAAGATGTATTTGTATTTGGCGCAGAGAGAAGAAGCGTTAGAGGCTCCTGTTTCCTGAGGACTCTCTGGACAAAATATTCTGCCCTTCTCCATGTGTGAGCCTGCAGTACACAGATGATACCATACTCTGCTGACTTTGCTTGGCACTAGATTGACTGGGCAAAGAAACCATCTCGGGTCAGCTTAACAGGGAATTAATGGGGTGGATGAGCAAACAGATTGCAGTTTCCCTTTATCATCTCAACTCCCTATTTTTTCTACAAAGTGTGTCCATGCGCAAGCTTGGTAAAAGCTGTGTGTTCTTCCCCACCCCTTCCCCAAATTAATTTGGTTCATTGTTTTATCAAGATAAAAATGCTAAGCTTATACCAATTGAATCAAAAAAGCTTATCAGGCATGTGCAGAAATGGATCAGCTTCTGTGAAGTGTGAGGCTCTCCATGAATGAGCAGTTTGTAATGAACAGTTTATCTGAGGAGTTTCACCCTTGTCTGTTAGCAGAAAATCTGAGTGTTGCTTGTTATTTCTTCAGAGTAAGTTATTTTTCAGCATTAAATGAATCTTTTAGAACATTTTTAATGAGTAGCAACTGGATTTAGTAGGTTACTTTTCCTTTGGTATCTTCTATTTGATCAGTGTTGCTTGGTTGTGACTAGTCCTCTAAGTCTGCCACTGCTGGAAAGAGAGGATGTGTCTAAAATTGCTATTGCTGTTTTTAATATGTAAAGACACAGCTTTGAAATATGCTTTCCTTGGGGGTCGCTGTTAGTAAAATTGCACTGACACACGTGCTATTGGAAAAAGCACACAGCCCTTGGTTAAAATGGCATGGGGATCGTTTAGAAATGAGCTGTGAATTTCTTTACTGTGGGTTTTTTCTTATATTTTTGCTCTGCTGTATGTCACAAGTGGGGAACTGCAAATGAAGCTGGGGCCTGAAATGATTCTGTGGGCTCTGTCTTACTGTGCTGCCACTGGCTGTGGATGCATCTTAGCTGATATGCTCAACGACATATTTTCTCCTGTCCTTACTGTACTCCATTTATCTGTCTCTTATCACATTCTCCTCTGTCTTCATAAAATGTATAATATCTCAGAAAGCATTAACCAGTCAACCAGATATAGCAAAGAATGCGTTTGCTATTGGAAAACTGCCTCCTGCTCTGGAACAAAGTCCCTGTTGCAGTGAGTTAGAGTATATTCAGTTTAAACCTGTAGTAGAGAGACTGGGAAACTTATGTAGTTATTTTGCTTAATTGTTTCTTGCAGTGTTGCAGATTTACAGTAAAATGGTTGGCTCAGCTTTCCTTTCCCCTGCCTGCCCCCAAAGGAAACTATCCATCCTTTTGAAGAGAATAAAAATAGGAACTGCTACTTGTGTAATAATTTGCAAATAAGGAAAGCTGAAAAATTTATTTTCCAGGGCAAGGGAATATAACACCATCTTTTGGAATAACTGCAAAGGACAGTCGGATTTAAATATATATGCAATGTGTTTGTGCTTTATATGTATGTATATATGTAGATATATTTATAAAAATGTTTATGCAGGATTTTTGGCTAGTCACAAAAGTAATAACTGAATTGTCACTCTCTCTCTACAGCAACTGTTAGGGACTTTGCAGCTGAAGTGCAAGAATATGACAGTGATGGACAGAATGTAGCTTTGGAAAAATGCTGTCAAGCTCTAACATGGCAACCGTATCAAATTTCTCAGTGGAACAGCTTATTTAACTCTAATTATGAAAAACTGTAAGTACTGATGTTTGCACTTGGGAAAAGTGGTTTCCTGGGTCCTTTTTTTTTTCTTTTTTTTTTTCCCCCCCCTGGTACTGTAGTTCTATAGGAATAAATGATACATTTGGCGTCTCTTGTTCTTACTGAAAATAAGACTGGAGAAGGAGGTATAGCAGGCATGATGGAATATGAATCTGCAGATGTATCAGAAGCAGAACTTTAAACGCTGGTTGAAATTCATGCCAGGTTTTCTGATTTCCCTTCAGGGATTTAGGGGCAAAAGGAAAATGATTTTAACTTAAAATACTTGTTCATTTTTGTTTCTTTTGTCAAGCACATTGGGGAAAGTAATTACTGACCATATGGCACCTTTCCCTCTAATGGCCTAAAACATTAAAGAAAAATGGAAATAGAAGATACCTGTATTACTTCTGGGCTCATATAACTGAAGTCTTAGTAACTATAGACATATATATATGACATGCAACTGTTCAGTCAAAGGTTTAGAGTTCTCCTGTATTAATCAGAACTGTAAATAATTTTTTTGCCACTGGCAAAGGTCATTCCAAGTTCACTTTACATCCCTGATTTTCTCCACTCTAGTATTCAGTGAAAGATCCCTTTTAACAAAAGCCCTTCTACAGTGGCTGGTTTATTCCCCAGGACTGGTGCAAACATTTTGTCCCTGTCTCCACAGGACTTAAATAGCATAGTGAATTTTAATTTTCCTCGAGCCCAACCTGCTAAAAGCACTCGTGGGAGTTTGGAGTGCATCAGTGTCGTTGCTGGACACTGTCGTTCCCTGTTGATGCCCAGCGCGATGGGTCAGTACGCGTCGTGCTGTGTCCCACGCAGCCCTTCTCCCAAGGTATGGACGTGACACGAGAGCAGACAGTTCGGTGTCCCCACCTTTCTACTCCCTTGGGAGCTGGATGGGCCAAGAAACCTCCTCCTGTGTTCGTCATGCGAATTGTCACTCTAGATGGAAGCGGCTTCCAACTCCCGTCACGCTTCCAGTCAACGACTACGTGGGAGCTGTGAGCTGCTGGTGGGAAGTTGCTTTCCCACCACGACCCAACTACTTGGTGGTTCCCATACGCTTAAAGTTGAACTTCCAGGCTCACGTTTCTTGGTGGCTTGTGTCAACAAAGACAATGTGATGCTGAGCATTAAAGCATCCAGATACACGTGCCGCTGGCACTACTGTGGAAGGGGATTGAGATGTTATTTGCAGAGGAAGTCAGTGTTAATTTTAAGTGAGGTCAATGGCAGCGCCTTTGCTCCAAGGTGCGCTGTAATTACCGCACGGATTTTCTGAGCGGTGATCCTGTATTTTGTTAGCCTCAAGAGTCACGTACTTATCGCTGCTCCGTGTAGGTGGATTGGTCCTGTACCTCGAAATTGCTGTGCCCGCTTTAGGGGCATTTCTCAGGTTAATGATTATTTTCCGTTTTATTCATCCAGTATTTCAACCTTTTGATTATTTCATTTTCACAACAAAATGCTGTTAGCTGAGGTAGACTAATTAGAAAAGGTTACTCTACCATTAATTATGCCCTGCATTGTGTCTGCTTGGCACTTTCTTAGCTGCTTGCCCCATTACTGTTGTGATTGGTGGGACTCTGTTCCAAAGATTTTGTCTGAAGACTCAAATTCTGAATAGAAAGAGGAATTGGAAGTGTGTTTCTAGGAGGGATGCTTGTGTGACAGGGATATCCCTCGCTACCTGAAAGTTCTTCCGAGTTTTACTGTACTGCTTGGTGAGATTGACCATTCTTTGTGAGATCAGATCAAAATATGTATTTGCTCTTAATTACTGTAAATGGCATACTCAGAAAATGTTAAACATGAAATTTCTCTCTGGGAGTCGTTGTTCCAAACAATTCAACTTGGAGAAATGGCAGTTTGTACTTTTGCTTCTCAATCTGCTTGCCTGCCTGTAAGCAAGAACTTTGAAATTGCTTTAAGAATATCAGCTAATGAACTTGCTTTACACTTGAATCTGAAAAATTACTCTTCTCCCTACTATGAAGTACACACATAAAAAGAATTACCTTTGTAGGAAGAAACTGAAGAAGTTTTCTTCTTTAATAATATTGGTTTGAGGAGATGGTAGATACTTCATTATAATTTTTAATATTAATTAACATATGACTTAGTAGTTTTGGAGTAGGTACAAAGTAGTTTTCTCTTTATTCTGTGTCCTAGATAATCAGTGATTGTCTGAAAGGGGCCTTTTGTTCGTAATTTATAAAAAGATAATAAAGTCTGTACATTTCTTGTGAAGTCTGTACATTTTGATTTTTTCCAACTAATAATGTGCAAACAAATGGATGAGTTCTGAAAAGCCATCTTCAGTAATTGTGTTAATGAGAGGTTCTCGGTAGCATCAGACGAGATCATCATTATCAAACTTTCATTAGCAAGAAAAGCCAACGCCCACGTAAGAGAACCTTGCCATGTAGTCCTGTTGTTTCAGAATTATGTATCACTTAAATCAGAGGACTGGAAACATTGCTGGGATGGTGAGTTCACTGGCTCTTTTAGAAAGATCTTTTGATACCTTTCCTTGTTTGCTATGAATCGTAAGGACAGAATACTCTTTCTCTTTGGGTGACAAATTAGCCCTTTGAATAGACAGAATAGAGTTTCCTTACTCGGGGTAGGATGGACAACATTATAAAGGAGAGTTTTGTAGTCATCTGGCCAGAGGGTCGGTGTCGATAGCTTTTCTTCTAGCTTGAGTAAAGCCGTGTTTGAATCCCAGCAGCTTCTGCAGAAGCACTTGGTGTGGGAATTCAGGAGCAAACCAGGGAGTCTTGCTGGCTCATTAGCACGTTGTTGTCTGCAGCACTCATTCAGCTCTGTTTTTTTATAGCAATGTTATAATGAACGCTTGAACACACTAAAAGGTTTTATTGTGCTTTTAGGTGCACAGAGTCCCTTTGTACCAGATTTGTAAGTGAGGATTATGTAAGCTTCTCCACCTCTGGTTTCCAAACATTTCAAGTGTCAGACTAGAATTAGAGTACATTTTATATGCATTTTCATTTTTACACCTCTGAGAGGCTGAGAAGAAAATACTGGTAGAACCGGTGATTGTAAAGATGTGTTTCAGCTCCCATTTTGTCATTAAAAATCAGATGAATTTTCAGACCATGTAAAAAAATAGGAACTCAAGATGTCACTCAAATATGCCTCAAAGTTGCTATTCTTTCTTCTTGTTTTTGTAGACCTGCTGTAGGATATCACATTGTCACAGATAAAGGATTTAATTTTTCAACAACAGATGATGCCTTTGTGTGCCAGAAGAAGAATCACTTCCAAATCACAGTCCATATTAGAATCACTGGACATCCAAAATATGTCAAAACTCAGCTGGGGGGGAAACCAATAGAAAAGTTTTACTTGAAACCTTTTGGAATAAAGGCAAGCATTTCTCCTCTTTGTGATTATTACTTTTAATAAGTTAATATGTGATTATCCATAGAATAAGGTAAATAATTGAAATGAACTCTTTTCTTAGTCATTTTTGACCAAGACAAAAGAGAACACTTTTAAGTTACTAGTGACTTCTATGTGGAACTCTTTTGCAAAAAAAGTGATGTTTTGTGGATGCTTGGGCTGATACATGCCGAAAGACGACATGTTTGCCTGTTTGCTGTGGTTTCACTGAATTCCCTCTCTTTGACTGAAATTTTCTTCCCTCTGTGGGCAGTGCAGGGGTGTCAGCTGGTGTGTAGGTGGCCAGTCTACCCATTAGTCAAAAAGAGTTCTCAAAAAAACCCCAATTCACAAAGCAAAGAAAAAAAAATCAAATCTGGTTTTCCTGAACAGTTTACATGTAGAAAACCAACAAAATTTGCCCATTTCTTCTTGCCAGGGTTTCCATTTTCATTTTAAGAACCAAATTCTTCCCAGCCAATATGGGTCCACAAGCTTGCATATACAGAGGTAGTAAGAAATTTTAATCTTTCTGAAAGATTTTACCACATTTTTTTACTTACTACCAAAATTCAGTCATTTAAAAAAATCCATGTAGCTGTTTTACAAGGCAGCTACTACCAGATTTGCTTAATGCATTCTAATGCAGAAGAAATTAGTGAATATTACTGTCATCTGTTCCCATCTGAAGCAAAGTGCTGCTTGGTACCATTCCAG
Source organism: Haliaeetus leucocephalus (assembly GCF_000737465.1). NCBI lineage: Eukaryota > Metazoa > Chordata > Aves > Accipitriformes > Accipitridae > Haliaeetus > Haliaeetus leucocephalus. Next base: position 2,485,597 of record NW_010972587.1, read on the forward strand.
AAAGGTACAGAAGTTTAGATTAAAATAACTTATGGAACTACCTTGCACAGATTCAGTTCTCACATTAAATATCTGCATTTATGCTTTGGGATAAAATGAGCCAAGAACAATCTAGATTCAGAAAGCAATTTTTCTTTTGCAAATTAATGCATGACTTTTTTTTTCTTTTTTTCTTTTTTTCTTTTTTTCTCTTTCAAATTATATCCTCAGAATGATTTGGGGCTTCAGACTAGCTGTCAGGTGTCAATTGATCAGAAGTCAATTCCTGTGTTACTTTCTGTGTAGTTCCATGAGATATGAGAGACATTTCACTCTTTCAAACAATTTGCCTGTTAACTTCTCTTTCAGTTTTTATGTGTTTTAAAATTTAATATTCCTGTCACTTTTGAATTTTTTTTTTCTTCATAGGTGGAAGCTCCAAATCAAATAATTGCTATTGAACAGTCTCAGTCAGATCGAAGCAAAAAAACTTTCCATCCTGTTAAGTAAGAATTTTGAGAAAATTATTCCGTTTGATTTCAACATGTGATTGGTTTGAAATGTGTAGTAGTAGTTTCTTGGAAACTTACAGTAATTCTAAGCCAGTTTTCTGATCTGTATCCGAATTCCATTCTGGGTGCGCACATAGAATCACCATAGTAATAAGTGCCCGGTCTCCCTTCATTAAGGAAAATTTTCAGCAGCTTTACAAGTGTGTGAAGAATGCCTGTCCAAAATATTTATATTCAGCTAGCAGCACTGCTGTATGGTGTTCAGAGCTGTATGGCAGATGCATTTCCCATCTTAAAAAATGGCAGTAATGTTCCTGTTCTACACGGGCATGAGATGTATTTGCAGTGCTTTTCAGGGGGAGTGCCTCTGCTAGAAACATCTGTGTGGCTTCTCCCCACAGCTCTCTGCCATTCTTCTGCATCTTAAGTCACTGGCAGAATCAATGTTTGTTCTTCTGGCATGAGTGTCTTCTGTTGGAGCTGTTCTGTTCTCTATAAATAATTAAATAAGCCTTAAAACAGGAAAAGATAAGACAGCATCAACTTCAACAGGACAGTGCTGGGATAAAGGCTGCATGCAATATATAATTGCAAAAATGAACTTTGAGCTTGGGAGGAGAGCTCATTTTCACTAAATTATCTCTATCAAGTCATTTTTCTTCCTTTTGCATACCAACAAATAGATTCTGGGTGTGTGTAAATTGTGTGACCGTTCGGCGGACTGGTTTTTTTTCCATGCAAACCCTTTATTCGTGTTGTTTATCACTTACAGGAGCAATGCCACTATGTATTTGAGACACAGCTGTATATTTTATACTTTTAGACATACAAATTAGGTGCCGGTGAAAAAAAGGACAAGCAGTAACATTTATTTATTTTAATGTGGAAATTCAGTTCCAATAATAAGCAATGTCAACCTTGGCAAGCAACAAATACCCATCCCATAGAACACCTGCGGTTTTATTATGTTCAAGACTGTACAAACAGACCAAGAAACACAAGACTCCTATTACTAAGAACAGTTTCCCACTGCTGGTGCTTTGTCCTGTTTATCTCCTTGACATAGTCACTGTCTTTTTAATGCGTTTTTATAAACCAGGGTTACTGTGTTTTTGCTGGGGTCCCTCTGTTTTTTTTTCATTTGTCAGTTTTTCTCAGAACTGCTTTAATGAGTTTGAGGAAATCTGGCTTGAGCTGGGTAGATCTCCAAATGCTTATTTCCCTGATCTTGTTTCCTTTTCTATTTTAGAGTTGATCTGCCAGGGGACCAGATAACTAAAGTAACACTGGGAAGGTTGCATTTCAGTGAAACAACAGCAAATAATATGAGAAAAAAGGGGAAACCTAATCCTGACCAGAGGTATTGCTGTAGCTAGTTGGCCTGCATGTATGAAGTGGAAAAGAGAAAGTCTACTCTAGAATGGAGCTGATGTTTGTGAAAAATCTCAGTGTTGCCAAATCTGTGATTTTATTTCAAATTCTGTGATAGTTGGTATCTCCTTAAAGGCCTCTCTTCTAGAGTCACAGAATGATACAAGAATAAAAGAAAAGACTTCATCCTCATGGGCAGAGATAACTTCAGGAAATCATAGCCAGAATGATGGCTGACGAAATCAGGAAGCCAAACCCCCAAATCATGATAATTTCTTTCTGAGGAAGGAATGCTCTTCATCTTTGAGTCTTTCTTACTTAAATTTCCCAAAATTACTGTAATCTTTGTTCATTTTCAGTGATTGTGGGGATTGAAAGAACATGTTGCTTGAGAATGAAGTACTTTTTCTTTTGTATTGTAACATAAATACATCTAAAATAATGTTCTGGCTATCTTTTGATGCATCACTAATAGCAGCTGTACTTAAAACATTTTATTTTTTTCTGTGAGAAGACATTACTTCAATTATTGTCTTGATTAAATTGATTTCAAATCAGATACTTCATGCTGGTAGTTGGACTGTATGCTGTCTCTCAGGACCAATTCTACTTGCTGTCTGCAAAAGTCTCTGAAAAGATCATTGTGAGGGTAGGTAGAAATTTATATTGCTTTCATGTTAAAAGTATTTACTGTTTTGATATTCACAGGAGACTGTGGGGAGGGTGATTCTTGGGCACACAAATTACCATTGACTCAAAAAGATTGCGAAAAAAATTACAGTTGCATATTGTATGAGTATGTTGTTATCTTTTAATTATCAGGATTTTAAAACGTTAAAAGCAGAGCTATAGCAGAATTTAAAAAGAAAGCTTGTTGTGAATTCCAATACAAAATACACTGATTTTTCCAGATTGTTTTTTCTTTGAGGTGAAACAATTTCCTGCACTTGCCAGGAATTTGGTAAATGCTTTCATTGGCTAGATGCTTCATTTTCAAAGGAGGATGAGAAGGAAAAAAAATGCAAGGAAAGAAGGTCAAGCAGCTCTAGGAGGATTTAAGACCCCCAGCTGCCCCTTTCTGGTGTGTTTCCAGAGTGTCCCAGCTCTTAATTTGGTGGATGTAATACAGGTTTCAAAAGAGAAAAAGGAAGAATTGGTCTCTCTTCCTCACGACCATTACTTTTCAGTCCCCTGATCGACATAAATTTTTCCTTTTAGTCCTCAGCTTTAGCCTACAGTGAGAGTTAGACTCGGAAGAGAGCTCTGTTGGAAGAGGAGCCCTGGGGGGTGAGGGTTAGGAGAGAGGGAAGGCGCAGAGCCCCAGCGTCAGCGGGGTCGCGGGTGGGGGCTGCTGAAAGCTTTCCTTCAGTCCTGGCCCCTTCTTCGTGTGACCGATAGCCGTTGGGTAATGTTTGAACTGGGCATAGTCTCGGGTTATGGTTATTTCTAGGGTGAAGATTATGGTGAGGGCTTAGGGAGACAGGGGATGGCTAGGTGCCCTGTGGTGGGGCTGCCGAGGATGGGGAGGTCGAGTGAACTTTCTCGTGTGGGACAATGGAGGAATTGCTTCTTGTTTGCCTGGGGTCTTTCTAGTCCTTGGCTTATCATGAGGAGTAGGCTTCCAGCCAAAACGAAGCTCATTTTCTTCCCAGTGGCTGGTATAGTGCTGTGGTTTGGATTTAGGATGAGAAGAATGTTGATAACACACTGATGTTTTCAGTCGTTGCTCAGTCGGGTTTATACCAAGTCAAGGGTTTTTCAGCTTCTCATGCCCAGCCAGCAAGACGGCTGGAGGGGCACAAGGAGTTGGGAGGGGACACAGCCAGGACAGCTGACCCCAACTGGCCACAGGGGTATTCCATACCGTGTGATGTCATGTCCAGTACATAAACTGGGGGGGGGTTGGCCTGGAGGTGGATCACTGCTCGGGAACTAACTGGGCATCAATCGACGAGAAGTGAGCAATTGCATTGTGCATCACTTGTTTTGTATGGTGTTTTTTTTTTAATTATTATTACTATTTTTCTTTTTTTTTTTCCTCCTTCCTTTTCTGTCCTGTTAAACTGTCTTTATATCAACCTAGAAGTCCCCCCCCCCAATTCTCTCCCCATCCCCCCAGGTGCGGGGAAGCAAGCGAGCATCTGCGTGGTCCTTAGTTGCCGGCTGGGGTTAAACCATGACAGTAGGTGATTGCTTGGGTCCTTTTTGGCAGCACGTCATCTGCCTAGGCTTATGATTACAGCCTGGCTTAGCATTTGGGTTTGGAGAGAGCAAAAGTGCAAGTCCCCAGTACGTGTGGTGTTGCACAGGGGTTTCCCAAGGAAGACGAGGGCTTTCAGATGGTTTCAGTCCTGGCTCCTTTTCCATCCGGGCCATAACTTTGTGTCCCCTCGTGCCATAAGCCCTCTTCCCGCGGTTACGGTTAGGTTTTTGGAGGGCAGCGTGGCCGAGAGCTCCTTGCTGGGTGGAGCTGCGAAAGGGCTTTGAAAGCAATGTTTGGAGTTCAGTAGTTTTCTGCCCTGCCGAGAAGTTTTATCATCCTGGCCGTTGCTGTGGGTTCTTTTATTTCAGGACACTGAAGCATTACGTTTATATTATTCCTGTGTATTTAGTTCTTTTCCTTTTTTGTCCGTTAATTTCCACAATACTGCTTTCATCTGAATTTCTCTTTCTGCATCTAGCAGTGTTACAAATATCATGTCTTTACTAATTTGGGAAAGCTGTTGAATTTTCACATTTGACTCATCCTTGGGATCATTGTTAACTTATAAGACATGTATTTTTGTGTATGATTTAGAAATTTACATTTTTCTACCATTTTTAAAGTTAGATTCTTTTGAAATTTCAATAAGGAGAGCTCCTTCAATGTGTCTGAGACAGTTTTTTAATAGGAATCCAGGGAATGAGATTTTGCAAACCTGGCCACTATTCCAGACAAAGAAAAAAGAAGGCAAAAAAGCAGAAGGATCAAGAGGCTGTGATTTGAAGTGGTGAAAACATCAACAGGAAAGCTGAACAGAAAAAAAAAAAAATTCATTTTCCAGATGTCTGAGAGGGCTTCAGTGGCAGGTTATATAGTGAGCCAGCCACTGGTTACCTTAAAGTGGCAAAGCTGTGCAAATGCACTGTGAGAGAAAGCAGCTTGTGTTCTGGCCCTTTATACACTCAAACATAACACAGCCACTGCTCGGCTGGTAGTTTTGTTATCAGGCATATCAGATCATGCTCTAATTGTGACAAACAGTGGTAAGTGCAGAGCACCATGCCTTGTAGATGGTAAGGCCCTGTAAAAGCCTGGCTTCTTTAAATGCATGCGAACTTTTTATTGTCATCATACTTTTCGTTCAGACTCAAATTTTAAAGCCTGAATTCAAAGTTTAAAAAAAAATAATTAACAAAATTTATTGTTGAAATCAAATGCCTTTTCTAACTCTACACACTCCCTTGTTTTATTGGTGTTCTTTGGAAGACCCTGTTTCCTCGACATGAAATTTCTGATCTGAGTTAATTTAAAATATTACAGAGGATTTGGTGAACCACATGTGTTTAATCTCTACCTTGTTTGGTCTTTTCCAATTTCCAGCCTCAGCTAAAATTTACTGGTAAATAAAGAATGGTTATGTGGCATAATGTTGAAGTTAGAATTTGGAAAGCTTTGGACATTGGCAATTTAGCTTAAGGTGATAATAAAGTAGAATTCAAGTGAAAAAGCAATGAGGCCAATGCTGTGTGAGCAGAAACACTTGGAAGTGACTCCACTCTTTTTTTTTTTTTTTTTTTTTTTTTTGGGGTGTTAAAAAAGCTCTTGAATACAATTTAAAGATTTAGCCTTCCATTTTCTCTGAATTTCTAATGGAATAAGCAATAGTACATCTATGCTATGCTGTACCTTTAAACGTAATTTTTTCTTCCAGGCATCTAACCCAGGGCAGTTTGAGAATGACAATGATGTACTGTGGCAGCGAGGACATGTTCCAGAGACAATAGTCTATCATGGTCGAGTAGGAATTAACACAGATGCACCAGACGAAGCACTGGTTGTCTGCGGAAATGCAAAAGTTATGGGCAGAGTCATGCATCCATCTGACAGCCGAGCAAAACAGAATATCCGGGAGGTGAGGGCTGTGGAGTATTTAGGGCATTTATGTTTGCACCACAGCACACGTGTGGATCATCGTTCTGACACATGAAGCAGCTGCTTTATGGTGGGTGTGCGGAAAGGCTGGCCTAAAGAAACCAGCTGCAGCGCTCTGCTCTGCAGAGCCATCGCCTATGGATTTTGGAAGAGGCTGGCCGTGGAAGCTGGGATATCTGTGTAAATGGGAGTTGTCAGACTGAAGGGTCACTGGCAACGCAAATACAATGCAAATAGCGCTCTGCTGATGGGGAGCGGGAAGATGGTCCGTATTTTTGGATGTGCGGATGGCCCAAGTGGCCGCGCCAGGCTTGTCGCTCTCTCGGCGATGTCCTCGATGCCGTGACGTTCGTGGTGTTGCAACATGTGAATCTTGGTGTTTGTCCAACTAGGTTGATACGAATGAGCAGTTGAGAAGAATAACACAAATGAGGCTGGTGGAGTATGACTACAAGCCTGAATTTGCATCTGTTATGGGAATAAAAAATACCCATGAAACAGGTATTCAGTCAGCTCTGTTCCCATTTTTCATTAACTTCCACTGTTGTTCATTGTGCCATAGTGCCTTTTAACACCCTGCTGTTTCATCCTCGTTTCTTGGGATACTACAATTGCACACTTTGCCGTCTATCTCCTGTGGTAGAAAAATGCCAAAATTAAGTATTTCTGGTAATTTTCCAACTTCTGTTTCAATTTTTAAAGATAGGAGGTTGTTTTTCCAGAGGTTTAAGGAGAATTAAGTACGCGATCACAAACAATTTTGTTTTTATTGCAGAGAAGTGGGAATTCTAAAGGTTTCTGTTTGTTTTCTGTGGGATGGAAAAAAAAAAAAAGTGAAATCCTGGATTTTCTTACCACAGAGAAATTCTAGATCATGTTTGGCCATACCTGTAGCTTTTAGGATGATCTACTCAATGCACACAACTATGGTCAACGGTGTGCCACTGTGTTCCCTGACTTCAGTTTGTTATTTTGTGAACAGGAATAATAGCCCAGGAAGTGAAGGAGCTTTTACCTCAAGCTGTTAGAGAAGTTGGAGATGTTGCCTGTAATGACGGAGAAAAAATAGAAAACTTCCTCATGGTTGACAAGGTATGGTCTCGAGAGAGAAAAGGCAAGTGTGTATTTAGATTGTTCCTTTTGTATGTGGAGCTGTAAGCACGTGCTATGCTTTATAGAAAGGTGTAGACCTCCACATGTATTTACAAAAATAGTGTTTGGCAAATCATTGAGGAAAAACTGAACAGCCAGATGTTGGTAAATGGCTGAATCCTTTAATGACAAAAAGTATTTACATTAAAATCTCATTATAATAACAAATAAACATACAGTAAAAGAGAGAAGGAAAAAACCTAACTTTGCTGAATGAAGGTGGGTAGTGATTTCACAGCATTGGTCCAACAAGTGGGACTCCAAAATATTCTTTTGGGTTTAAGTGTTTAAGTTAATTGTTCCAGAAGTGAATTAAGCACTGATGGCATTCTATTTGCTAAATAAAAACTTCCTTACTCTATTTTTTCATGCCAAATACAAATGCTAGCTCCGTGTGCTCTGTGGGAAGGTTTCTTTGGCCATCTGAAATCCTTATTGTAGCTTTAAAATCACATACTACAAAATGTTTATGGCACACAAAGTAATTACCATGCGCAGAGGTTGGAAACGATGCCTCAGTCTATTGTCCTGTGCTCTCTCCCCATCCTTTCCCTGTAGAAATAGGACAGCAAGGGACCGTGGGTCGCAGCTGAGGGCAGACAGCGCTCGGCCGGAGCTTTGCTCGGAGCAGCCCCTCTGTTGTGCGCTGGTTCGCTGCAGGTCAAGGACCACGTCCCGGCTTCTTCCCACTTACAGCTGAGAGTGGGAAGAGGGAGGTTTTACAGATTGGGAACCTTGTCCTGTCTGGATGATGCCATGAATGCGATCCTGTATTCATTATAACCGTGCATTCTTTCGTTATTCTATAGAAAACACAAAGTGTATACCACCAAACTTGGAGAAAATATCTGTAAAAAATACTGCGTTTCACTTGTCATCTTTTGATAGGCTACAAAAAAGTTAAATTCATAGGTTAAATCTGCTAGGCTGTATTCCATATAAAGGAAACACAAATGAGACCCCTTGAATAAACCTGCAGAAAGAGGTCTTTCTAGAGATACTGCTGAAAAGGAGACTTAGAAAATTTGCTGTATTTGGTCAGGTGCTCACAGAAGAGCAGTGGTGTTAGATAGTGACACGAGGTCGTTTTGTCCGTCAGCCCTTCCCATTACGCTGTGTGATGGCTGCAGCATCCTTTGCATTTCTGAGCCCCCCCAAAACTGCTTTGGGGTAGCCAGTTTTTTTCTGACAAAACTTTTAGGTAGGACAATTGAGCTTTTGACTTACCTCTCCCTTTGCTGAAATATCACACAAATTTGGGCCCGTAGTGTTCCCTTTCTCCTCAGGATGTTTTCCAGGGATGTGACCCGGCAAACGGAGAAAGCCTACAGCACCCGGTGGGGCCTGATTCTGCCACTGACGTGGCCTGAGCAGGACTGAGTTGTTACAGCAGTGGCTTTTTTTTGCTGCTTAGCGTTTTCTTGACTACTTCGCTAGGTCTGGGATCGCTTCGCAAACACTTTGACATCGTTTTAATCCACGCTTTCTCCTCTTCCTCCTAACACCTGTGGCAGAGGATGTGAATGTCAGTTCTGTGACCTTTGGGGTGACAGGGGCAGGGGAGATCTGTGTCTAACAGTTTAAGATGTATATTGAATTCAGAGAGTTGGAACATCTGATGTCCAGGCGGAACATCTGCTTTCAATGTCTGGAGTTCCCAACTCCAGAGCAGCCCCACACCTTGAGTAGTAAATGGACAGTGCTTCATATCTTTGCGTTCAGTAGGGCAGGTGATGGGGCCCTGAACTTTGTTATCTCACATTCCACGTTTAGTTCCAGATCAGCAGGATATTGGCTGGTTTGGTTGTTTCTCTTTGTCAGTTACCTGTTTGGAGCTGTCGAACCCTGTAAAATTAATTGTTTGCATTACACGTTTGAACCAGGCTCTGCTACTTTCTAGAGAAATGTCTCAACTGTGTGGAAATTTGCTATTTTGGAACAAGACTCTTTCTGCTGTTCTCGGTCACGCTGTGGTCAGTACTTTGTCATCAGTGGGGCAGTAAAACTCTAATCAGTCCTTTTTTTCTCGAAGAAAGCATTCCTTCATTTTGCCAGATGAGTCATTTTCTCAGCTAGTTGAAGTCACCTAGAAAAGATTCATGCACGATTTGAGGAGAATGGAAAGGGCAGCTGCTACATATCATTGATATGAGGACAAGTGACCGTATAAATGATTTCACAGTTCTAGACGCAGGAGGTTATTTTGAAGTCACTTTTTAGTTAAACAGGCTGTTGGTCTGGCAGTAGAGAAGTTTGCAACTTGCCACTGATACCTGTGCTCAGGTTCTGTTTATACAAAATATTGTCTGTTTTTGTGGAACGCAGTCACCTTTAAAAGAAAGGTGTGTGTGGCATTTACAACGTGAAAGGCGAAACTCTGCTTTTGCCTTACTTCTGCATGACTTGCCTAGACTGGAACACTTAGCAACACTAACTGCAGTAATAGCTTCATCCAAGGTTTAATGGCATCAGTCTGGTTGTACATTAGGATGAGAAAGCCATTCTTTCAAACGGAGCGGAGAAAGTACGCTGTTACCATGCTCCTGCAGTGGATCAGTAACCATTTTTGGCTCAGAAATGGATAAAATACTACTTGGATGCTTGGGCTTCTCTGGCAGCAGATTGATACCTAGATGATAAGCAGGGGGTAGAAGAATACAAGGCTTTTCCTGGGTAAAATAGTCAGAAGGAGTAAATGGAGGGTGTCCGAACTGTGGTAGTTGCAGAGCTGATCACGGTATTGGAACTTATAGGACTCCTGTAAAAGGCTGGAGGGGTTGAAGGGGAGAATAAAATATTACACCATCACAGCTTGACCTCTGCTTTGGATCTTTCCCTGTCTCAGGGACTCCCATGTGATTCATGTTATGTGTACAACATGGATGGAAGCTCTAGCTTGTCTGAGCCAGGTTAGTCAATCCTGTAGGCAGATGGTTGGATGTACATTTTGCTAAGGGATTCTGAAATCTATGTTCAGCTGCAGCACTACAAATCAAATAGTAGATGCCTGTTTTGACAGTGTTAAGGTTTCAAATTCAATGCAATATGAAGGTAAAATATAGTTTAAATTCTTGGTCTACAAAGCCCTTTAGCTTCTTCAAATTTTTCTGCAAGTCCTCATTTTCAATTTACTGCAAATCGACAAAAGCAATTTTTACAATCTAGCAAAAGGGGTTTAGAGTCGTAAGTGCGTCCCATTTACAGTGAGATAACTTGTGTTTGCATTTTAAATATTCAATGTATCCTTATATAGGTGAATTCTGTACTCATTACAGCTTGTTACATCTGATTGATGAATATACTGTATCTACTTTTGTCATTGTTTTGCTTCTCAGGATCAGATCTTTATGGAGAACGTTGGTGCTGTAAAGCAGCTTTGTAAACTAACCAACAATCTCGAAGTCAGAATAGAAGAATTGGAACAGTGGAACAGGAAACTGGCCAGGCTGAAACGGATGAGCAGTTTAAAGTCAACAGTCAGCGAAGAGAGCAAAGTCAGGTACGTCTGTCTGGGATGTTCTCTGATAGTTGTCACAGAAACTGGTAAAGCGGTCTCTGTGGTAGAAGCGAAAACCGATTTTGCTCGACAGTGGAGTTCAGCTCATTTCCAGCATTTAAGTTGTGCAAAAATTTCAAATTTCTCATAATTTTTAACTCACTGACAAAATTAATATTTGAAATGGGTGTTAAATTGCAGTCATTTTTGTAATTGCTTCAGTTGCATAAAGCAAAGGTAGATTATGTCCAGTTACAGCCCTGGAGCTTGGAAATTGCTGCTAAGAGAAGTCTGCAGAGCTGCTTCTGCAAGAAAGAATCTTCATTAGTGCTTCAGTGGAAGTGATGAGTGTTTCCTATTTCTAAACCATTTCCCCAAGTTTTCTTTGAAATCAAATGTAGCATTTAATAGCATTCACCTGAATAAGTTAACGGGAGGCCTTTGTTCTTGAAAATGAATCTGATGACACTTCTGCCTTTCTCTTTTTAAATGTTAAAATTGCAAAAGCAAGTGACATTAACACCCTATTGAAAATGTCTCTTTTTCATTTGTTAGTTGCCAAAGCATTTGAATGTTAAAGAGATCTTGTCTCTTACAGCAGGTATAGTCGAGCTACTAGTCTTTTGCCATCAAAAAAATCAGTCCTGCTGAAATCCAGCAAGGTGAGTGAAATTAAATATATGAAATGTGCCTATGAGAGGGTTTTTGTAAGTGCTGAGATATCGGTGAAAGCTTTCATGTTTCTAAATATAGAATCAAATTCCTTAGCCAGAATTATTTAGTGTCATGCTACAAGCTTAAAAACTAGCTGCACTGAGATAGAAAATATGTATGAGGCACTTCTACTTCTTGCCTATACATTGTGGGTGTGCGAGTAGATCCACGCTGTCTAATGGTGTGAAGGAGGAGACCAACAGGACAGAGTTGTTGAGCCCGTAGATGTGCTCCTGTGGTGCAGTGCAGCCTTACACAGAAATGCTCACTGCAGTTTGGGAGTCTGCACAGTGGTAATTCTTCCTTGGCTTTCTTCCTTGGATGAGTCTTTCACCGTGCTTTGCAGTTAGCATCTCCTGTTTTGTACTGGGTAGTGCTGTCTTTCAGGTGGTTAAGACCTGGATGGGACGTCGTTGCTATTGCTGAATGACTTCCTCTTGCCCATACCCTGGTATAGAAAGAGGAGACCCCTTTTCACAGGGATTGAATGAGTTGGGGAAATATATGTTGACCTTGTTCGAGACAGTCTTTCTAGCCTGCTAAGTCCTGTTCTTCAAGACGAACCAATGCTCATTTGCCTACCTTGCTTTTGCCAGTGCCAAAGAGCAAGAGAAAATAATAGGTCAGATGTTCTTATTCCATGATGACAATCAAATGCTCCATCATCTAAGATCATCCTGCTTGTTTGGAAGGTGCCTTTCTGTATTTCCACCAGCCCTGGTTTAACATGGCCTGAGCATATACTGAAAGCTGCTCCTCTTTTAGTTCTGGCCACTGCTTACTGAGTTCTTAATTTGATTTTTAAATACTTCAAGAGTATGAAAAATGGCAGGAAGAAAAGAGAAGGAGCTTTCTTCCTGTGTAATGTTTGTGCCCCCAGACTATCAACAGTGTGCAGTGCACTCACAGTTTTAGGGAGCCTTTCATTACTTAAGTTTTTCTCTTTAGACGTTGACCCCTACATAAGGATGACTTGTATGGTTCCTCCGAAAGAAACAAGGTTAACTTAAAGTCAGACTAGTGTAGTATTTCTTAATCTACTAGTAGTAGCTTAGTTATGTGCCACTTAAATTAACCAAACATGTTTTTTTTTTCTAGGTTTGTTTGTCAAAGACGAAAGAGTCTTGCTCTGTGAAGATGTTCCGGGTGACCATAATAACTTTGATTGCTATTATGGCACTATGGTAACAGTTAATTATCAACAAGTTGACTTGTTTCTCCCTTCCCCTTTCTACTCACCAGAAAGAAGATTGCAATTTTTTTCTTCTTCTCACCTTTCCTACTCAGAGAACACAATGTATTTAAATTAACAGTGAATATGCCTGGTAATATTGTAAAGTTGAAATCATTTTAGAAAAATGAGATACTGATGTGGTGCACGCACAGGTAATCTCTGTCCACGTCCCAGTGTATGGTGCACCTTGAATGTATCTCGGTGGCTCGTGCTACAGGGGCAAAGCTGGACTCGTGAGACCCTGCATGTTTTATGCATTCATTCTGTGCCGAAGTACAATTTCTGAGGTACAGAGAGATTCTGTTGGGTGAAATGAAGCTGGACTTGTTCCCAGTGTGGTGGGCAGTCCTGTGACTCTGAAAGTTTTGCTTGTGACATTGGACTTGTGGAAAGGAAAGTATGCTCTGGAGAGATTGCCATTTTCTGTTTCCAGTCCAAAACCCCACTGATTACAATCTCTCTGTGAACTGAGTACTTTGAACGGGTGTTGTGATTCTATTTACAATGGAAAACTGACCATATTTTGTGTTGAATACAAGTATATGTATATATACATATATACAGGTATACAAATACAATACTGTATACAAGTATCTGATCTAAACCCCATTAAATTCAGTTGGAATTTTTCCCACTAAAGGGAAAGTGATCGGATAACTCTTACATTACTACATTTGGACAAGGTGCTGTCAAGGTGTTATTCATATTATGTTACATAAGAAGATGGATGTAAATCTACAGAATAATTCTCTTTCTACAGTGCTTTGACAATATCAACCCTATATTTACTTAGCATTCATGACAGACGTTTTGAAAACCATCCGATTTACAGGCAAGTAGTTAAATTTGCGTTACTGCATTAGAATTAGTAATAGATTGTGGACCAACCTGTTTTGGTCCACAACTCTGATGTCCATTTCTTAATGAATTGTTTTTCTTCATCAGCAGTACCTCAAGTTCTGTTCTACTCTCTCCCTCTGCCACTACAGCAGGTACGGTATCTCTGTTGGTCTGCGTACACGTAACAGGCTTTCAATTTCTGTGCTATTCTAAAATGCCAATAGACACACAGCACTAGTGAGAATTGTGTCTTTTTTTTTTTTTTTTGCCTTTAGCATTGCAGGGGGAAAGCACAATTTCTCAGAGCACGCAACACATCAGCAGGATCCCTGAAGTGAATTTCTGTGACATTTTGCCTTGTGACAAGGTCTATTGTTGTCCAATTCATCAACCAAAAGTCAGATCTCTAAGTTATGAGAAAACTAATGCAAAGGAGAAACGTAAGTTGAAGCATTAATTTCTGTTATTTACCATTTAAGTAAAGACTATATGAAGAGTGTGGGGGAAGGGGCAAGAATCTTGAAAGGTAGTTAGCTTCCTACAAAAAAGCCTAGTCCAGAGGACTTAAAAAATCCTGATATAACTAATCATCACTGCAGTCAATATGTTTTTTGGAAAATCTGGCCTGGTTACCTTTAAGAATTTTGGGTCCTAAGATGTTTTGTCAGGTGTCACTGTTCTGCCTGGCCATTCATGGTAAATGATTTCATGTGAACCAGAAAGTCACTAATCACTTTAATTAACCTTTGTCTGTAGTTGGACAGGAGTTGATTGCGGGTAGTGGAGGGTCAATTAACAGATGTAAAAAAACCCAAACACCCAAAACACAAAGCACTTAATGGTGTCACAGGTGGTGATACTACATCTTTTCTGTGGGCAGAGACAGAAATTCAACTGCCACAAAACATAAAACTGAGAATTAAAACTCTGCTCACTCAGGCAGGGTTTTTGAGTAGAGTAATGTTATTTGAAGGCAGAGCTCTGTGAAATAAATTGCTTTTACTGGAATGAATTCTCTTTCAGCTATTGTCTGCCAGATGTTATGTGTGTAATATATGAGTAGGTGTATTGTTTACAACTTTTATGATATTTATAAGAAAGAGTTTAAATATAAAGGTATGCACAAGTTGTTGGAATCTGTATTCCTCTTTCCCAGACCTTAACATTGGCAATGTCTGGAAGCAAGTGTTAATATTACTAAACCCAGCAGTCATAGTCGTCTTTTCTTGGCCTCGGGAACAATTCTTGCACCAACCACAGTTAGCAAGTTGAGGTGAAATTGGGGACGGATGCAGTTCAGCCTCTGAAACACAGATGTCTGCCAGGGCCGGCACTGCCGATCGCTGTGACACTCTTACCTATCACATCAGCTGTTCCAGTGGGATTCACCCACTGGCCATTCTTTATACTGGAACGTGCTGTTGTCCCCAGACAAGCTGCGGGTAAGTGGTGCTTGCGATTCTTGTGATTAGTGCTGCAGTGAGCCCCGTGGCAGACACAGCTCAATACAGCGCTTTCAAGAGGTCGTACCTAAGTGATTTGTATTGCTCTGAAGCCTGAAAGAGTGTTGATTAATTAAAAAGACGTTAATCTCATTTACAAATGAGGGAGCTGTAGACGGATGAAAATGAAATATGAAAACCCTCTATCCCCAGCTGGCTGCTTTTGATATTAGGTGGAAAGGGAAGATAAGAATAAACACAAAGCATTACCTTCTCAAGGTCTTATGCTCCAAATAGCATTAAATGTGGATCCAAGAGTGAAAAATCAGCACAGTACACAAGCTACTGAAAGATTTCAGATCTGCACAAGTTTAATGAAGCTGAATGTATCCCCAGATGGAAGGTAACAATGTCAATATGAAATCCAAACAGAAGGAAAACCAACAAGCTGCTTAATGTAGCTGTAGCCAAGATAAATGAGAAGGAAAATGTTTTCGGAACAAAAAGCTAAGAGTTAAATATGGGAATAATTAAGATAAACAGTGAATATTTTAGAATCAGCTGACTAGCCTGATTCACGGAAAGATGAAACTATTTGAAATCAAAGTTGAATTAAATGCTAATTTAGGAGTTCATCTTTAACAGACCTTTTACTGTTCCGCTACGCGGTACCTGAATTCTGTGGGTGCAGGCTACTGCTGAGTGCATCCATTGTAACTCCTAATCCCTTGCACCTCCGATTTGTTGAGGAGAAGGCTGTTAGGAGTGTTCAAGTAGAAAAAAAAGCATTCATAAGCAAGACAAAGTTTATTAAACAAAAATTCAGCATGTCTTTATGTAGTCTAGTTTGATGTGGCCTTTTTTCCTCATAGTTCTTTGTCTTAAGAACTGTTTTCTCTGAAGGATTTAGACTTTCAACTGAGCAGTGTGAATATCCTTCAGCATCTGGGCTTTTTCTTCTCTCTGCTTCCATGCCATTAGTGCTTATCGCTCGCCCCTTTGCATTAAGCATCACTGATAACCAGGGACTGGCCTTACTTTCTCTGCGTGTTGTTTCTTGCTGCTGGCTCTCCCCTCACAATAAAAGCTTGGTGAGGATTTTGGTCAAAGCTGCTGGATATTGGTCAACTTAATGCATTTGCGTGTATTGCCTTCGGATGGTAATTAATGAAGTCGTAGCAAGGTACCACCACCACAAAAAATCATCAGCAGGTTTTTTCCACACTGCTTATAGAATATTACAACTCATGTGAATTAAAACCAGAAAGTGCTTGAGGGGAAAAAAAAAAAGGATACCACATTTATTGGATGAGTTTATCTGAATCTTATCTGGAGATAATAGTTGTCCTCATATTCTGGTCATGCTCGTGCTTTTATATTTGTTATTGCATTGGATCTTCACACCCCACATGGGCCTTTGAGAAAGCCCTCAGAGGTACTGTATGTGACAGAGTGGAAGTTTACCACAATGTATTGAAGGCTTCTACGGTGGTTTTGGGGGGTTCTTGGTGTTCCCAGTTGGCAACTTGAGCTCCAAATAAAAAAAAATCAGGGTTCAGTTTTCTACATTTCATTTGGATTGCATCAGCTTAAAGGACCATGAAACAGTAATTTTATGACAAGTAAAAAAACCAAGTAAAAATGAATTTCTGTACTGGTTACTGACTTAGTTTAAATAGTTGAAATCTTAGTGAAGTAAATCTGTCTTCATCCTAGTTTTTATACAAAATTCTGATAACCACTTAGTGCTTTCTTCCATCATCTGCAAAAGCATCACAGTATTGAATGTTTAGTAATTCAGAGTATTTAATAAATATTCCTGCCAACACTTGCACGGCTGAACTATTTTATCTACAGGGAGAACATTTTTCTTTCAGTGAGCAATCTTTTGGCTTTACCAGGGGATACAGATTTTCTTACAGAATAGTTCTCTGTTAATGAAAATGCAAAATGGCAGGGAACGTTTAATGCATTGCTAACATATCTGGACTATTAAGGGAAAACAGAAGAAAGTGGAAGGAAGATGTGACAACTAGTTTGTAAATTAAAAGGGAGTATGAGAGAACAAATAGGCTTTTTTTAGATCTGCCTCAAGACCTACTGTACATGTATAACTGATTGCATGGGTTCAGTGGCCATTTGTCTAGGTGTGTGGAACAGTATAAAAAAATGGGACAGCAGGTGACTACTAAGTGCAAGAGTTACTACCCGAGTTGGCAGAACTGGTAGATCTGTATGATGAGCAATTAAATAGAAAATGGATTCAAGGAATAACTGGCAGCAGTATCACAGATTCATAACAAAACACAAAAATGATGGAAATCCCAAGGATGTATTTTGCATTGCATTGCTTCTGGGCCCTTGGATTCCAGTTGTTCATGTTGTTCCATGCTCTCGGTCACCTACTAGCATGAGAAAAGTCTGGATTTTCTCATTTCCCAATACTGAAATGAAGATCAAAATCTGGAATGAATAAGGAAACAGTAAGGTCAATGCAGCTGTCTTGTTTCAATCTCAGTGAAATAATGCATTTTGATCCTTTCTTTTGTAAAAT
This sequence comes from Haliaeetus leucocephalus, assembly GCF_000737465.1. Lineage (NCBI taxonomy): Eukaryota > Metazoa > Chordata > Aves > Accipitriformes > Accipitridae > Haliaeetus > Haliaeetus leucocephalus. Next base: position 2,503,026 of record NW_010972587.1, read on the forward strand.
TAATTTTTATATAATGAAACAGTGACTTCTGTTCTAAACAGTCATTTTGAAATCAGAATGTTTCCTTTGGAAAACGCAGGAATGGAGCACCTTGGTATTCTAGAAATACGTGATTCTGGGTTTTTGGGTTTTTTTTTTTTTATTTCTCCACAGATTAAATGGTATTTGATGAAGCATGTTAGTTTAGGCAAGATCAACATTTCTCAGTGCCAGCTTATTGGTAGCATGTCTCTGGACAGAGTCTTGGCTGGCAATAAGTGTAAAAGCACAGGAATAGCTTTAGACCATTTCCCCTGGGCTTGAAGGGCCTCCCCCCAGGTTGTACTATGTGATGATTATTCAAAAGATCTTTTAAAGTTCATTTTTCTAGAGAAGTGCTATGAAAATTAATAGGATTAAAAAAATAAAAAAAATCAGCTTATATTTCCCAGCCTAGTTCAATGTCTGAAATTACAGAGGTGACAATCTGTGAACGTGGCGATGATGTTGTTAGAGCTGTGTATTACTCTCTTTAATTTGGTGACTCACCCTTCTCTCTGTGAAGTACCGTGTCTCACTCGGGTCTGTCCTCAGTGTCTTGCGTCTCACATTCAAACAGCGAGGTTACTCCCCTGGCCTCGGTTTGCGTGGCAGATGCTTATTCTTACTAGGACTATTTTCTCACTGATGAGAGAGATGTGGCTTTATGATCAGATTTGTGCTGAAGTGCCTGACTGGATCTTGACGTTCACTTTGGCTCTCTATTATAACAATTGGTGATATTCTGTGTGTGGGATGAAATCTTTTCTCTTAGGCTATTTTTTGAAATGTTTTAGATATCCTGTAGAATTTCAAAAGCTTGTTTCTTGTTACCTACAAATTTCTTTTGACTGTATATATCTGCTTCTGAAAAGAGGTGCTTTGTATTTTAAAGGTTTCTCTTGTGGTTACGCATGCCTTTATCCAAGAAAACATCTTCTGGTATTGTATTCATATTTTGCTGTTACAAGTGTGCAAGGCTAACCTGGGGACATTTGTACATACATCCTTTCACAGGGAACACAAGTGACATGTTACCTGAACGAGATCCAGTCAAAAAATCTAATGGAAGACCTGATCTTGGAAATGACTGTAAGTCCCATATTTTTTTAAAATACTGTTGGAATGTATACTTGTATAACTTCGAAGAATTACTTTTAGGCTTGGAATTCTGCTGCTGGAATTTAGAGAAGTTTCATTTATAACTGGTCGTTATAGAGAATTAGCACTTAGGAATCTATTAAATACCTGTGATTTGCTATAATTTTCTTGTCATTCCAATTTATTCTTATGTCTTCATTAGGTTTTTATAGACATTCTGGCTGCCCTCTCTAGAGAGTTCTTAGACTTGGCTTCAGATGCAATAAAACGACAAGTGATATTTTCCTTGACAGGGACTAAAATCTTGTGAGGTGCTCAACACGGCGAACCCTTATACAGCAAAATATGTAAGGATATGAGTGTACTATGAGTGCAGTATTTGTGTGCAGGCAATGCACGATACAGTGTTAAGGAAGAGTTTGGGGTTTTACTCCGTTGACCTAGTGGATTAAAAACATCAGCTGCTGAAAGGGGCCATCTCTACCTTAGGATGCTGACACTGCCTGCATCAGTGGAGATGAAATGAAGTTCTTCGACACAAGACTTTTGGGTTGATTTCAGGCTGCCCTTTTAGTGACTGCGCACTGCTGTCAGAGCCAGTCTGGGCTGAAAATATTGCTTCTTTCCCGTGAAGATGAGTATCTGCTGATTACATATGTTATAATGGCATAGCTCTGGCATTCATTCAGTATGAGCAGGATTATGCCTTCTCTTTTCTGTTTATGTGGATGCTCTGTTTTAAGGTTTGTTTTTTTTATAAAGATTTGATTAAAGATTAGGCAATATTTGGATGATAAAACACCCATATGCTGGCACGCGCTTAGAGCAGTTTGCTACCCAGGGCCACGTGAGGAATAGAACACAGGCTCTGCTTGTTGCCTGGGTATGCCCCAGTGGGATGATCTGGGAAAAATCATTCCCCTTTGGATTTTTTTTTTTTTCCACATGGCTACACACCTCAGAAAAGGGCCTCTGTGGCATTACTATGATGCACGTTTTAATGAGATGCTGTGTCACAGGGAAATGTTCTTCTGTGCTAGTTCTTTGAGATGAGCATGCTCAATTTCCCTCTGCCACTTGAGCATATGTGTGGATATTTGCATGCTGAAAGTTAAGTATATACTGCCAGGCAGATGTTTTATAATCAGAGCGCAGGTCAGCCTACAATCATGCAGTTTCTCTGCAAAGCAGGGAACTGCTGCTGTAGACCAGAAACACAAAACCAGCGTTCACAGCATGACACAGTTCAGACTGGAGTGGGCTGGTTTAGGACATGGGCTGATGGGATGCTCTGGAGGTATCCAGGAGAAATAAGCTTTTCGGGATGCGGTGGTTCCTGGGCCAGCTGTGAAAGCAGAAGCTGTGGTGCTGTGTTGGCACACTGGTTCTTGCCGCCTAACTCTCCGCGGGGTTAATCTGCCTTGGGGAAGAGCCATGCCATCGTGGCTATACTCTTCATCCTCTGTGTAGAATAATACAAAACTCTCAAGTTCCTGCAAGTTCAAGGCAACATTTTATAAAGAAATTGTAATATTCATTAGAGTTAGGTCGTTCTCCCGCACATAGGATTAGAAACAATTTTTGCTGCATTCCAAATTATTTCTCTCAGCAAAGATAATGTTTTTCAAATTAACGTGTACTTGCATGAGCATGGCTTCTATTATATTAAAATGAACATTGGCACATTTGTATTCTACTTGGACTGCCGTCAAAATAGCCTTCAATGTCTGCCCCAAAGAAAATGTTACAACGTTAGGTGCCCAGGATATTTGTCCTTGTAAATCAAACAAGGATCTTATTTCCCCTGTAATGGCAGAATGAAGGTGATCAACCAGAGGCTTTTTACTGAGTGCTAATTTAGACCTGCAGCAGGTCCTGTAACGGCAAGCAAGGGAGTAGATGCCAATGTATTAACTGCAATTTTATTATGCTCTTCTCTAAGATTTCTGACATAATTAAGAATAAAACAGTATTCTTCATATTTTTAGGGATTGATACAACAATCAGTTCTATACAGATTTTGGAAACTCAGCAAAGCATTGACAATCGCTATTGCAGTAAAAATCTACAGTGCAGGTAGGTAAATTGTTTCATTATGCTTTGTTATGGTGGAATAAAATACCATTGATTTGGCTGGCTCCTCCTCACAATCGTTCACTCTAGCTTGCAGAAGCTTTTTTCTACATTTTCGTAATTTTTTTCTTTTAAAATTTAAATGCAATTTCCATGTTTTTGCAAAGATACCGTCTATCTCGAAATCCTGTGTGTATTAATGCTGCCTTTTTCAGGTCCGGAAATTACAGCTATATTATTCCTGTTAACAAATACACACCCATGGATGTAGAAATCTCATTGGAAATAAAGTAAGTACAATTAGAGATAATACATACATAATAACAGTGGTTCGTTTTTTGGATCGTAATTTTTGCCTGATTCCTATTGTGACATGAGTTTGTCCCTATTCAGAGGAGTGGGACAAATCTATGCACAACTGAGTTCTTAATGTAGACCTTTGGGTAGATCCTTTGCTGTAGTGTAGGCCCAGTACCGCTCTCCGCCCAATAACGATTTCACCCATTGATTCAGATATTAAAATTCAGTAGTCGTAAGGTTCAGTCTAATAATCATTTGCGCAGACATGTACGCATATAGGCCTTTGGCCTAGGGATTTGATTTTTTTTTTCTGTTTTTTGGTGTAGAGAAATATTGTTAGGAATGTACATAAATAACTCCAGAGAACACCTTTTTTTGGTCTGTTGCGCCAAGCCCTGTAAAAGGGAATTCTTGTACAGGAACCTCCGGTAGTGCATAAAATTGTGACTTGCAGCAGACTTACTGCTCTCAGCAGATATCTTCTCCTCAAATAAAAGCCTAGCTCCACTGTGTTCTCCCAGAAATAACAAGTCTTTTCTTTTGGGGTTCTTTCCGGAGAAAGTCCAATGATAGCCAGGAGAGCTGCCAAACACTCTGCTTGATGACACTTCATGACTCCAGTCTCTCCAAGAAAGGGCTTGGTGAAGTTACGGATGGTCTTTGGGTCCAGTCTTTTGATCTTGAATGTTATCCTTGTAAACATCTGCCTTTTTCAGATAAGAGGAAATATAACAGTACTCCTGAAGTGCTTGCTTGTTTTCTAGAGCCCCTGCAAATTTGTCTTTTAGGTGTATGCCATTATAATCTAATAATACAGCCCTCCCATGTAGGGATTAATATATCATACTCAGAGTTTCACTGAAGCAGTTACTGAATTTATTTTGGATATTGGTTTGTGATTTGGGGGGAGGGGGATTTTCAATATATGCCTTTTCTATATACTTTCACATAACAAACCACAAAATTAAAAAAATCAAAATACTTAACAAAGCCCAAACATATTTGGATTACTGCTGTGTCCAAATACTGCAAGATACTGTAAATACTTCAGAAATTTGGAAAACCTTTATGCCTGCTGAATAAAATCAAATGAAACCAACACACATCACTAATAGCCTGTCTAGGACAGAGAATCTGCCATATATGAATTACATGCATTAAAAATGCTGTTTCTTATAACACCTTGTTAATGTTGTGAAAGCACATTTTGTTGGGGGGTGTTTCATTGTTCCCCACAGCATAAACTAGAAATGTTCGTGTTGCCTTTTCCCCACCTTCTGCTTTTGTTTTTTCTGCTAGCCATTGCCATATCCGAGTTCCTTTGGATCTCCAAGGCATTTTTGTTTGTTTATGCTCTTCTCAGAAAAGCCATCTGGTAGGCTAGGAAGTGCTGGAAACTCTCTCTAGGGATAGTTTGGAGAAGATATGACCACAATGTCCTTGCTGTTGAAGAATTCTGAATGAAATTCTGTTTACCGCTGCTTTCCAAGACTAAGTCTGGGATATTTGTACTTCTTTTTAATGATATATTTGCATGTGTACAGTGGCAAATGGGAGTTACTTATATAGGTCCCTGTTTTAAGGCTTATTATGGGGTGGTATTCCATAAAATTGAGGTTGTGTTAGATGCCCAGGTATCCTCTGGCACAGGTATATTATGCCTATCCTTGATGTAAGCCATGCAACTCAAGCATGTCGTGAACATTACTTTGTATAAAAAGTCATATACAATAGCTTCTAATATGAACATTCTTAAGGTTTGAGGAAGTATAGTGTACAGTTCTAGATTTATCTTAACAACTGTAAAGATCACCCAGATTTCCCAATGCAAAACATCCTCCATTCATGGGAGGGAACAGGACCAGATCAGAGGTTGGTGGCTTAGGTTTATCTCCTTCATATCAGCCAGTGAAGTAAGCTCCTCTGCTTTATTTCTCCACAATTCAATTCTTTGGATTTTTTCCCCCATATGTATATTGTATTTATATATATGATTATGCTATTTAAGAGCAATGGAATAGATCCTTATTTTTCTCTGTTTCTTGAAGCACCACAGAACCATTAATTATATTTCTCTGCAAAGTCACATTTGGAAATTATTGCTCCTATTATTCTTCAAGCCAAAACAGTAGGAAGGATTTCCTAGAAACCACACAGGTAAGATTTTTGCAGCAATACTCTGGCTTGTGGGGATCATTTTTATAAGATTAATGGCTGCAAAATTCTGATCTTGATTATGGGTAGTAGAAATCCAAATGGTACTTTGAGTCTGCTGGTCGTAGCTGGCTTTGGCATGACCATAATGAGATGCAACCCTTTTGTAGGAGTCAATTTTCTGCTGACTTTTATAAAAATCTAGTGACACTCTGCAAGGGCAGTTTTGAGTCTGCTTCAGCCTAACTCACCACTGTAACTTGTATCTCCAGAGATACTTAAGAAATAGGGGTACTTCTCACCCAGGGCCTTAGGAGACAGAGTCCTCCAAACTCTCATCTACTCTACTGTTTCCATTATTGTCTTATGGGTAATGAATTCCAGTTTTTAAGTCTTGAATTCACTGGAAACAATGGTAGTATTCCCCTTTATTTCTGTGTGAACAGGAGTTTACCAATAAATCTCTCTAGGGAAAATTCTTCATTGTAAAAGCAAGAGGTGTTTACATGTCATTCTCTGGATTGCCTCAGTGGGAATAAATGCTGCTAAAACATATTAGCTTTTCCCAGTAAAAAAATATTTGGAGACTGGATCTTGCAAACTTTTGATTATCTCCAGTAAATTGATGAAGGCCTTAAACTCCCTTCAGATTCTCTGGAAATATAAGACTCTTTCAGGGCCTTGATTTGTCCACATTGCTTGAAGATGCTTATTCTGGCTGAAACGGTAGGAAAGGCAGAAGCAAGGATAGTAGCGTTTCTGAACACATTGTAGGAGAAACCTCCCTGAAGTTGGAAGTCATTTCAGAGTTGTCTTTAGATTTCTGATTTATGCTGCCATACGTGATATGTTCTTTTAATTGGCTTGAAATTACTTTTTTGGGTGCTTTGTCAAATTCGAGCTGCCCCCACCCTTAAGCAGACTTCCTGATCAGCTTTTCAAATGTCTTTGCAAAAAGTTACGGGCTTCTCTGCTACTGCTGTAAAGCCATCAGAAAGCCAAAATTGTCCAAGTTTTGACCTGTCTACCATAATCCAACAGAATTGAAATTAAGAGAGTTTCACAATGCAGAAATATCCTTGAAGCTTACTGCCAAAACTGGTCAAAGAGATTTCCTGCGTCAACCCGAAATCCACATCAAAAGACTAAAGCTAACTAGCCTCCAGCAGCAGGGAGCATTCAGATTTGATGTGACTTGGAATAGAAATGCTGCCTCGTTGAAGAGGGCTTTTTTTCCCAAGAGGATTTTCCCAGGGACTGGAAGGCTTATTCCAAAGGACGGTAATCCTTTGGACTCAGCGGTCTCACATAAGTTGTATCACGTGAACGTATCATCTCCAACAGAGAGAACGTGTCAGAAAGCGAAGGGGGGAGGGAAAGATGAAGGAGTTGAGACACTAGAAACTGATGAAATAAAAGTTACCATGGATCATCAGGCTAAAAAAGAGGTGAAGATTGAATTTTATTCAATGTAGCATAAACATTTCAGATGCAACATATATTAATTTCCTTTGTACGTGGCGGGACACCGCAATCAAAAATAGCGTGAAATCTTGCCTGCATCTGTTTTTGAAATACTGAGTGGAGACGCTACCTCTATCTTTGGAATAGAGAGAGGACCTTTCACTGCCTTCTGAGGGCTACTGAAGTTGCCGTTTCAAAATCAGCAGAATTGCCATTTGCTACTATTACACCTTAAAGCTCTCGGGCCACCTGGCACGTCAGGAACAATCCCTCTGTATTGTGGGATTTGCTTGGAAAACGAGAGGGACTGCAGTTATCCAGAGCCAGCTGAGTGTCGCTGGGAGGCAGGTGCCTGGCAGAGCTGATCGGAGCAAACCCACGTTCGCAGGGTTTGTCTTTAAATACCCTGACTAGAGCTATCAAGTCTTGTTACCGTAATTACTTCGCGCTGCGTTTGTCAATGAAATGTTTCCAGAGCCTATTCTTCTCTCCCACTTAACGTGAAATAAGGTTATCTAATCTCTCCCTCTCATTTATCATCTAGGGACGTCAGCATATTTGGACTCTCCCCGTAGCTAAACTGTATGACAGCGCGTACTATTTCCGTGTAGCTGCACCGGTAAGCCTCTTCAAATGGCAACACAGCAAAAGACAAATAGCGTTTGAACTGAGAGAAGATCTGATATGAATCTCCTTTATTTTTCTTCTGCAGGGTTTTGCAGGCTGCTCGACAGATCCTTATTTTGCTGGAATGTTTTTTACCGATTACTACTTCTATTTTTATCGGCAGTGTAACTAAAATGTCGCTGATCATTCTGTTCTTTGGGAAAAAGACAAGGAAGCTCTCGATGTGGAAAAGAGACTTGTGAATGGCCCTGGATATTTTTTTAAACCTCTTGCTGAGTTGTATGGCACTTTCTTTTTTGTTTCACTTTTAATTTAAAAAGAAAAGGAGAAAAATGAAGTGTTTGACAACAACCATAGCTCTGCATTTCCAGGAACTGTTTCTAAAAGGATGTGAGGCAATGGAGTATATGATGTGTAAATAAATAATCCCATTGATCATAGTGAAGTTATATGATATTGTACATATAGCAGACAAGAACAAATGGGTAGGAGCTCTGCTGAGCTGGGATACACTCCAGTCCTCAGAAGATGGTAAGATAATAAAATGTTATTTGCAGTCAGGAGACCTGCTTCTGTCCTACAGGCATATACCTCCTCTTAGTATCTGCTGCCCTTTATTTATATATAAATCTACTTTTTTTCCTAACAAAACCAAAAGCAAACAAAACTTTGAGAGAGAAATGTAGCACTGTGCAAACGCCCTCTAAAATAAGTGCTGTAAATTAGGGAACAACAGGTCAATTCTATGGTGTGTGTAAGTATTTCCATTTCAGAAAGCAGTACCATCATTACCATTACAATTGTGTGATTTAACGACACTGCTGCTGTTTGAATGAGATATATTTCAGCTACCCTTTTTCTTTTTTTTTAACTGTACAGCAGGAATGAACTATTTACTCCTAAATTCAGGTTATTTTTTTTCTTGGTGTCTGTGATTTGTGCTAGTGTGATGAAAAAACAGAAATATTTGAGAAGACTAATGTCTTGCCTGCATGGCTTTCTAAGATGGATGTGGGTACACACTTGCATGGGAGAAATCTTTCTGTTTACATTTAGGAAATACATTTTTAAGGTAAAGCTATTTGAATGAAATTTCACATTAGTTGCTCAGACAGGAGGAAAACAGATGTGAAAACCAAGTACAGTATCAATAGTGTTGTGGGGTATGTTTAGAGCAATCATTCATTTTGTGTAGAGAAGAGAAAGTAAATATAACAGAGAGACTGTAGGCTTTTAAAGATTTATAATGTAAAAGTTACATTTGAATAACCTTACTCTGAATGAAATTCTCTATTTAGCAGTGAAAGGGAAACATTAGGAGGAAAAATTAATCTCTACAAAAGAGCTGACTACAGTCTTTGTAAACACCGATGTGTCATGATTGTATATTTATTGCCTGACAATATGATGGGAGAGTTTAACTTGTTTCTACGCTTTCATTTGGCATTTCTTTTGTCACTATTTTGGGATTTTCTTTAAGGATGACCTTCTTGCTGATTTTTTTTTTTTTTTTTTTTTAAGATGTGCATGTTTCAGTTGGGGTTAACTGCAACATCCGTGGATTTTTTTGCCTTAAATGACTCACTGCTTTGACCTTAAACACACAAGGGTTTGGTTTGGGGGTTTTGTTTGTTTGTTTTTTGTTTTGGTGGTGTTTTTTTCCCGCCCTGGGAAGTATTTATGGTGTAGACCGCATGTTCTGTAATATCCCAGAGACTAACTGGACTCAGAACTCTGGATCCAAAAGCATCAGAAGTTTGTGCCTTTTTTTTTTATGGTCCATACTTAAGGGTGATTCCTAAGAAGTGTCACCAGATCACGATGATAACGCATATGCATTTTGAACAAAAATTATGCCTTTCTAGACCCACGTGGTTTTCATCACACTGTTTGGGGTTGAAATACTCTTCCCAGTGGCACAGAGCACTGCAGTAGGAGAATGTAAGCTCCCAGTGTTTTCTGTCATCAAAAACTGCCTGTGATTAGTCTGGGATGAGATGCATGTGGGATAGGAACTATTTTTTTTGTGAAAAAGCTTGTGGTGCTTCTATTACACATTACTTTGCCCATTCAAGAATTTTCAACTAGTTCTTTACTCCTGTCATACGTTACCAGTAAGGCACTCTTGAAGATTTTAGTCAGATTTAAGATGACAAGTTGCTGTACGGAGGCCGTGTTCTAACATGTCCGTGGAAACAAAAAATCCACCTTGGCAAAAGCTACGGAGGAACTGGCAGAGATGAAATACTTCGCATTGAAAAAACTGTGACAAATAGTGTTCAGGCTCCTGAGAAAATCTGTGAATGACAATGAGCTGAAAGACTTTTTAGATGGGATGACATTATTAACAGTAGTGTTTTGATCATTTTAAATGGGGACCAGATGACTTCTGCCTGTGTGTGACACTAATTATATGGGGGTTACCACTGAATGAGTTAGTGGGTCAGGGGGCCAGGAGAAAATACTGGTAATGTAACAGAACCCTGAGCATCCGTGAACATGCCCTGGTTTTTCCATCTAGAAGTTTAGCCCAGTTAAAAAAGTAAAACTTTGCTATTTGCCTGGGATTTCACATACGCCGGGTCCAAACGTGCAAGAGAAGAAGATACCTGCTCATTTTAATGAGAGTCAGCCAGGTGCTTGGTCACCCAGAAAAAGTTTTAATTCTCTTTCCCCCTGGCTAATGTTTTCAGAATACATGGAATTGGCAGGCATGTGCTGGCTGGCTGCACAGTGTGTGTACAGCGGGTTCAACAAGGCCAAAGAGTATCAGCCTGTACGGATTTTGGCTGGGATAGAGTTGATTTTCTTCAGAGTAGCTTGTATGGGGCTATATTTTGGATTTGTGCTGAAAACAGCATTGATAAAACAGAGGTATTTCAGTTACTTCTGAGCAGTGCTTACACAGCATCAAGGCTTTTCTGCTTCTCAGACTGCCCTGCCAGCGAGCAGGCTGGGGGGGGCATGAGAAGTTGGGAGGGGACACAGCCGGGACAAGGGATATTCCAGACCATAGGACGTCGTGCTCAGTATATAAAGCTGGGGGAAGAAGAGGGAATGGGGGACGTTCGGAGTGATGGCGTTCATCTTCCCAAGTCCCCGTTAGGCGTGATGGAGCCCTGCTGTCCTGGAGATGGCTGAACACCCGCCTGCCCGTGGGGAGTGGGGAATGAATTCCTTGGTTTGCTTTGCTTGCGTGCGTGGCTTTACCTGTTAAACTGTTTTTATCCCAGCGCACGAGCTTTCTCACTTTTGATTCTCTCCCCCACCCCACGGGAGGAGTGGGCGAGCGGCTGGGGGGGGGTTGGCTGCCTGCAGGGGTTAAACCACGACACAGCCCCACCAGACGTATGGCGGGGGATGTGCATGCCCAGATTTTGGTCCATTTTGGTGTGGAAATACAGAAGCTCTAGGAATGATTCCCACTCCCGTATCTGCTGAGCCTTCGCTTTCCTGTGTTTAAGGAGGTGGAACTCAGGTTGACACCACTGGACTGGTGACGTTCTCCACCTCGTGCAGTCCTTCTCCCTTGTACCACACTGAACTAGCACCGCTGTACAACACCATGGGGAAAACATGGCCGGCAGCATTTTCTGTCCTGAACAACTAAAGGAAGTACGGATTGACTTTTCCAAATGAAAAACATGGTTCTAGAAAGTTCAAGGGTCTCAGTTGTTTTTTTTTTGCCATTTCTGTGTGCTCAGTCATAAAGTTGCAATGATTTTTAATGGTCGTAATTACAATGTAATTTGAAACAACTTTTGTGGTACTGAATAAGGAATTGTTGATGTTTTATGTACATTCTACCTGGAGCAGGAAATTCCCTTTCTCTTAACTGTTCTTAATACAATGTGGATGAATTGTAGACGCCTCCAGACATCCATCACCGGAATAATTCCCCCTAACTAGAGAGGGAGCTGAGGCAAAGCAAACGTCCAGTCTGGGTGATAGTCACAGCCAGAAATTGCAGAAGGGAAAACTAGAGCTAGAATAGGGCGATCTGGTACTGTTTGATCTGGGTTTCAAACCATGCTGTTCATATCAATGAACATATATGGCAATTCACGTTTTTACTTGACTGTAACGCAAATTACCTAGCCTTGCTTTCAGTAAGTTTGATCTAGCGGTAGCAGTGGCATTTTAAGTGAGGACCTGAGATCACTTGAAAGCCCGGCGCACTAAGTAGAGAGGCTATAAAGGGAAAAACCTGCACGGTCGCCCCATGGAAACCAAGTACAAGGCAGAAGAGCAGAACGAGTGGTTCTGGGGTGTGAGCCTGCAGCTGGAATAGCCGATAGCTTTCAGGCACAACCCCAGCTGAAGCTGTAGACAGCTTCAGACATTTTTCTGGGATCATAGCTTGCTTTCTAGAATCAGAAAAATACTTGCATTGAGAACAGGTTAAATTCTGCTCACAGTGCGAGAAGTTGCTCACTCAGGAGTCATTGACTTCTTAAATTACAAATCCATTGCATAGAACCTGAGTCAATCCAGCTGCAAAATGAAAAGCCGATTTACATCAGGCTTACTCTTTCCGTTGATCTGAGTGCTAGAGTATGTTTAAAATAAATCAGTTCATTGTAGGTATAGAAACTACTTTCAAGAACTACTTTCAAGACACACAGAAAATTAATTGTAGTTTATAAACTAGTTGCAGTGCCTTAGGACTTTTATATGATACCTTGTTTATATGAAGACATGGCTTTTATATATGACATTATAGTATGCTTAAAAACATTGAACACAACTGATGGAAACTCATTATAGGAATAGTTTACTGATCTTAGCTTCATCTTGGAATAATTCTACTTAATGTCCCAGCTAAACTGTGACACAGAGAAACAATTTCATGCAGATTTCTGTCCTGTATCGCTAATAGTCTGCCACTGCAAAAATCCCAGCCGCTCTGCTGTCTTCCCTGGATCGCTCTTCTGCATGATGTTTGCTTCCTCCTGCATTCCCTACCTGTTGGATGAGGCAAAAGGCAGGACCAGCTCCGATCTGAGCTGTTCTCATATTGATGGGGAAAAGCTGGCTGCTCCTTCATGCAGGGAATTCCTACCTGCCTTTGGAAATATTAAATTGTTCCTGTCTGTTTCTTTGTTTGGGCACCAGTTTGGATCTTTTTCCCTTCTTGGCTTCAGACTTTCTCAAATCTTGTAGAAACATAATATGGCTGAGCCTCTATCAAATTTGATTGTAATTGGTCAACACATTAAAAATTACTAGTAAGCAGAACAGGGAGGTTGATCATATCAGCTTGGAAATTTGATGTTCTGTTTAAAGCCAGGATTTAGTTCATTCTGAACAAAAGAATCTTGAGTGATGGCTCTCAGGTTCCTTAGGAGAGATGGTGCTTTTTGAAACAGGATGTTTGGGAAGTTTTAATTTGTAGATCCAGAGCTTTGGATAATGTCTTTGACACAAAGAGGCTGGGAATCAGTCTCGCCGCTCTGTAGACCTGGGGCCACTGATGGAGCCTTCATGCCTCTGTCACTCATTAATAAGACTTTTCTAATAGTATTTTCCCTCCTTGAAGGGAAAGGGGACTGGAAGTGGGGCAGTGTTGTAAGGGTAAATGCATTAAACACGCTGAGATGCTTGTATGTGTCAGGTTTATATATGTCTGGGACTAATCAAACAGACCCTGTTTTAGTAAAACATCCTGCTCAGCACTTTTGAAAAATCAGGCGCAGTGAGGACTGTATAGGTCTAACTTTAGCTTTCCAGTTTGAATGCTTTGATCTTGGCATGTTAACTCAAAATCCTCGTTAGGCTTTAGAAATGTTCCTCCGGAAAAAGCATGAACATCTTTTTTTTTCTGGACAATGGTGATCAAGTATTTGTAAGAAGCAATTTTCACTGTTGTATTTCCACACCCCCTCCCTTGCTCTTATGCATGCATAGTATTTGTTAAATTTTTCTCGTATGATATAGGTGTGTTTGCTCACTGTGGAGTGAGTAATTTTAATTAACAACTGCAAACCACCAAGTAATCCCTGGAGCGGCAGCTGCTGCCTATGTCCCATGCTCCTAAAATTATTTGGCTGAAACAACAGCGCTTCCTAAGGCAACGCCAAGGCGTAAGCATGTCCCGGTCTTAGATTATGCATATTTTGTCCACTGACTTGCTTCCCCTCCTGCTAAGCTTTGGAGAGTGCCGAGCGGTGGTCTCATCCCGGTAGCAGGCACCAGCAGCCTGGCCGATGTGCTGTGGGTGCTGCTGGGAGGGACTGGGCTCCCGTACCCGCCTGGCCCAGCCTCAGCGGTCCCCAGCGAGTCTCCAGGACGTGGGACTTATTGAGCACAACCGGAGCGGCAGCGAGGTTTGAGACACGTTAAGGTGCTTTAGTTAGTCCTAGTGCATCTTGTCCAGGTCCAGCGTAGGTTAAAAAAAGAAAAATTCACGCGCTCGCAGCACTTCGGGCAGCTTGATGTCCTCGTAAATACAGTCTCCTCTCCCCGCCTCCAGCTTCCCAAATAGCACATCGTCTTGTCAAAACAGCACAGGAATGAACACTTCCAGCGCGAGCCCAAGGCCTATGTTCAAAATCGCGGGTTTCGCATTGGCGATCCTGACCCAATTTTAACCCCGGTTGCTATGGCACTCGGCGGGCCGGGCGGTCGGGCGATGCGGCGATGGCACACAAGCCCTTTTGTTGCTCCTTGGCCTGGCTCCAGCCAGCTCGTCTCCCCCCCTTCTCCTTCCACCCCGCAGCAGCTGGCAGCAGCCTACATCTGCCGGCCGGGTCGGTCCCGCGGTGGAGTCACCTTCTGCCGGGCACCCAGAGCTGTTCCCCTGTGGAACACGGCTCCCGTCCTTTGGCTGTGTGCCCCTCCGTTGGAAAAGCCTTCGTCTTCCCCTTCCCGGGCTTTGAGCAGCCTCCCTCTCCTCTTCCCTTAGTAGTTGCTTTCCAGCTGTCCCGTGTCCTGCTTTATTCCCTCCCAAAAAAGGAACTCGTTACAGTACTTTTAAAGGATGAGATTTAAAATAGGTCATCTTCTTAGTAATGGGTAGAAAGGAAAGTGACATTTATGAACAGGATTTAAAACAAAACTCATTATTTTAGAGGCGGATGTTTTAATTTCTAGTTGATGTTAAATATGTCGCAATTGCCTACAAGCAGTGATATAAGCACAGGATTTGCAAATCTGAGTTTAATGTTAATTTAGCTGGTAGAGATGCTCTGCGGGGTAATCAGTGCTTTGCATTTTTCATTCAATCTTAATGTTACACTTTCCCTTCCACAACATAATCTCAACCACAGACCAGCTGGCTGTGTTGATTAAAATCCTCTTTCTGCTTTTTATTAATCTTCATGGTTTTGCCCTAGAATTATGAAGTGGTCATGGTCTATCAGGAAGGAAATCTGCTGGGCCAGAATGCAGTATTTACAAATCAAGATTTCTGCCTAAAGCATATTGCTGAGTCCTAAAATAAGTGGTGTCCCAAATACTTTGTTATATCCACAGAGTCTTACATGAGTTTGGAACAAAGCTCTTCAGATTAAATTACTTACAATTAATTCATTATGCATTTGGCTGACACATTTTCTCACCAAAAACCTCGATTAAGAAAACATCATTAAGGGATGGGGCTGACAGTGGACTTTTGTTGTCAGTAGGCCTAATTCTGCATTTCGGAAGTGTAGAGTCATGCAAGTCCTTCTTGTGGACCCTCGTTGCATTTACCTTGATGGCAGAGAGGGAACGGACGGGGTTAGGGTGTTGCTGGAAGGGGGAGCACTGATCCAGGAATCAGAGATTCCTTGGGATGCACAGCAAAGGGGTGGGAAACCTTCTCAAATGGAAGGTGATGGAGCAGCGGGAAGGATGCTCTGATTCCCAAGATTAGTCCAAAGGCTGTTGGGGCGCATTCTTGATCTTCCTTGCTCTGCAAAGCTCCTTGCACAAAGGCTGTTTGTCCAGACTGGATGAGATTCACCCCAAACTAGTGCTCTGTGTCTTGTTGCTTTTTGGTAAATAACTATTTGATCATGATGAATTGATTTTTTTTTTGAACTAATTTGATGTGATGATTAGGCAATCGCTTTAGCACGTGTTTTTTCAATTATCTCTCATTAACAAAATGAGGCAGTAACTAAGCATAATCTGCCTTTTCCTGATTTCTCACAAGGTTAATTAAGACTGCGGATATTCTTGCTGAGGGGGTTGGATATCTTTGCATCTAGGATGGTTAAAGTGGTTATATCCTGTAGTTATGCCACCTATACTTTGGCCAAGATCCTATGCTTCAGGAGGGTACTCTGAAAATGTTACACAGGTAGAGAGATCTGCCCACAAGGTCTTTGCTGCACCCTTCCCTACTATATGTTGCTGTTGGGGACTGTGTCAGTGCATACATTTGGGGCAGAGAGAGCACAAAATGATGATGGATGCTTATAATAATGCATACTAATACCTCAGAATTTTGCTACAGGGAGTCTGGTTTGGTCTTAGAAGAAGGAAGTTTCCTATGAGCCAGCTCTGCTGTGGCTTGAACTGTTGAACACAAGCTCTGGCTGTTTGGGAATTAGTCTTCTGTGAACGGAGCTGTTCTTTCTCTGTCTTCTTGTGGGTGTCTTAAACCTTCGTAGGGTCCCCTTTCCTTGAAGTTTCTCAGTTTCTAGGCTTGTTTGGAGTCTGCTGCAACCTTATGATTTTGCAATTTTCATCTTCAAAAAGCAATTCCTTTTTCTTACTCTGGAGGGCCTTGGCTGCAAAAAAAGTCAGTTCTGACTTCCCCTCTTCCCAATTTACTTTTATCCATTTTCCAGGCATTGATAGTAGTTTTTGAAGCTCTGATTTCTTCAGGCATAGCAACTTGCACTAGCAGCTTGCTGTGGTAACCTCAATGCTGATAGGATGCTGGTGAGCATCGCTTGGCTGACTGCTGACGGCTCATGGGTACCGCGCAAAAAAACAAAGCCCAAAAGGCTACTGGGTGGCACAGGTTAATCGCCTTTCTCGTCATGACTGCACAGCTCTTACTTGCATTGGACTTTTGCCATCTCAGGCGTTTTTTTAAATATAGCGCACATAGCAGCTGTGAAGTGACTGGTAGCGGCATTCAGTTGATGCTCTTCCCTTGTAGCCTCCGGCATTCCCATGCAGCTTCCCCCAACAGCATCGTGACCACAGCGGCTCAAATTACCCCTTTGGCAGTAGTCTCACCACTTTCCTTTGTGATCTGCTTGCTTTAAGGATCTGTCTGTTGCCTCGTCTGTTGGTAAATACCATTACAAATTCAAAATTCTTGCCCTTCCAGAAATATTCAGCAGCTTGGGATCTCTCTGCTGGCTTTTGTGTTTCTCCCTCCTTTTGGGCCATCGCTTTTGTCCCTGTGCTTTCTCACATAAAGCCCTCTTCCAGGTCACTGTTTCCTACCAATACTAACCTAAATCATCAGAGGCTCAGCCACGCCACCAAATACGTATTTCATGAAGAATCAACGCTACAGTATGAAAACTCAATGCCTTCTGTGCTTGTGGATGGTCTTACTGACTTCAGCTGGTGCTCCACGGAGCACCGGTGGTCCCTCTGGTCCATGGGGGACAAGCTGAACACTTCACAAGCAGCAAATACAAAAATGAATAGAACTGCTTAACAAAAAGAATGCAAACTCTGCATTTCTGGTTCACTTTACTGTCCCTTAAGGATTTCTTTTTGCATTAAGTTACATGGTTAAGTGTATTTTTCAAGACAACAGAGTGACCTGAAGCATCTCGCTCAATGCGTCTGTCTTGGCAAGGTTTAGTTTCCTTGCTTCTGTTCAGATAACTACCAAGAACCGTACTCCCTGTGTTCACTTATTTAAACTGAATTAGGTATCATGGTTACACGAATCAAAACAAAAATAGTCTGCATATCCAAGAAGCAGCTGATGTTCTGTTTCTGGAGTAAAATATATGTAGAGAAATTTTTCTTCATTGCAGAAAGAAGAAAAAAAATCCGAACCTGTCAAAGTCAAGCATATTAAAGGAGATGGTTGCAAGAAGATGACCCATATGCTGTACATAATATATGACTTTCTTCCTTTTCTATATCTGCCCTCCAAAAGATGAAAAATTACGAGGGCTGAAACTGAAAGCATCATTAAATGTTAATCTGCTGGGTCTTCCTTAGTGCTAGCGAGGTCAGGCTGAGCCGCAGAACACAGCGACAGATGGAGCATCCTCTGTGAAATCGTTCCGCGTTGCCAAACGCCGCTGGTAGACGAGCTGTCTGTCGCTGCGCACATGCTCTGGCCGCGCGCCCCGTGAGCTCCCTGCCCGGGGTGGGAGCGCTCCGAGGGACCCGGACCCCCGGGCAGGACGACGCCGGTGTGGGCAATGCCGCGTGTGGACACTGAGTCGGGAAGGATGGGCTTTAGGCTAGGGCCGGTAACGAGTTTTCTGCCTCTGTGAGCGTTAGCGTGACCTGCGGGCAGGAAAATGCGGGTTTTTGCAAGTGGTTTGTCCTGGCGTAGCGCTGAGCTGGGGATCTCTAAATCGCTTGGAAGGGCACTCTCCCTGCTGAGCCTGGTTCCTGTGTTTTTCATCACCTCGTACGAAAAAGAGTCAAATCTCGGAGGCTTACCATCTTTGCAAAATTAAGTTGAAAGCTCCTGACTGACAGCCCTAAGGGCTTTTCCCATAAACGAGTGAAGCTATACGGCAGCTGCGACAGAAGGATAGGTTTTGCTCGGTGTCTAGCTATGCCCGCTTTTGACCAGGCTCCCTACGCTGCTGCGCTTTTGGCATCACCACTTCGTAACTCGCCAGCTAGTTTAGCGATGAAGCTGCTGACAGGAAAAAAAACCACTCGAGTTCCTCCCTAAAGCTTCGGCACAGCAAAAAATGGGAACGATCCTCAAATCAACGCCTGCCCCAGCTCCTTTTTGCCAAAGTCCTTTGCGGCGGAGGAGCCGAGGTTGTTCCCCAGGGCTGCCAGAGCCAGCGTCGCAGGCGCTGTGGCCTCAGGATCTGTCTGCTCTCGTTCAGGAGGGAGATATCACGAGCCTTATTCAATGTCACCTACCCCAGGGACGTGACGCAGAGGTGGTCTGCAAGCCTCATCCTCTGCCTCGCATACGGAAGAGAGCTGTTCCTGCTGCACGAGCAAAGGGGACGAAGAAGACCTAAAGCTCCGATGTCCTGTCTCTGGTGTCCTAAAGCTCTGGTGAAGCGGTGGTGTCACCGCCTCGGTGCTACCCGATGCATTTTGGTGATGACCTGGGTTACACGTGTGGTTCAAGCAAGTTGTGAGAGGCAGTGTCACCACCGATACGTTATATAATGTTTAGGGGTTTAGCGAAATCCTTAGGAAACAGTGGAGCTTTGCTCAGTTGTTGCTGGTTATGAGTCTGCTCGTTTCAACTGTGTCTAACCTGGGTTGCACATTTTCCCAGCAAAGGCGGTTTCCAGAAATCATTTTCTGGGCTTGATTGCCTTGTGAGGGCCAAGAATGTTTGTGGAACCTTAAAATGAAGCTTTTAAATTTAAGCGTTAGATCAATAATTGAGTTTTTGTATTCGAGCTTTTTCCTCAGATGAACCGAACAGCATCAAACCTGAAACAAATGGGTTGCACACCTTCACCTATGCATTGCAGCAAAGAGGAGAGCAAAGTAATGTTTGCTTAACAGAAAGACGTTATACTTGCCAACAAAGGTTGTAGTTACTTACGCTTTTGAGGCAATTGCAGGCTTTCACTCACAGTGGTTGTAAAGAGGTAAATACCCAGAATATGAAGGTGGCTCAGCCCTGAACAGAATAACGTCTAGGGCAAATCAGTAGTGGTGGTGGTGTACCTTAAAATATCAATATATTAGTGGCAAGTAGACTGACAGGCAGCTCAGGTGTCCATGAAGTGGGGACGAGGTGATAAATTGTCAAGCTGAGCTAGGGACAGCAGAGGCTGAGTCTACTATACCTGAGGTTACCCAGGAGGACCCTGGCAGAGCAAGGAGCAGAAACTGCATCTTCCAAATTGCAAAACTGTCTCCAAGCCAAGGGCTCGCCTTTGCTTTCTCACGGACATCTCCTAACCCCTCTTCCTAAGCTCTGCTCTGTGCCTGCCTTTCCGTAGGTGGCAAAGAGCCAGCTCACTTGGGCTCACAAGGAGTTTCGTAGTCCGATAATGTTTCTCAAAACAGCAGGCATCACACTGATGGTGTGACAGTTTCACGTTGGGTGAAATCTCACTGATTAAATTTATGTTTCTCCAAAAAGGCTAATACAAAAATGTGCTTATCTCGGGAGAAGTGAAGTTCCCCCTTGGCTGTGTGGAGTCATCGCCTTATCCTCTGGGGAGGGAGGAAAAGTGGCCGCTGTTGCATGGGGTATCTGGGAGCACAAGCTCTACCCAGGATGGGAAGAGAGAGCCAAGGTCGCTTCCCTTACAATTCATCTTGGATTTACAGCATTTCTGTGGGTTGTGGAGTTATAAAATCCTGGCACCTGCGTGTCTTGTCTTCCTCATCCTACAGGTTTTATTCAGACTTGTGTCAATTTTCTTCTCCAGGTATATGCCCAGCTGGGTTTTGATAATGCTTCCAGAGGCCCCTGTGCAGTCTTCTCTTCAATTACTGCCTCCCCTCTGGGAAGATTTTACATTTCCAAATGTGCTGAAAAGCACATTTCCTACATCTACTTTAACAGTGCTAACAGAGCTCCCTCCCCAGGCTCTGGAGACTCCCAGGACACACGGGGTCAGTGCATTGCTCTGCTTCAGCGTAGCCATGTCAAGTTTTGTTTTTAAAACGTCTCATTCAACATATCGTAGAACATTAATCCTTTCTCTTCAATAGATAAGCCTGCGTTTTTGGCAACAAATGCAGGAAGATAGCCAGTATGGAGCAAGAACTGTGTGAATTTGCTTCTACTGAATGCTGCATCGTGCTGAGGTACTCTGGTGCAGATGGGTCTCCAGATGGGGGTCAGACATCCACCTTTTTATGTCTCTGGAGCAAACGTTCCCCTCTTTCCATGCTTGCGTTTGCAGGGAGCGTGCTGCATGTCTGAGCAGGGAGATGGCCATTTGTGTAACAGAGCTGGTGAAATGTGTTGCAAACAAAAACATGTGCTGTGCTTCATCCTGGAGGCCTTGCTCTCTTGCTTTCTTCTTTAATTGTTTCAGTGGACATAACTAAGCCACTCAAACAGAAAGTCTGTGGCTGTTCCACGTGCAAGAAACACGCAGTAGCCATCGCGAGTGGGTGATGTGATTCCTGGAGCTCTGCAGCGGGCACCCTGAGACCGAGGTGCTGTCATTCACCCGCGTCCATTTGTGACACGGAGGAAGAGAATTTGACTTATTAACTTGGTGCTGCAGTGTCAGCCAGTGCCTTCTGAGCGAGGGTACATCTACGCGGGGCTTTTCGGGTAGAAGTGGGCATGGCAGCTAGAAACCCAGCCCAAAATGTAAGGGAGGTCTCCACAAATATTGCTGATGAGCTCTGCAGGGGCACGACTAGAGAGCCCTCACCACTTGCAAAAGCTCTCCTGGCATTTGTGTGAAGTATCAGGGAAAGAGGAACAGCCCTCTTGACTCCTCAGGAGATGTCTTCTGACATCTGCCGCCGGGGAGCGGTGGTTTTTTATCACAGTTTGCATAACTGCAGATATTCGTCCTGACTACGAATTTCACTTTCGGGAATCTGGGCAGGAGAGTTTATGTCAACTGAAGTATTGAATGGATTCGTGTTGTATAACGAGCTGGGTGATCCAGATGGTTGAACATCAGCTCCCACATGGCTGAGTGGTTCGCTGGAGGTTTTTCTTCTCACCTGCCTTGCCTCTATCTGAGCCCGGGCTGCTGGTTGAAGCTACGAGACGGAGAGCCAGAGGGTGCAGCAGGGTGGCTTCTGTGGGGGACGAAGGCCACCGGCTGCCACCTCAATCCTCCATGAGCAAACCCATTCCTGATACTGACCATTAGCCTTACCTGCAACGAGTAGCAGCTCTTCTCTGGTTTTCATATTGTTTGGTGCTTTTCCCTTTGGAACAAGAACTGGTATTCTGCTGTTTGGTCCCGTTATTTGTTGTTTTTCTTAATGAGTTCCCTTAAGGAACCTTATTTAAGCAAACAAAATTTGAAATGTAAACTTCAGAAATATTTCACACACATATGTATCTTTGGCAGGATTCAAGCCCAGAAAAGAGGGAACAGAGAAACCGACAGATGGAGAAGGATGCAGCCGAAGGAATTGCTCCGTGAAGGAGCCTCTTTAACCTGTGAGGCTTTGTACTCGCTATTTTTACTTCCATTTGAATTATAATGTCAAAGTAACTAAAATAACCAAAGTACAGACAGTCATACTTAAAGGAAAGGACACAATTAAGGATTTGCCTGCTTGAGGAGAAAGTAAGGGCGCTTCGTTACCTTAGGCACAAGCTAGATGGTGCTAGAGCATGCGAGTAGGATGATGTTCATCTATCAGCTGTGTGAAATTAAAATGGGATGGTCAAAAGAGACTGTACTAAGGGAAACTCTTCAGCGTTACAGACTTTTTAACACCTGGTTTTGCCTGCTACTTTTGTTCTGACTGTGTAAAAGTAGTTCCTACTTCCCCTGAGCCTCTCAAAACTCCCTGTCAAATATATTAACTTACAGAAACCTCTCTTTGATATTCTTGTATTGAACCCATTAATACAGATGACCCTGCTTTGTGATTTTAATCTGTTTGCATTGCATTGGGAGAGCGGTCAGACATTCCCCAACGCCAAAGGGCAGCGCTGCTCGGCATGGAGCTTGCAAAGACAGACGTGCGTTGATGGAATAAATGTTCAAAAACATTTGTGGGACCGAAGGGCATAATTCCCGCTGAAAACCAGTGGGAGCTGTACTTTAGAATTTCCTATGCTGCAGGGCTTCCCCTGGTGTGCTTACGTCGGTACTTCCCCTCTTCAGACTCAGGAAAAAACCACCCTTGGTTGCGATTTAAATGATTAAGTGATTTTTGGATGTTTTGACTTGCTTAAAAATGAATTGTATCGACCTGAGGAATGAAAGAATGTCACTCTTTCAGCTTTAACTGCAGACAAAAATTTGTGACCATAAAAGTAGTCAGAGGATCCGATCCCTCTGGGGCCTGGCCAGCTGCAGATCCCGTGCTGCTCCTGCACGTTTTGACGGGTCCTTCAGGGCAACGTACCCCACTCGGCAGAGCCTGGAATGCCATTGGATGGAAGCATGCGTTTGCATCAGAGCAGAGAGGAAGGGGAAATGGTACCATGCAAGTTGAAGAATTCTTCTTTTTTTATTTTTGTACTTACAGGTTTTGAAATGCAAGGTCTTTACACTTATAAAAGCATGGCCTACAAAGACTTCAAGGTGCATATAACTTCATCCATGTAAGAAGTTGAACTGGAAGCAAAGAGATTATTCACTTAGGTAAAAATCCCATGTGTTTTAGCCCGCACACTTAGCACCTTTCTTTGAACTTGTACAGCTTTATCAGCACATGGCAGATACAGTAATGTCACTGCACTGAAATGTGATGTGATGGATAGAGCGCTAGATGGTGAACCAGGAGCTGTATCTTCTGGCTCTTCCCATGCTGTATGATCTTCATCTCTAATTTTCTTCACTTACAAAATGCTATAAAGATGTTTTCCTAGCTGCATAAAGCACCTTGCTCTTTAGAAATGAATAGTGCTGTGACAGATATATATTACTGAGTGTAGCAAAAGGAGTAAAACTGGAAAAGCTGAATATGTTCAATGCCTGGAGGTTAATAACTTAATTGGCAGAGCACCCTAGTATTCTGGCTAATGGGCCTGCCACATCTGACATACTGGCTCGCTGCTGTTCAGACACAGTCGTACATCTGGTGATCCGAGCCGTGTCGCTCCATCTCTCGCACCCCTTCGGTGAGTGTGTCGGGGCCGGGGTGACGCCAAAATACTCATCCAAAGATCTGTGCTTTTATGTGAGCCTTGAGGACGTGCTGGAAGCGGTCCTTTTTGCAGCATGCAACGTGATCGGCGGGCACGGTGGAAAATGCTGTGATGAGCAGAAGAAATGGTGCTTGCACAGCACCGGTGCTGCTCTGCGAGGTGTACACGTGGGAAAATAGGTCAGTGAAACATCCAGAGGGGTTGCACAGCTGCAGAGGGCATATTTAAGTGCGCAGGGTGCAGACGGCAGGCTTGAGCTAGCCAAGCTGCTGCTGAGCAGCCTGGCGTGTGCCTGGGGAACGGTGTGCCAACACGCCGTTCCAGCCTGGTCCTCAAAAATAGCTACAGCACTTTTGTCCAGAGCTGCCCTCAGGCTGGCATGGCTGTTTTGGCTCTGGAGTGGGGTACCTGTGGCACAGGGCTGTGGGGTGCGTGGATTGCCCGGGTCCCGTGGCTCCCCTGGGAGTCCTGGCAGGCGTACGTGCCTGGTTCTTGGAGCTGTGTTGGGCTTGGTCACTGCGAACGTGAGCAAGGTGAGGGTTGGAGGCTAGAGCAGGTATTATCTGTGTTTTTCAGGTGTATCAACAGACGTGGCTTTGGACCCACAAGTCTTTTTCCAGGCCTGAAGCAGTAGCAGCTAGTTTTGCTCTTAAGCAACCCAAAACTGTGCAGCTTCACTTGCATCAGCTGGTGGAATGTTTATAACTTTGTACTATGAGGTGTCCCCAGGTTCTTGGTCCCATCCTGCTTATGTCTGTGCATGCAGCATCTTGAAAAATTTCTCCATTCTTTGCTGCTTGCATTTATTTGACTGCCATAATTACCCTGGTATAAATACAGGCTGGGGGATGGCAGGATTGAGAGCAGCCCTGCAGAGAAGGACTTGGGGGTAGTGGTGGATGAAAAGCTGGACATGACCCGGCAATGGGCGCTCACAGCCCAGAAAGCCAACTGTATCTTGGGCTGCATAAGCAGCAGCGTGGCCAGTGGTCGAGGGAGGGGATTCTGCCCCTCTACTCCCCTCTCCTGAGACCCCACCTGCAGTACTGCCTCCAGTGATGGGGTCCTCAGTGCAAGCAAGACATGGACCTGTTGGAGCAGGTCCAGAAGGAGGGTGACAAAAATGACCAGAGGGATGGAGCACCTCTCTGGTGAGGTTCTTCAGCCTAGAGAAGAGAAGGCTCCAGGGAGACCATATTGCAGCCTTTCAATACTTAAAGGGGGCTTATGAGAAAGATGGGGGCAGACTTTTTAGTAGGGCCTGTAGTGATAGGACAAGGGGCAATCATTTTAAACTAAAAGAGGGGAGATTTAGACTAGATATAAGGAAGACATTTTTTTATGATGAGGGTGGTGAGGCACTGGCACAGGCTGCCCAGAGAGGTGGTAGATGCCTCAACCCTGGAAACATTCCAGGTCAGGCTGGACGGGGCTCTGAGCAACCTGATATAGTTGAAGATGTCCCTGCCTATTGCAGGGGGGGTTGGACTAGATGACCTTTAAAGGTCCCTTCCAACCCAAACCATTCTTTGATTAATTCCAGACTGTTTTTAAGGTCTTAGGAGAATGAAAAGACTCAGTCTTTGGGTTTTTTTTAATTTTAATGAATTTTGTCACAGACTCACTAGGAAATTAATTTTCAACCAACAGTGGACAGAGCCTGTGGAAAGGTCCTACTGAAATGTCAAGCCACTGGACTTTTTGTCCCCATTTGCCTGAGTTTGTAAGGCACACATAGCTTGACTGGGACTCTCTCTGCCTTTAAGAGCATTGGAGGTTTATGGTTTGAACCAGCTGCTGTTACAATCAGCTGAGGACAGCAGCTTGATGGTGGAAGCCTTTCCTATCCTTCCTTCTAATACTTACTACTTTATTTTTTATGCCATGAAAGATGTGCTGCAGGGTCCTGGCTGGGAGTTCTCATTAATGAAGAACTGAGATCTCTGAACACCTTAAGCTGCTGCCTACAGCTTTCTTCATGATCCTCCCCTGAGACCAAAAAGAAGCACCCAATTCCCAAACTTCCAGTGAATGCTTTATTTCCCTTGATCTTCCCTACCAGCGGGCTCACCCTTAAAATTTGCCTGTAGGGATGCACTAGAGGCTTGCTTGTGAATTAAAGAAAAAAAAAAAGGCTTAAGATTTCATGAGACGTTTGCTGCCAACATGAAGACTATCAAAGCTTATTGTGCTATTACTGAAGAAAACATTTTTCAGAGGAGTTATTTTGACTAGCTCTAATTTCCTAGACTTCCAGAGTTCCCAAGCACCCTCTTCCCTAACTGAATAATGGAAATTTGCTGTAATCAGTTTCCCAACCCGTAACCAGATATTAGTTTCTTTGGATTCTTCACACATTGGTTTTCACCAAAGTGATGAGCTTGCTACTCTTATACTGACTTCAGTTTCTCTTGATAAAGGAAAGAAAGGCATTAAAGACCAGCCCTCCACCCCATATGTTGAGAAAGTATGCTAGCATTGACACAGGCTGGCTGATATTCATAATAATATTTTAACTGGATTGCAGTGAAAGTTTCTACTAGTCTTTTGGCTGTTCATAAGTATTGTATGAAAGCATCCATATTTCTCAAAATCAGTCTGTAAGCTGGCAATAATTTCTGGTTTTGCAGCAGAAGACTGGAGGTTGAGAAAAAAACCCACGGGTTTAAAGGAAGTTGGGAATGTCTTTCTGCCACTTAGCCTACCGTGTTTGATATGTTCAGCTATGCGCTGCTTGGAAATCAACCAAGGATGTTACAACAGATGTCTCACTAGTCATTCAGCTGAGTATTGAAGATTCAAGCAGTGCTGAGCTTGAAGTCAGCTGATGGTAGCACTTGACCCAAATTCAGTGATAGCACCCCAGGGTTTATTGAGCATGCAGTGATTGTTGGGTGATGTTATCCAAGCAGATGTTCAGCTGGCAAACTTGCTTTACTCTGTTGTTCTGTCCTCTGTGAAAACATGGGAAACATATTTTGTTGGGTCTTCCTGGAGGAGAAATTGAGGCTGCAGGGAGAAGAGGTTGCTGATAGTGGCAGCCAAATGTTCCCACGTGGAATTCAATGTGTCCCCCTGTCCATCTCAGTGAAGCTGCACAGCTGGGTCCACTGGCAGCTCTTCTGAGTTTGCTGCCTGGTCTGGTTTATGAAACGAGCTCTGTAAAACCTATCCCATATGTTTATTTTACCAGAAATCCTATTGGGTTTTGATACCACAACTGAGCATGTTCATGGATATTTGATCCCTGTCAGGATAAGACAAAGATTTGCTCTACAAGGAATTTTAAGTCAAATGTTATTTCTGCCTCAGCCCAGATTATATATGTGCTGGCAAAAATTAATTTGGTGTTTTATTCCTGCTGTGAACAACGCAAGATTTTCCTTTGGGGATTCTAAGATTGTTCTTACCTAGTAATTAAATCTTAATTATGTTTTTGCCAAAAGCAGTATCTTTGTCTTGCAAGGAGGGAGGTGTCTCAGTGTCCGTCTGTCTCTTCTTCTCCTCCCAGTTGCGTTTGCCTTGTCAGCTGTTCAATCTCTGACTCTGCAAACTGATACTTGGATCTGCTGTGTGTGAAAAATCCCTGCTCTGCATCTTGCCAGGAGTTATTTCCTTTTGTTCCACTGCGTGCTGGTTTTGGCTGGGATAGAGTTAATTTTCTTTGGAATAACTTGTACTGGGCTATGTTTTGGATTTGTGCCGAAACCAGCGTTGATAATATGAGGATGTTTTCGTTATTGCTGAGCAGTTCTTCCACTGAGTCAAGGTCTTTTCTGCTCCTCACCCCACCAGCGAGCAGGCTGGGGTTAAACTATGACACCCTGGTATCCAGAGGAGGTTTTTCTTCCTGGGAATTACACGCTTTCTCTGCTGGGAGCCACGGACGCACAGCATGGCTGGCACAGGGCCGTCACGTGCCGTACCTGCCCGCTGCCAAGAGAGAAAAGGGCTCCGGGCAGGAGGTCCTGGAAAGCTCCCGCTTCTCGTCCATCCCGAGGGGTTGCTGGTGGCGTCACCTTGGGTAATTGGTTTCTGTCCTCCTAACAGCCGGCCGGCAAGACTGTACGTGCGTGTGTTGTGGTTTAACCCCAGCCAGCAGCTAAGCCCCGTGCAGCCACACACTCACTCCCCACCCCCCCTATCCAGTGGGATTGGGGAGAGAATCGGGGAAAAAAAAAACCCTCAAACTCGTGGGTTGAGATAAGAACAGTTTAATAGAACAGAAAGGAAGAAACTAATAATGATAATAATAACAATAATAAAATGACAATAATAATAAAAGGATTGGAATATACAAAACAAGTGATGCACAATGCAATTGCTCACCACTCGCTGACTGATGCCCAGTTAGTCCCTGAGCAGCCATCCCCCCTAGGCCAACTCCCCCCAGTTTATATACTGGGCATGACATCACATGGTATGGAATACCCCGTTGGCCAGTTGGGGTCAGCTGTCCTGGCTGTGTCCCCTCCCAACTCCTTGTGCCCCTCCAGCCATCTTGCTGGCTGGGCATGAGAAGCTGAAAAACCCTTGACTTGGTATAAACACGACTGAGCAACGACTGAAAACATCAGTGTGTTATCAACATTCTTCTCATACTGAACCCAAAACATGACACTATACCAGCTACTAGGAAGACAATTAACTCTATCCCAGCCGAAACCAGGACATATATAATGCGGTGTGCAGATGTTTTATGTATATTTGTATATATAGTATTTTATCAACATCAATGATTGTAGATGTTTGTCCTGTTGTGAAATCAATCCCATATGTATCCTGTCCTGGATTCTGACATCATGTTTATCTTGTTAGCAGTTGAGTCGTTTCTTTGTTCTCCTCAAACCCAAATCCTTTAGTAAGAAAGTTTTCTGTAAGAAAATGCAAAATAGCTCTTTCTTTGTATTAAAGGATAGTCTTCAAAAGCATAAAGTCACTAAGCTCTACAAAGCCTTTTGTACAAGTAGTTAAGTTTACAGATGAATTAGCTACCACGAAAAAACCAAACAGAACAAGTAACAAAATCCAACTGCCTTTCCTGTCTCTTGCTCGGACTACTACATATATCTGTCCCAATGACAAATCTTTAAAATTAATCACGGATTCACTTCAGCTAAGGACAAACTATGAGAATACAATCTATTGGAATGGAGTTTTTTCTTTTTTGTTTTCATTCTGGAACCATAATCTGTGCTATAGGGCTTTCCAATTTAATGTACAAACCTCTTTCTTTTCCAGCCAAGAGCCAAACATACATTAATGTATGTATGAATGCTTATTTCTGTAAGTATTCATTATTTTTACCTTTTAAAATGCACATAAACATTGCTAGATATGAAATGTTTAGAGCTTGTAGGGCTGAAAAATGTGATACTACTTTAGCTTTATCACAGCTTTGTCCTTTGCATGACTCAAGGACTTATTCTGCTATGAAAATTATATGCATATCCTTGGAGAAACCTTTTCTTTTTCCTTTCTTTTTTTTTTTTTTTCTTTTGCAGACATAATCTACATGATGGTAATAAAAATTAAGCCTCGGTAGAGTTTTGCCAGGAAGAATATTAGGATGCTTTCCCATTCTTCTCTCATTCATCTTGGAGGACTCAGGAGGGATTTGGTTTGGTTCTGGTTGCCACCGACGTGCACATCGCAGATGCCAGAAAGACCTTTGGGAGACTCAAATGCTGTCATGCATTTGAGCTACTGGTAGTGACGACTGCATGCTATTTAGAGAAGGCATTCACTAATTCCTTTTGTGCTTCTGACATGAGTTTGTGAAAACAGACCAAAATGGTGGTTTTCACTGCTCAAACCAATGACCAGTGTGAAGGAATAAAGCTTTTTTTGAGTCAAATTGTCTGTAGCATGTGCCAGTGTTCAGAGTCATGACACCATAGCCAGATCATTTCAGTATGAAGCGCGTTGCGAGGAGAAGCTTCTGTCACCCATTCTGAAAGATCAAAGACCTCCAAGATGTGCATATGTTTCACAGTCAGCGGTAATTGGTTTTATGTCGAGCTTTGCTACAAGATTGGTTTCGGATTTTGTCCATCTGAAGTAACATAGCAGTTAAGATTTACCTAGCTTACAGTGGTAAGAATTGTATTAGAAATAATTTGCCTTATGACTGGTATCTGAACTGTTTCCTTCAGCTGCTCTTCTTGGACAAGTCCACTGAAAACAGAGATGCTGCCTTCACTTTCCCAATGGTAGGATCCATACCCTATTCTCTAGCTTGGATAAATCTCCTTGTACAATGCAGGAAATTCAACTTCTTTCTGTGCCTTTAAAAATGGAAGTAATGCGAACAATATCGGGACTTCCCTAGCTGTGTTGGGTGTTCCCTCTGGAAATCTAAGTGGCCTGCTCTCTTCCTCTCCCACCCACAGACCATCAGAGCCTTCTTCAGTCCTCCTCCCACAACTCCCTGGCTTCCTCTGGCTCCCAAGAGCTATCTATCTCCAGTGCCCCCCTCCCAGTACCTTGCTGGGCAGTAGCAGAAGTCAAGTAAGCTGCAGCTAGTTTGACTCAGTGCATTTGCTCCCATTTTGTGCCCTCCAGGTTGTGCTTGGGTCAGCCACCTCCCTTGCTTTGCCCCTGACACAGCACCGCTGGTCTTCCCAGTATTTACACACTGGCTTTCATTTAAATGCATAAGCACAAAGTGCTCGTAGGAGTGGAGCCTGGGGCTGACTTGCACTTGGTCCAGCTGGAGAACTAGTGCCATTTAAGAGACTGTGGTCATTTTTCTGGTGGTTGAAGAGACAGAAGTTGAAGGGTAGTTGGTGAGATCCCCACTGGTCAGTGCCAATACCCTGGCAAGCATCCTGGCAGCACAGTATAACTTTGTCCTTAGAGGATTCCCTTTGATTTTTCCATGGATGCGTAAGGATAAAGCCAGGACTCAGTTTACCAGTAAGTCTGGCTCCAGAAATCTCACTGAAGATTTTTTTTTAGGGGTGGTGGGGGTGGTGGGTGTTGGATTCAAGCATCACCAGCTCTTGAGACCACAAAAGGCACTCAGCCTTGCGGGTGCCTCCTGTGCACTTACAAAAGGCGAGCTCCTCCTCCTGAACGTGGA
Source organism: Haliaeetus leucocephalus (assembly GCF_000737465.1). Taxonomy (NCBI): domain Eukaryota; kingdom Metazoa; phylum Chordata; class Aves; order Accipitriformes; family Accipitridae; genus Haliaeetus; species Haliaeetus leucocephalus. The sequence goes on from NW_010972587.1 coordinate 2,533,727, forward strand.
AGGTGTTTCGAGGGATAACGTACGGAGTATGTGAGCTCCCAGTGAGGAGGCTACGTGGCAAAGCATCATCTCTTTCTGTGGAAAGACACCTGCCTACTCCAGAGGTGAGCATCATGGAAAGCTGTCTGCCTGCTTCTACAAGTGCACATGGACTGTTTCTACTGCCTCTAGTTTTCACCTGCGTTGTACCTAGGTAAGGATGAGGAGAAGGAAAAGTCAAGGCTCTTTGTGTGGATTATGTTTTGGCAGTGGGTTGCTCCAGCGAGAGAGCATTACTGATGTGATGGTGCAGGGGGAGCGGGAGGGATGGGAGCTACCTGCTCCTGGCTGGTTTCCTGCCTCTTAGGATAAATCTACAGCTTACATTTTTCTCTGCAGCCTTCATCATGCTGACACTGATGTCAGCCTGCACCGACTTGTTTTCTCACAGCAAACACAAGCGGCACTTGATGTGCATATTGTCATTTTCACAGCCCATATGGTCTTCTCAGGTTCCTCAGGTGCTTGGCAGAAAGGGGTTATTCATCAGCAGCTTAATTCATGGCTCCTTGGGGAGCCAGGGATGCTCCTCAAGGAGGGCGAGCAGCTAATCCCAAGCCTAGCGCTAGCCTCCATCTAGGATGGTCTGATAATTGGCAATGTGGAGCATGGGAGTAATTTAAGAAAAAAAATGAACCACCCGGAGGAAGGCAAGATTCCTGAAGTTACTGTAGTCATATATCAAACACCTGCATGCCCGTGAGGAGCCCAGCTGGATCTTCTACAGTAGCTGGGGCCGTAGACATTTGCCCCCTTAAACATGAAGTTGGAGCTGGTTGTCCAGAGGAAAGGGCAATGAAGTGCAAAAGCTTCAAAAGTTTCAGCTACTGTTTCCTTCTGTCTGGGGTCAACCGCCTTAAAAGTGAGACTCTGGCTAAACGAGCCTAGGAGGCGCGGGAATTTCTGCCAGAACAGAGAGGCTGGGTAATCAGTCACATTAATTTGGGCTAAGCGAAGCATGAATGAGGCCTTTACCATTCATTCCATCTTAATCATATTGTTAGCTAGAATAACAAAACTGACTCTGTAGAAATCCAGTCTAATTTCCTTTTGTTGTAAAGTTAATCCAACCATGTTGTTATTGTGTAGAAGTTCTGTCTTCCTAAAAGATCTTTGACATTGGCTTAACATCTCTTTCATAAGCTTAATTCTCCTGATTGAATAGTGTTTTGGTATTTAGCAGAGATAACTACTCCATATATTTTATGAAAATAAACTTGGAATCATCTGTATACCCTTGAAAAGGGAGACTACCAAACGTGTCCAGGCAGAGTATGATAACTCTGAAATAATAAGGAAGAATCAGATGAGGAAATAATAATATAAATAGTGACCTAGACATTGTCCAAAAGGTAAAATTGCGTGAGAAGTATTAAGGTGTACCTTCCCTAGAGATGAGACAGACAGATACATGTTTATACTCATTTTGTGAGTGAGAGAAAACAAGGCTTTGAGAGGACATTTTAATCACTGTTATTTAAGGCGTATTTCGGCTCAGTAAGGAATTAGATCATATGTATTACCTAAACCTTGACTAACGATGGTTCTTCCTTAAGATGTCTTTAAAATACAGAACCACACCGAAGAAAAGGTTTAGGTCAGTTAATCCAAATTTACCCCAATCTCAACCTCTGATGCTGAGATATTCAAATGAGTTGAAAAATACAATTAAATCCTATTTTCAGGTCTGGCTTTTGAGCATGCCTTGTGCCTTCCACTTAAAATATTGCCTTAAGGTACGCTCACATACTTATACACAAAAGCATGAAAATATGTATACACAGACACAGAGTAAAGTCGCTGGCAGCCAATGCGTTTAACTCTCAGCCAACTGCACTTGTGTGGTGCTTGTCCTTAGTGAACCTTCCTCTGGTATTTCTTTTGTGTTTCAAGCTCGTGTAATATTGAGTTTTCATTGCAAAAGTAATGGGGTTCCATTTGATCTCTGCCAGGGCGGAGAATGGTAGGGGTTTTCCTTTACATCCAAGTCTCAATATAACTGTCTCCGATATTGCCTGAGTCTACCTTGACGTGCTTAAGCACGTGCTCCCGCGCTGCTCCGGGAGGTCTGGGTCTGCCCTTTCCACCCTGGTGCTCCCATCTGCTCCCTGTGATGGTGTCAGTAGCTGCACTACTGCGCGGTATGTTGGGTTCAGGTTGAGGAACACACCGAAAACTAATACAGCAAATGAGTAAGTGGAGGTGAATGCCTGGTCAGACCCGTGAGCTGATCTTACACACCGTGTGGCAGCGGGATCACCAGCCTGGACCCAAGAGCGGCTGTGGGAACATGTAGCCAAGGACCAGCTCATGCGTTTCAGCCACAACATGGTCTTGCACTGGTTTAAGTTGCCTATAACGCTTTTCCTTAGCCCACGTGACTGGATTTATAGAAAAAGAGAAAAATTAGTAGTTTTAAATTCTTCCTTTAAAGATAAATCCCACTGTCTAAACCCAGGAATCAAAGAAGAAGAATAAACCCTTCATTTTAAAAATTCCTTTTTCTTAAAGCTGGTTGCGTGACTTTTTGGCAGGCTGACCTGTAATGTCCAAGGCCCTATGTTCAGTAGCTTTATGGATGAAATGCCCTCTTGGAGTTATCTTCCAGTTAAGTGGCAGATCAGAGTAGTGATTTTCATTTTCATATTTACAGCTGCTCTTTTAGTCCCACTAATTATCTTAATTTAGTACACACCAGCAGAGGTCCTAGCAGTGCTCTTGTCTCTGCGTGTTTTATGACTGGCCATCAGACAGAGCCAAGGTTGCATCTCAGACTTTTGTACCTCCGAGGCACAGACTCCCCTCCTACGCAGGGACTCCCGTCTACGCTTCGGACGTTGTTCTGGCAAGAGAGGAAGCAATTCACCATTTGTCTTTTATTTTCTTGCAGACAGCAGGACCAGATCACCCCCAAATTCAAAGACTTGGGTCTCTGTCAAAAGAAAGTGTCACGGGACTTTCATGCAGCGTGGCATGCCAAGCTTGAAGTTCTTCTGCCCAGCGCCTCCAAATACATATCGTGTGTTGCTCTGGACATCGCTGGCTGTAAGAGCGTAAAATGTCTATGCGATGCTCGGCATCACTAGTGCAATTCTTTCTCCTGTTAATTAACCAAAGCCAGAGAAGGTTAGAAAATGTGTTGTAAGCACATCTCTCTAGCTGCCACCCTGCAGTATCAAGGACAGGAGCGGTTCCAAATCTTCCTTATTTTAGTGGATTTCTGGGCATAAGTGAGGTGCCAGGTCTACTCTGAAAGAAGGTGTCAGTTTTCTCCTAGGCAGAAAGTGGCACCAAGAAAGGACACCCCAAATTCCAGCACCTTTGAAAGCTGGGGAAGTTTGGCTACGTTTTGGCTGACGGCAACCCTGAAGACTCGTTGCCTGGAGGTTCTGGTTGTTATCAGCACAAAATGGTTGTCTCTCTGCCTGCAGGTACCTAGGTGGGCTCATATGGGGCTGTAAATCACCGCTGGGGAAGCGCTTTCCCTGGTCTGTTCTCTCTTGTCTTCGTGTGTCAGAAAATAATTAACAAACATCTGTGGGGGATTCTCGGTAATGGGTTGTCACCACTGTTTTATGGATATAGGAACTGCCTTCCAGGGTAACCCCCAGTCCACACCTAGGTCAGTGTCCTATGTTCGATACTGGCCAATGTCGCTGGGAAAAACGCCCATAAGCTCCATAATAACACGGTGCCCATGCATTTCCCTTGACCTTATGTGCAATGCCTGAGTACCAATAAAACTTTTATCTTTTTCTCCAGTGTGCTGAGGAAAATGAGGACATTTCTGCAGGCTGCATTTTAGGGAATGTGTCCTGAGGATTCTCTAATGCTCCCAAGTTTTCTGTGAGCTACAAAAATATGACATGTTTATAAACACGTTTCAGTTGTAATGCTAATCAGCTGAGGCTGGCAGCCAGCGTTTTGTTGGGAAAGGCTTTCAGTCCTACGGTGCTTTTTAAAGATGTTGTCCCATGTACATCTGTTACTAGGCTTATTGCTTGGGACGTGGTCCTCAAGTACTCCCAGTGTCCTTCACGTGTGGGTGAGGGCCGGTTTCCGACCGGGTGGGCAGAGGGTCCGCGCATCCTCATCTTCGGATACGCCTGGTGGGATTGCAGCCCCGGCTGCCGTGGAAGGGAAAGGCGTGAGGTGTGCCATGCAGGCGGTCTCCAGCCCAGCAGCTCAGTCCTGGTCCCTCCAACCACCTCAAATTGTCCATCAGCTGCTTTAGCAGACGAATGTAAGAACGAGGTCAGATGGCTGCCACATCTCGTGCGCTGGGATTATGCCTGAGGTGCCGCATCTTTTATTATCCTTAGCTGGCATCACGTTTGCCTGGTTGTGTTGCAGAGATGTTTTAAATTTGCTATTTCAAAGTTCCATAAGTGAGACAGTCTTAGCTTCCATACCCTTGTCGTGGTTGTGACTTCTCATTCCTGTTCTCCTGGGAGACTTCAGACTTCGGTTTTCTTCTATTTCAGTTTTAAAGATGGAATCTGGTGGCTGGAGCTGTTTGGTTTTGCTCCTCAGCGCACAGAGTAAGATGACCATTGGGAATTAATTTTCCGCAGCAGCTGTTAGGGGAGCATTGCTCACCTCTGGAGAGATCGTGGCCGCGTGAAGGCCAGCACAGATGACCAGCATCTCCTCACACTGTCCTGGAGCAGTTTCATGAAACAGTGGTGCCCTCCTTTGTCTCTCAGGATAAATCTGACTTTTTCTGACTCATTCTCATTTTACAAGAAGCTGGGGATAGAAACTGTCCTCAAGAGATTTTATTATGAAAATGTAGTTGGGGCTTTGGCTATTTTGTTTAACAGAGCTGTTAACAGATGGAATCAAATGTCCAAAGTTTTTTTAGTTTTGATTGAATGGGCAATGGTACGAGGTTAATTAACTGCCACCTGATTTTTGCAAACAATATTGGAGAACAGGAATTCTGAAACATAAAATTAGTTGCAAAGTTATCAACCTGCAAATGTTTTTAATCAAGTGGCTTTTAATTAATCTGCAACTGTTGCATTGTATTTAAACATGTACTGTGATTGTTAAATTCTAATTAAATAGCGATTGATTACTTAAAATAGAAGAGGGGAAAACAATCTGCTCTGATAACGTCTTACTCGAAGCATAGATTTCTGCTGCCCTCCCTGTGCCCCTGCCAGCACTGGCCCCGTCTGATATCAGTAATATTTTCTGTCGGGAGAAAGACCACTTCTCACTGAGATGTAATTAAGCAGTAAATTAGCGTTGGTCACGTGAACGATGAAAACTCTGGAGCGCTTTGCCAGTGTGCGCAGTGAAAGCTGCTCCTGGCTGGTGGCCGATCCCTCCCCGGGATGGATGCCGGAGGTGCGTGAGATGGGGAACCCTCCTGCGCCCACCCCACCGGGGATGTCCCCGCTCACCTTCCAGGGCCGTGACGGGGACGTGCTTCAGCGGTGAGACGCGTGGCAAACCCTGGGCTGACTTGGTGAGGATGGAAAAACAGCAGAAGCTGGTGCTGTTATCCCGCTGGTCCTTGGTACGTGTCTTTTGACATGTCTTTCTTAGCCAGGCAAGTTAACGGTTAACTTTTAAGGTTTTCTTCTCATTGATCTATTACGAGAAGAGTATGAAAGGCATACAGTGTCTGATACATTATAAACAGGAATAGAGAAACAAGTTATATCAGTAAGAAAGGTATCAGGTGATACAGGGATGTCCAGCAGCAGGATTTTGGAGAGGCAGAGCAAGAGAGGACAGCGAACGGACCTTCCTGTGGATGGGTTAGGGGCAAAGGTTGCTTCCTCTCTGAGTTTTCACTCATAGCTGTTACAGTCACGGGATGCAGGGTCACGGATGTTATTCTGCGTGTTATTCAATCACCAGTCAAGGGAACCCCTCGCAGGAGCTGGTATTGCAGAAGCGCTCTGCTGCTCCCTATTTTGGCAGAGAGACCAGGGACGAGCAAAGGAGGGACTTTTTCATGCTCTGAAAGGCACAGCCTTTCTAGACAGACATGGGAACGCAGAGAAGAGCCAGTTTGCAGGAGCTGATGCTGCACTTGTGTCTCCGTAAGGCATCTCTGAATAAAGAAATACAGCTTCCAGCACTGTCAGTTCAGCACTTTGCCTACCTCAAACACAATGACAGGTGTTGTTTTGAATTAGGGGCAAAGTAGTCATCATCAAAATTACACTTACAATATGACAAGCTTTAGCGTTTACCAAGAGTTATGCATCTTCTGTACTTTTATTGGTATTTAATCTGCAAGGTTGGATCACCTCAGCAGAAAAGTTGACATTGAACTGCTTTCTGGATTCTCTCAAGCACCGTAAAACACAATTATCTTTACTCAAGCTCTCTGCAGATGAGCTAGAAAATGAATTACTCTCAGATATTATCCTTTAAGAAGCTTTTTAAGGGAGAAGAAAACAAGAAGAAAACTACCTGCAAGGAAGGGTAGTTCTCTCTTGTGGGGTGGGAGTACCTTACAATCTTGTAAACGCACTGAAATAGCTCCTGTAACCTAAAAATCCCAGTGAAGACAATTTTTCTTACTCCACCATAGTTACCTGAGGCCAAGCCTATATGTTGTTTAGTTGAGCGTCGCCTCAGTGGTATCCAGGTTAAAAACCCACACCGATCAGGGGGTTGTTTCCGTCAGGTTTTGCACTCAGCCAGCCAGGCAGGATTTGCTTTCCCCACGAGGATGCTCCTTCGCCTCGCTGAGGCTGTGTCGCCCAACGCCAATGCTTCCAGGCTTGAAGCGAGTCCGATCTCTGGCCCTCGGTGGTCACCACGTCTTGGGTCTCCCGAGGGGAAGAGCTCCTCGGGAGCTGTGGCTGTGTCCTTGCCATCAGCTCAGAGGGCAGGGTCTCCATCAAACGGAGGAGCTCTGACGCCTTGAATGTCTTGTGGAAATACCTTGGCTCAAATAAAGGAGGTAGGGAGTAGGCAAAGCAAACAGACTTCGGCGACCTTTTTCTCCTAATCAAGAGGGAAAGCAAATAATTGGGTTTGAAACTGTCACTGTTCAGCAGACCAGCACTTCCACCTTCTGTAAGTGAGACATGGAATTATTTGCTTGATGTATTAGTAATCTTAAAAAGAGATGGGAAAAAAAAAAAAGAGATCCGTAGTTTGCAAATGGCATCAAATCTTTAAGTTAGGAAAGAAAAAAGAAAATATGTAAATGTACAATTTATTATTCATTGGCAATAGCTATTTCCCCTTAGAGCAGGCAGATTGGGAAAAGCAATTAACTAATGGTCTCGTGTTTTGGTGTGTGCGAGGGGGAGCACAACCCATTCAGGTTAGAGCACGCAGTGGAGGCAAAAAGTACTTTTTTCCCTCCTGGATGATGTCTGAGAGCAAGCCCTGAGCCTGCCTCCTGCTGAGGGGCAAAATTCACAGTGGCTTTGTGCTGTGGGGTGGCCTGGCCCTCGCTGGGGGGACGGGACCCAGCCCGGCGTGGCACCAAGCAGCTGTGTCCCCACCGAGGTGATGAGGTCTGGGATCAGTGCGTGCGCTGGTGAGCCGGCCAAGACCTTCACAAGCTGCTGACAGGAATGATTTGAACGATGGATTTACCCCAGGGGACGCTGGATTAATTTGCAGGCAGGATGGAGGGAAAAAGCTAGATGTGACTGCCGACAGATCACAGAAAACCTCTAGCTGATGTGCTTAGTGATTTAAAAATAACAACCCAAGTGCCAGATTGTGTAAGGGACAGAGTGGAAAAAAAATTACATGGGATTACTATTTTTCCTTTCGAGGAATTTGTTGTCCACCCTACCAGAAACATGGCTCCTATTCTGTTTGCCTGTTGTTTAGCAGAGCAGAGAGTGCTCTGAACGGGGCAATAAAAATTAATGAGAGCAGGAAAAGATCTCCAGGAAATACAACAGGAAAAAAACCAGATTTTTTTCAGCTAGAGAGGAGATGAATGCAGAGAGGTGGTGGAAGAATGTACAATAACAGACAGTACAGAGAAATCAAACTGGCCCAACTGAATTTACTTCCAGTACTAGTGTAAGAGAGGATTTTGTAAAATGAATGCATTCATGTAAAATGAACGACTTAAAAGAATGTGTTAGCAATCTTATTGAAAGGAACAAACTCAGTGTATTTCAAAAGCTCTGCATATCCTAAATCATCCAATTATACAACCTTTGCAGTAATCATACGGCCATCACGGTATACCATTTTACAAAACATCACACTGAAATACAGCTTTCTTGTGATGAATACTGGTTTCAGTAAAGAGTAGAGTAGTTTTACAGTCAGAGTAATCTTAATGTTCACCATCTCTTCTTCAAATATATAATTGTGCATTTGTTTGATAGCTCGCTTGGGATGAGCACGCTGCAGATTTTTTTTGTCCTGCCTTGTAAGTGAAAAGAAATAAAACATGGCAGAGAGATTTCGGGTTGAGATGCGGGTGAAATCCAACACTCGCTTCTCAAGAAACAAAGGGGCTTTGTGCGAAGGGCCGTGGGGCGCGCCATTGATCTGCCCAGGCAATGCCGTGGGGTAGGGCTACAGCGCTCGTGTTTCTGTGCCCGATAAGCCGCAGCTATTTCTTCTTGATATTCACAGGAGAAGTCATTTTGATCTCTGCAGTCATAGGGAGGGACCAAGTCTTGCTCCAGACCTGAGGAGCGCTTACTTCGGCATCATCAGAAGGACGGGTCAAATCAGAGGTCCCTCGCCCCTTGTTTTTTGTCTCAGGCGTTTTACTGCCTGTCCCCTCGGTTGTCGTGTGGTTTCCAGTGCCTCTCGGTGCCATTCAGCAAAGCCCATCTCCAATCTGCTTTGTTTTTTCGAGATGACTATGTGGGAAAGCACACGGTGCGGCACGGGTCCTACCTCCTGCTAAACGGAGAGGTCTGCAAAGCTGAGGCTCCCTAGGTTTCCAACTCAACTTATCCAGTGAGTTTTTTTGTGTAAAAGTAAGCAAAATCCACCCCCTTTTCTCCTCTCAGTACCTTCCCAGGCATTTCTCTAGAATTGCTCTGCTGGTCAACTAAAAAAGTGTTTTTATTGTTGCTGCCATAGTGTAATGAGATTTCCCTCTGAGATGTTTTTATGTACTTTTCAGAGTAAAACCGAACTAACTACAGTTTTAACATGGCTTCTTATCAGATTGAAATTGTACAGACTACAGAGATTAATTTTTTTCCCCTCTTTCTTTTTAAATTGGTTTCTGATCTACCATTGCATATAAAACTGCTTACTTGGAACAGTCATTTCTGAAGTGCTGCGTGTTCGATTATTTCCATGTTTGTTTGGTTGTTTTTTTCCTGAAATATGGCACCTGTTTTCCCTAGTAATTAGTGCGACAGTTCATGCCAAAGCTAACAAATTAAAGGCTTGGCTTTAATTTAATCAGGTTACTAAAGCATGAGCTCATCTCTCTATTTTTATTCATCTATTAGTAAGTATAGTTGCCAGAAGTACTCTTCTAGTTCCCGCTCCATGCTCAGAGCAGGGAGAGGGGTACCCATAGAAGGCTATTTAACCTGCAAATCTTAAACACTTACGGACATGATCTGCTATTTGGGTCTTTTTCCTCTTTGCCAGAGAAGGAAATCTACATGATCAGCCTAATCTAGCCTACACCTAGGTAAAACAAGTGCCATCCCAATTTACCAATTTACTTAAACACTTACAAAGATCTTTTGACCGTGAGGTTGTGGAATATCCCACTGGCCAGAGTGTACACTGATAGTCCTGGTTTGGTACGTGGACTGTAATGCAAAATTTATTTTAGGAAAAATACCCTCATAACAATGTTAAACAAAAAGTGCTGCCTTATTTAAATAATATGAAGTGCCATAGTATTTAAATTGAATTTAAAAAGTCTCATTTTCATAAGCAATTGTTTCTTTATTTCCTGCCTTTATTCCTATTATATATGCTGTTTGTACAATGAACAAATTAAGAAGATTCAACAAATATTTTTCAATGGCAACTGAATTTAGCTATGAATAGAAATGAGGAATCAAAAGGCTAAACTCCAGTTGTGTCAAGAAGTATGTTAAAATCCCTCCTATAAAGCAAAGATACATAGCATCTCTGGATGGGGCTCTGTTTTGTATAAAAAGTAGGCTTCATACATTTTGAAAGTTTGAGGGGTTTTTTGCTCTTTTGCCTTGTCCACTGGTACCCACTGTGGGCTTCCACCCACCTTCTCTCTTTTGGTGGAAGGACCCAGAGATTATAGCAACTCTGAAATTTCATGGCATGGGAAAGCCATTTTCCAGCCAGAGTTAGTCTCAACCACAGCACCTGTGGAGGAATTGATGAGGCGAGGTTTTTTAAAAAAATAAAAAGCGTATTCTTTTTATTAGCACTACGTTTTCTATCTAAATATCCAGGGACCACAACAAGGTACCCCACCAAAAGCCATCGGAAAGACACTGGAAAGTTTTAATCCTTTTTCTCTTTTTTCTCTTTTTATTGTTGTCTAGCAGCTACCTCAGGTCAGAGCCCCCAGGTAAAAATGTCCCTTGGTTTTCTCCTCATCTGCAGTCCTCACCGTATGAAATCAATAGCCATGGCTGGCCCCAGTGGGTCACGGCCAAACCTCCTCTCTCAAATAGCGGTGCAAGGTTTACCATTTCTTTCTGGCAAGGAGTTCTCCACAGTTTGATAACACATTACAGATCCAAGAGTGGTGTCACTGCAAAGGGGACTTAGGTTTTTCTCCTGAACTTTGGATCTTCATTGCTTCAATTTAGATGGGTTCGTCTAGAGTGCTTTTAATTAAAGTATTAGTCAAAACATTCCTATTCCTTATTTGGGCTCAAATATCCCTGGATGAGGGTCTGCCCTGTCCGGCAGGCAGCAGGGACGTGTCCTCTCAGCCCTTTTTTCTCTGATTTCTGATGCTGCACAAAGCACTGCATGCATCGCTTAGGAACAGTAGGAAACTGCCTGCATCCTGATCTGATTTAAATTATTATGTTGTCTAGAGAAAAAACATCAGATCAAACATCTTTAAAAAAAAAAAAATCCCATATGCCGTGAATCCCAAACAAAGCACGAGTTTGCCTGGGATGTAATGACACCAGCCTGTTGTGCTCTTCTGCAACAGCCTGTAATTATTTCTCTCCTCAAACTGTGCATACATCATTGAGGAGGCTGATACATAAATAAAAAGGCTGCATTAATTTCAAGCTACATTAGGAACGCAGGAGTAAAAATAACCAATGTCTGATAGATAGGAAAAAAAGGCAAAATTAGAAGAAATCTGACTGGGGGGTTTCTAGGGGAGTTATAGAGCAAGGAGGAAAAAAAATTAAACCAGCAGAAAGCAAAAAAGTTTGTTATTGCTGCAGGATTAGATACAGCATGTGGGCTCTGCGGGTTCCTGCTGGTCTTACACTTAAAGAATCATAGAATTGTTTAGGTTGGAAGAGACCTTTAAGATCACCGAGTCCAACCCTAAACCTAGCCCTGCCCAGTCCACCAGAAAACCATGTCCCTAAGTGCCACATCTACACGTCTTTCAAACACCTCCAGGGACGGTGACTCAACCACTGCCCTGGGCAGCCTGTTCCAACGCTTGACAACCCTTTCTGTGATGAAATCATTCCTAATATCCAATCTAAATCTCCCCTGGCTTGATCACTGACAGGCTGGGCAAAGGCAGCGCTGCAAAGGTACAGCGTAACCCCTGGGTCTTCATCTTGTCTTCTTCAAGGCCATGAAGAAAATGTGATTGCGTGAAGCCCAGTGTGATTTTCTAAATCACATTGTTTCTCCAGGAGGATGTGTATTGGGAAAATGAGCAGATGGAGCTGACAGAGGCCATCAGGCACGTGTTGGGTGCTCCTGCTTTCCTTCTGCTATTCTGGAGTCTGCAGTTCAACTTGGAAGGCTTTGGTGTGCCCAAGTACCAGCTATTTGAAGTAGTGAATTAAATTGGGACTGGAATTTCACACGAAGCTTGGATTTGGTGTGACAAATCAAGGTGGCTTCCTATCCTCCCTGTCTCATGTGCGGTCAGTTCAACCTCTTGCAGCTAAACACAGATATCCTCCATGCACTCCGGGGAGATGCTGTTTTGGCTGCCAAAACAAGCTCTTTCGGGCTAAGGGACATTCTCGTGACGTTTTTTTATTTTTTCACAGCAGCTATGTATAACCAGGAAGGAGGTGGCCGCATTTTTCAAACCAGCATGTTAGAAGTTAAGATTTTAAATCCATAATTGGGTACATAAATCTGAGCGATTTGGTTCCTGGAAGAGCTGAGCGTTCACATATTCTGCTGAAATCCCAAGGGTGACTGTTTCAGCTAGCAGGTAACATACGCTACATGCAAAGCTTTTTTTTAAAACAAACCAAATAAATTCTAACCTTAAGTGTTCAGAAATCAAGGCCCTTGTTAGAAGGCAGTGTAACGATGAGTAACCCGCCCGGTGCGCAGCCACGTCCTTCCCCAAGAGCACGCTGTCGCCTGAACCAGATGTGCTCAGCAACTGGTCTTGCTGCTTTATTTTTCCCGAGCTCATACATCAGATGTAACTTTTCTGGCTAGGAACCAAATGGTGACCCTCACCGGCATCACCCTTTTGGAAATCTCCCTCCAGCTCTCTGGCAGGGGCTTTTCCTGGAGGCAAAGCCCAGTGCTCCCGGCCCTAGAAAGGGAGCTGGTGCCTTGAGCCGGGAGGGAGGAGATGGGGGTCCCGCCGAGCACTGGTGTGAGCGGTGGGGTCTGCGATGCCGGGAAGGGCTGCCGAGGTTCAGAGAGCAAACGCCGCAGCCGAGCAGGAGGGGTGAGAGCCAGCCTCGGACCCCCAGCCTGCCTCACGCAAGGGGGGGACCCAGCGGGGGAACAGAGCCCGACCGCCCCAGGGTGCGATGAAGGTGCGAGCTGGTGGGTCTCCAGCGTTCGGGGGCTTTCCTGTGCTGCTTCTGAACGTGCAAGGCTTTCCTTCTATTCTGATCCCAAAATCTAACTGGGATTCAAGATTTTTGTTTTCTTTCTTCCGTATTTCAGGATTTGGGAAAAAGAAGTGGGCTGAAAATGAACACAAATTTCTATTTAATTTTTAAAGGACCATGCTATTAGCTGGTTTTCCACGTGACGTACTAATGCTTACTGAATTACCAAGGGCAAGCAATGAGAGACCAAGGTTTTTTATGCAAGGTGTTTTACAGAAATCTGTTAAAAACCAAGTGCTGACAGATCACACTTTCCACTAGAGTTTAGGATTACGTGGCTGCTACTTATGTTATGACTAGAGTTGTAGCCTAGATTCAATTATGGGTATTCCATGTCAGGTTTTACTGGACTGTATATCCAAGTTAATCTCTGTAGCTTGACTGAATGGCACCAGTGAGAAACCTGACTCATGCAACACAAGCTAACAACTTGCTCCCCGATAAATACTTGAGAATTGGCTTTTTCTTGAGTGCTAGTGGGAGTCGATCCAAATAAATTCTTCTTCCGGCAGAGGTTGCTGAAGGACATGGAAAGTTTTCCTCTGGAGTAACTGCATTTGTCTGCAGAAATACTGAAGAAACAAATGATTGTTTGGGAAAACGTGTTAGATTTTTTTTCCCCTTTCTTTCTCATCTCGTCATTGTCTGTTGCTTGCTCTTTTACACGTCAGTCTCTTTAAACAGGGAGCTGTGCCAGCTGCATCAAAATAATTTTCTTTTAAGGGTGCATGTTCTTCTTTTGTTGATCAAAAGCAATTAGAGAGAGAAGAGCTGACAGTTTCACTGAACTGTCAATGAAAATACTGTAATGAACAGTTCGTTTTGAAATAACCAATTCTCCCATTAAATGATCTGTAGCCCTGGGGGGAAGAACTCTGTGGGAAGAAGAAGTATTGTTTGTTGCAGCATCTCTGTGTTGAACTTTTGATATTTTCTACAAACACAGTGGTATCAGTATTTTGAAAGGAGTATTGGGAAGTGTGAAAGAGGCTGCAGTGTACCAGGATCTGTCTTCTTACTGGTGACCACGAGAAGTTTCCTTCTCTCTTCAGGAACATCTGGGTGTGTTGCCTCTGTCAGAGCTTTGCTATAAGCACAGAGCTCTGTGAACCTCTGTTAAAAATGGGGGAAGGATGCCAAGTCCAGCTTAGTGGTCTTAAATAACTTTATCTGATTAATTGCTTCATAATCCCAACTGTACAGGTGATTAATGAACCTTTTCTTTAATATGATCATGAATGGTTTGAAGCACTGTCCTCCTCCCCTGGGAAGGGTTTTATAGGATGCCACATATCCTTGATGTGGGCTGTTGGGTGTGCACATATACACCGGTATCTTATTTCATAGGCAATTGCATCCAAAGAGCATCAGCAGCTGAAAATGCAGCACATCTTTGCGCCAGGCAGGGTCCCTCTGAAAGACCCTCGTGTCTCTTTATGGCCACGCTCTCACGTCAATGCCTGTGCTGCCGGCACCTCTGGCTCTGCCTGCCCTGCCCAGAGGAGAACTGAATAGACCAAGGAACTCGTTTTGGTGACAAAACCAAATGCTAGAAAGATGTTAAACCCTTGGCGGAGTGTCAGAGCAGTTTGCTCAGCTGAGCAATGGGCTCAAAGTGGTTTAGATATACCTTGCTTAGCCTAAAATCCATTAAAGAAAATGAACCTGTCCTTAATTGACTGTACTAAGTAAAAAATTTGTTTTGTGTTCTTGAATGCTCCTTCTCCTTGACTGACTTCCCCAGGGCCACCAATACCCAGACTTTTCCTACTTTCTCCTTTCCTCCCACATTTTATACATTTAGGGCTTCTCCCCCATCCCTAGACAAGTTGACCTCCTCCCGTCTCCGCCCCATCTCCTCTCTCCTGTTATTCCTTCCCCAGACAGCCTCTCCCCAAGCCGAGCCTGATCCTTGGGCTTGCAAAAGCATGAAGGAGAAGAGTCTCCTCTGCTCCTCGCTGTCCGATCCTGACTGACTCGCTGTTGTGATGGCGTTTGACCTATTTCCAGGCCAGGAGCCGGCACGGGGCGAGCGGCTGTACCCCTCTCTGCATCTCACAGACGTGACCTCTACTGCGTTGCTTTACAGCCAAAGTGAGACAGAGCGACCGCTTCTCTCTTGACTGGCTGATGTCTCGTTTACCTCCCTGATGAAGCGGGGAGAGGATCTCACGCCTGGAATTATGAGTCCTCTCCAGGTGAAGGAAACTTTCTCAAAACACGTCTGAAGCTAACCTGTCTCAGAAACAGTAGAGCTCGTTGTTTCTGTTGTAAGTGTTCTCTCCTTATCCTGGGATGTGAAGGACTTCTCCACTTTGCTCCTGGGGCAGGGCCAGGGCTGGGCTTGCCGTGACCTTTTAGCAGTGTCTGAAACGGCAAATGGCTTCCCCCGATATGGTCTAGTGAAGGACTTGGTCTCCATGGCACACTCAGGATGGCACCATCTTCACATTTGCTTATTTGGGATGTATTTTCTCGCACAGGGTCCCACTGCTCAGCGATACACATCTGATGTGACCACCCGCTCTCCCCACGCTGTGTCTCTGAAGCCGAAGGAGAGGGAGGTGTGCCGAAATCCCCGGTGGAGCGCTTGGGCTGCAGCAGGTATGGGCAGAGCTCAGATGGCCGGCGTAGGTGCTGAGTGAGGAGCTTGGCTGTCTGAAGCTCTTCCCTGGAAGGTCTCGTTGCCATGTCTTTTTGGTAGTCATTAGACCAAATTTATGTCTTGAAGCACAAGTATCAGAAATAGCTTGTACGCTGAAATGACCGGCTTGCACCCCTCGCACAGAAAGTCAAGCCAAACAGCCGGTAATACCGTTAGAACCATCTTTCCTGATCCTTGCTGGCCTCTTGGCACTGCTTTTATAAATGTATGTCACGGCTGCAGCTCAGTCACCGATGATCTCATTCAGTCAGGCATCTGCTTGAACTACCAGAAGCTCCAAAAATAGGGAAGAAAAATTGCCTTCTATAAGTATCTTGTGGTCTAGGATATAGTAGCCATTGCTTAGGCGCCTCAGTGCAATTCGCAACAGGCCACTTTAAAAGTATAACCATTTAGTCAATGTAATTAGCAAGAGTTCAGAAATCGGCACTGAATGTAGCAAAAAATGGATGTCCAAGGCGGTGTCTTGTCTCCCAGTGATATGGAAAGGGGAACTTTGTCTTTCCTTCTAGACCAGCCAAATCCCCCAGCTCTTACAGGAACTTTCAGGCTACTGCTTCACTTCCCCGCTCCGGAGCATTCAGCTGAGAGTTCAGAGCTCATTACATATTTTTCTGGTTATGCCTGTTTTTTTAGCACAATTTCTCTCACATACTCTTCAGGGTGTGCATTTTATGTTAATTCCTATGCTAATAAGAATCTGTGAAAAGCCTTTTCAGGAGGGCAAAATGGATCCCAAATTATTAGCTCTGCTTAGTTATTGCTTCTTTTCCCAATTATTGTTTCCAAACAAAATTTGTCAGTTTATGCCTCCTGACCCAGATGTAATTATAGCACGGCTGTCAAATAAGAGCTGGTTTAGTGCCAGCAACTAGGGAAGCCTCCTTTGTAGAGACATAAGGAGACCGTTACTTGCAGCTTCTCTTACAGGGTTTGGGTCCTATTGAAATAATGAGAAAATAGCTGTCTGTCTCCAGGAGAATAGTATAAATGGCTGTCTTTGAGTGAAACATTTGGTGCTGTTTTTATGCTTTTCATGTTGCAACAGCATGCTGCCTCAGTGCAGCCTGATACAACCTCTGATGTGTCCAAGCTGGAGATGAAAAACAGCAAACATAACAATTTTACTGGGCTGTTTGTTAGGATTTTATATGGAGTTTTCCAATGGGAACCAGTGCTGCTGGGGTCTCGTTGGCAAACATGAAAGTACTAATTATAGATGAAAAGTGCAACTCACTTTGATTCGAGCTCTGTAGGACTAGGTTATTTTTGTGTAACTCGTGGAATGGCATTTCATACTAACATCTGATATATGGATGGATCCTCTCTTTATTTCGAGAATGTTCATGAAGAGCAGTGGGTTGCACAAAGGCTTGGATATGGTGGGCCAAACACCCTTTTTTTTGATTGCTGCTTTGCTGCTTTTCATTTGTGGTCCCGTATTGTGTGGCATGAACAGCCAGCATATGACCGTGGTATTTTGGCATCCTATACAAGTTCTCAGCAAGTCCAAAGCTAAGCAAACATCACGAGGGTGTCCTAAAAAGGCAAATTGCCTCCAGAAAATGGCATCCAAATAATGGAGTCTTTCTTCTTGTCCTAGAGGTTAAGCAACCATCTTTGGTCACTTTGCAGACCAGAGGGGATCGGTTCCTTTTAGGCACGTTTTGCCTTGTTGCAACATCCCTCACAACATGCAACTTCTGCAAACTGACTTCTGTGAGAGGTTGGCATCCGTACGGACAGGGGCGGCATTCGCTGGAAGGGGGTTCAGTGCTCCAGGGAGGGCTGGATGTGGCAGAGTGTGACGCTGCTTTATTTTAGACCTGCAAAACGAATACACTGCCAGGTCTGGGGTCACGCATTGCATTTGGGCTGAGGCGTTCGGTGAGAGCGTGTGTCCCTGCTCGGTGTCCTCAGGCACTCTGGAGCAGACTGGTTTAGGAGCTATTGCCTCTCCCCGGGCAAGATGCCCTTGGTACTTTGCCTCTGGCAGGAACGGGAGGGTCTGGGTCCCCCCTGGAGCTGGGAGAGCTCACGGAGGGAAGGTTCTCCTCTTCCTCCCCAGCTCCGGTGGGGGTCCTGATGCCCTGGGAGCTCCCAACCCTGCGAGAGGCTGGAGCGGCTCCCCACTGCTCTCCCCGAGGTTGGAGCTTCGTCCCTGCGAGGCAAAGGCAAAATGTCCAGGCGCCTGCTGAGCCTGGAGCCGTGCCAAGCCTTATTTCTCCGTGCTGAGCACCGTTGGAAAGATCAAAGCATTGTTGAGAGGTGGAAATAACAATTACTTATTAGAATTAACTTCTGCCCCAGAAATTGCATCTCCCCCCCCCCCTCTAATTCAGTTGCCTCTACCCTTACTCGGAGCAAGGAAAATCTCCA
The DNA here is from genome assembly GCF_000737465.1 of Haliaeetus leucocephalus. NCBI lineage: Eukaryota > Metazoa > Chordata > Aves > Accipitriformes > Accipitridae > Haliaeetus > Haliaeetus leucocephalus. Next base: position 2,551,748 of record NW_010972587.1, read on the forward strand.
AAGCCCAGCTTTGGATTTCATTAACACTGCTGGAAAGCTGGGGCAAAGCCACTGGCTCCTGCAGCGTCACTCCAGCTGCACACCTGAATCCGGTTTGACGACGGCAGAGCTGACGTGACAGCCAAGAATGTGCAGGAACAATTTAAAGCAGGAACGGAAATGTTTCCTCTTTAAAGAAAAGGAGGTGATACTGAGCCCTTTCCACATGCTAATACCCATTTCTGAAATGAAAGCCAGGCTGAGAGCAATAGATATATCCTGCACAGATTGCAAATCATCTCATCTCGTGTCTGGTTGCCAAAGTCCTGGATTTTCTAAGCTCTTTTTCAAAACTTAAAAAACTTTTTTCCTAAGTATTAAATCCAAGGCAAATCCATATGGTGGATTATAATAAATGCACTGATGTTAAAAACCGAACTCTCTGAATAAATGATGTGATCATCTTAACCAAAAGCCTTTGGCTGTTGTAGAAGCTCTGCACTGGAAGACCTTCAGTTGCTGTTAATTTTGCTTGCTTATGGGAGCTGCGAGTAGGAACTTAAGAGCAGCACCTATAGGGGCACCTCTCACTCAAGTGGCCTGTCCCGTGACCCACATCAGAGCTTATAAGCAGGAACAGAGGGTGAATTCCCATGGTCAGCTGAGGAAAAAAAAAAAAAATTACCTTTCTCTTGATAATTTCTATGTGTGATTCCCCTTTTTTATCCCCAGAGCTCAAAATCCAGGATCATGTAGCCGGCTCTAGAAACGAAACCCTTAAAGTGTGGTTAATCCTGCCGAGAGGGTGAGGAAGGGCAGGAGAGCCTTAGTGAGGAACGACCTTCCTCCTCCCTGCTCACCTGAGTGCTCGTTGCTGCTGAAATCCTCCCACTGGTGTCTCTGAGCAGCTCTCAGCCCGTGAGCCGGTGGCACTCGGAGGCGGGGGGATGTCTACCAGGTCCATGGAGGACAACAAAGAACAAAATCAGGAACGCTGTGAGGAAACCCAAATTCTCTGCCAACATTTTGGAGGGCAGAGTTGAAAACTCTCACCTGAAGGGCTGCGGGTTGTATGCAAGGAACCGAAAAGTGACGGGGCTGTCACTCCATCTGTCCCATTCGTTACCTGCCCTACGGGGCAGTCGCCCTGATTTTGCTTTGCTTGGTGGCACAAAGCTTATTGGTGTTATCCCTGCCGCTGGGTCACAGCAGCAATCCTGTTTAGTGCATAGATAATACACCTCTGCCTTCCACTTCCCAGAAAGCGGTAGTAACATTAACACAACCCCCCTTTTTCTTTCCCTGTGGTTAAAGAAAGCAGTGATCAAAAATCATAACTTTCCACGCAGCTTTTATACTGTTTGAAGGGCTGGAGTCTCCAGTGCCCTTTCCATGTGGAGGCGTAAGGTGTTTGCAGTCATGGAAGCGATGCTGAACTCGGCACACTGGGCACTGTATGTGTGACATGCTCTGGAGCGATCAGCACTACGTACGTAAGAAATAGCCTTCGGATGTTATCCGCATTGGTGCAACCTGCCAGAAAGGAATAGTATTAACACCTCGCGAAGCAACGCGGCGCTGGGCAAGGACGCGGTGACGGTGGGTCGTTGGAACCCTCTCCCGAGTGCTGTGGCATCTCCTACCCACCCCTCCCAGGGATCCCTTTCTCTCCCAGGACCCATCCTGCCCACCCTGGCTATCTCCTCGCCCTGGCCCAGCTGCACATCAGCATCTGTGTCCGCATGGACCTCGTGCTATGGCCGACTGGCCAAGCACCTCCGCTGGGCAGAGCCTCTGAGCTGGGGCTGAGTGCCCGGCTGCGCTGCAAAACTCAAAATATCTATACAAACTATCATAGCCTGCAATAATTCAGCACGATCAAGTGATGAGCAGCTCATAAAGGACTGCGTAACCCCATAAAATTACTGGACTAATAACACAGGCACTTGTGGCCTGTAAGAACAAAGAGGTGGTAAATGAGGTGCCAAGGTACTATTCTCCAGTCTGTCTTTACCCTAGTTTGTTTGTAAACTTGCAGGCGTTATGCCCGATATTGATGACAATGGAGTTGACTGTATTTGAGAGGCTTGACTTTAATTTTCAGTGGAGGTACAAAACCCACAAATGCAGCAAAATCAATCTGCAATTAGGAACGTTCTTCTGAACATCTAGATTTACTCACAGCAGTAGAAAATTAAGTGTCCATCACTGTGATTTTGGCACTCGGAGCTGGATCAGTGCCTGGTGCTAAGGAAAGAAGATAATTTACAGCACCACAGTTCCACCTTCCACATCAGGTTAGTGAAATTACCCTGAACTGGAAAAGGTGCCTTTGCAAGGAAGGAGATTGAGTGCACTGCAAGAGCCCCTGCTTGCAGACTGATAGAATATGTGTGAATTGGAAAGTCATTCCCATTGCATGTATAATCTTAATATGGGAATAATAGAATAAAGGAAATATTTGTCTTCAGGTTATGGTTGTCTTGATAAACTTGTTAACACTGCTTAAAGTGCATATTTCCTGGGTAGTGTCTGATGAAGGATGTTCATATGCCAGAGATTCAGTTGCCACTAATATAATTATGTGCCACTGGAGTTTTATTTCACAGCAGGTATATCTGCCTTGCGGTCACGGGGACCTGGTTGTGTGGACACAGCAGAGTGGCTTCAAGTGCTGATTCTGCGTTCGTTAGCATACGCGTAAATGTACTTTTCTCTGCTTTGACGGAAACTGCAAGCCCCCAAATCTTGCCCCGAGCATGTGAAAGTGGTGCTGGGTGGGAGGTGCTGAGCACACAAGCCTAGCCCGCTGCCACCTCTGCTGTTTTTCTCTCCCCTGATAACTGGGATGTTTCTGCAGGAGCCGTCCTCTGCAGCCACCACCCTGACCTCCAACTTGGATAGCGTTAAGAGGATCACCTCTTTGTCACTTTTCTTAGTCTGTCCCCTGTTTTAGGCAGTGCCTGGTTTTCTTAGTCTGGGTGTCTGGAGAAGCAACTTGTAGATGTGATGGGATTCTGATGACCTGCTAAGAAAGGTGCTATTAACCCCTGCCATTCTTCTGCTGTTTCTCCTGGACTTTCCCTTCCATTCTCCATTCAGACTTAGCAGTTCTGTCACAAAGGGGAATAAACTGCATTTATGGACTCTCTGCAGAGATCTCTGGAGATCTTTAAGAACCAGCCAAACCAACATCTGACAGAAGTGGTTTAGGGAGCGCTGAATCCAGCCATCAGGGTGAAGGATGGACTAGATAATCCTTGACCTCTTTTCCAGCCCTAGCTCTGTGATCGATGCTTACATTGCTCTACCCAGATTTCTTCCTGATAGCACAAAAAGCCCTAAAAACATGAGTTGAGAATAACCAAAACCTTCAGATTAGAATGCAACTAAATAATTTTGTCAATAATGTAATCACTTGTAAGACAGCATCCTGATATTTTTATGCCTAGCATGATTTTCTGAACCCTTAAAATTAGCAATTTTAGGTATAGCATATGGCATATAGGGTTCCACAATAGCAGTAGAAAAATACAGGCCTGCGTTTGCATCTAGAGTCCCCTTCCCGTACTAATCCTGCCCATTCCACACCTGCACCCCTAAGGGCATGAAGGCAGTTCCCATTTATTCCCTTTTTTCTTAACATTTAACAGCAACAAAAGCTAATGCAGCTAAATATGACAGTGGGATCTGAAGCTGTAATTGAGATTCCTAGGTGCTGCAGGTATCCACGTAATTTAATTGGGTTATTACACCCTTTCATGAGGAATCATCTGACAGATGGACACTGGTCTTAGCAAACCCAGCGAGACCTTTCCTGCCATAATGCTCTCCTTCTCCCTGAAGAAATCAGGGTGAAAACGTCAAGCCAGTGGTACTTTTGTCCTGGATGCAGCAGTCAGGTCCAGCTTCACCCTGCAGATGTGGTGGACATCTAGCTAGCTCTCATGCAGATGCAAGCACAGCTTGCCTGGAGAGCTGTCACTCAGCAGCTCGTCCTCATTGATAACCTTGGCTGAATTCGCACCTTGGCTCACCACCTCGCTAAAATAACCTGGATATTGGAGAGGAAGCCCATGTGAGCTGTCTTAGCTTAGCACTACAAGTTCATTTATTGCAAGTGGAAAGAAAGGGGCCCAAGGAAATGCAAGGAGAGGTTTTATTTCTTACCGCCATTCAGTCCTCTTCCTCCTCGGGCCGCTGATCGCTGGTCTGTAACGCTGTTCGCTTCCAAGGTCTGTTCCCTGGTGGGTATTTTAAGGCTTAACCTTTTCTAGGGAAAGGTGGGGTTTTTTTTTTAGGTAGAAGGGCCAGGAAGTTTCCTGAAGTTAATCCAAACAACAGGACAAGTCCTGGCAAGTGGCCAGCCCTCCCTCTGAGCCACCTGGGGCAGGGAGGTTCCCAGGCAAGCCCTCTTAGCAAAGGGTTTCTCCTCAAACAGCGCTTTGCCTGCGAGTAGCTATTTCAGGCTGTAGTCGAAGCTAAATTGGGAAGTTACGCTCCCAAGAAACTTGGCTCCACTCTAATTTCATATTTAGTTACACCGTTATTGAAATATTATAAATAAGTTTAACAGTGGACCAACAGCCTGCGCTTTACGTGCGGTTTGGTAGCTCCTACCTCAGCCGACGTTTGCCTCCATGAGCACACGAAACAGTTCTGAAACCCAGAGGGAACCTCTCCCATCCAGACACAGCAAGAGGTGAGGTCCTCTCCCCTAAATTGTCGGGGGTACACAGAAGCGCAGGCAGCTTGGCTGCCAGCAGGCACAGGGATTCGGGTCACTGCAACCCAGGTGGGTGAGCAACCTTTCCTGTGAATATGTCAGAGGGTTTGGAAATGGGTAGGAAAATATCCCTGTGAACTGAGGGATGGCTTCAGGAGTTCCTCTGGATGTAACAGTAAACCTGCCTCACCTTTGCAGGGTTTTTTTTCCTGATGACCACAGCTGGATGGAAACAGAAAACAAAAGAAGCTCCAGTTTGTTTGCCATGAAAGTGGGTATTATTTACCAGCTACCACAATGGTATGGTTACTGGTTTTCTGTAAAATAGATGTAAACTGTCAGTTACAGGCTAATGGGAAGCAGATGTTGTCCAGAAAAAAACACCCTGGTGCACACAGCGTGCAACACCGGGCTTCCCGCTGCTCTGCCACATCTGCAGGGAGCGGGCACCCCCCGTCACCGCGCAGGAAAGAAAAGCGTTCTGCCTTACCTTGTCTTTTACTGATTCAGGAATTTTTGAGACCGGGCACTCGCACGCCTTCGCCAAAGATGTTTTCTTTCATTTAAATGAGAGCGTTTTCGGAACAGGCAGCAGGGTCACAGCTGGGAGCATCACACACCGGTTCAGCCTCTGCCCTCGTAACTGCAGCTCTCGGCTCCCTCCAGCAACCTCCGCAGCCGAACAGGGCTCAGCTGAGTAGTCAAAAGGCTTTAAGTGCACTAAATACAACTGTGACTTGGTGTGCAACAAACAATTTGGTTAAAAGCAAAATTGACCGGATTTTAGCATATTCTTTGGTGGCAGGACCCTGATGGATGGGACCTGCCGTGGGCAATCTAAGGAAACGTGGGGTTTAGCTGCTGCCTTGCTCTCCGAGCAAACTGCAGCCAGGTTCACCGCGTGTATATGTCTTCCCATGAGGACAGGGCAAAGGCCGTGTCAAACGCTTAGAAAAATTGTTTCCTGGTGAAGCCAGCTGGGTATTTAACGAGGACAAGGTAAACAATTTTATTAGTAAAATATGATGCTATATATTTCTTTTCTATGCACCTGCCCATTTGCTGACGGTAGACGAAAAGTGCCTGGGTATATTTGGGTGTATTGTACTTTATTGACACATTTTGAACTGAAACCATCCTGCCCAGTGTGTCCTTCTGGTGTGTGCTCTGGACTGGTTGTGCACGCTGATTTGCAGCACCTTCTGACTGCTGGCATGTCGGCACCCTGCAATAGGTGGGAAGTTTGCTTTATGAGACTACCTCTGGTACAAAATAAAACTATAGACTATATATATATATTTCTCCTATTTTTGTAAGCAGTAGCGGGACTTCTGCACAGCAGAACCTTGCTTCATTTCTGCAACTCAGTAGGGACTCCGTAGATTGGCACTGAAATTGTTTAGCCACTGTAATCTTGGATGGTAATGGCATCACCAGGAGGTCCTTCTGTGCATATGCAAGGTCCATTACCCAAACACCCACCTCCTTCTGCTATGGCGGTCCCACCTAATAATGACTTTTTAATGAGTTTTTTCCAGGGCTAAGGGGTTTTCTTTTAAATCCAACATTTTAATGACCTTTTTTTATGGCATAATCAGACAGTCTCCCCAGACCGTTAGACTGTTTGTAAGTGTTACAATGTCTAATTGTGAATCTCAGTAGCGGAGATTAAGTGCTTCCCCTCTTTCTCTTGGTACCTGGCTGCACTTAGAAACCCCATGGAAGACAAAGGCAGAGTTGTGCAAGGGACAGTTCGAAAAATAAGGCGATACCCTGCCAATTGCAAAGGACTTCATCTCTGTAGCAGACAGACCCCTGGCAGATGAGGGGACGCAGGCAGCAAAGGTCCCACGCTCTCACCCAGCCTGCGGCTCCGAGCGCGGCGTCAAGGCCAGCGTGCTCGGGGCAGACATCTCCGTTACTCAGAAGGATTTTGAGTGGATGAACTGCTAGACTGTCCTAAGCCATCCCCAGCTTCCAGTCTCTTGTTTTATAACTTGCATATTTTCTTTTTCTTTTCTCACAATTGCATTCCCTCCCTTTTTGAGTGAGGATTAGCAGCTGCCCACTTTCCCATTTATGAATGTGATTTTTACCCCAACCTTTTTTGTATGAATGATAAATGCTTCTGTGAGAAGGGAGAACTGGTTTAAAATCCTTGTTTCGTACAACCTTCTCTGCAAAATGAATCTTTGCCAGTTTTTCTTCAGCTCACCCGCCTCTACCCAAGAGAACTCAGGTCTCAGTTTTGGTGACCGTTTCCAGACCTTCCAGGTTATCCGCACCTTGCCAGCCCAGATTTGCAGGGGACTGCTTTAGGAGGCTGAGTAGCCGGGCTTAAGCTCTGGCTCTTGGTGGGACACACAATTGCTTAGAAACAACATCTCCCCGTGGGTCTCCGGGAGGGCAAGGGACAAGGGGCTCTCCCAGCCCTAGACGTGGCCGTTTGGCTCGGGGCAGCCCTGTCCCTGCTGCAGGGTGCAGGGCACCTGGTGTCGGCACCCCTGCGCCGATGCATCCCCTGCGCCGATGCATCCCCCGCGCCGATGCATCCCCTACGCCGATGCATCCCCCGCGCCGATGCATCCCCTGCGCCGATGCATTGCCTCCACCTCTCAGTCCCATCAGGAGGTCCCTGGGGTGAATGCCCTGCGAACCTTTCACTTCCAGCCCCTGGCTTTTTTTTTTTTTTTTTGTATCAGTAGCTTTGCCTTTCTGGGTTTTTATCTCTCTTCTTTCCTAGGTCTGATTTATTTCTTTACTACAAGGCTTTGTGGCTGGCTCAGCACAGAAGACATTTGGGGTTTTGCTGTTGAATTTGCTGGTCCAGTTACTTTATCTGCTGTTGAATCTGCATCTGCTGCTTTGCTCAGCAGCCCACCCTCGGCTGCTCCCTGCCCGGGTTAAAGAGGAGCTCTGCCACCTACGGCCCCATGTGATAGTGTTTGAAACCCTCTCTGGGCACTGATTAACATCCATTTCTTTGATGTGATGGTTCATAGCTCTGACAGGCTCTTCCCACAGCCACGGCAGCTCTGGCCTGGGGCATGTAGGACACAACTTTACAGTTCTCGGAGACCCTCTCCCCTGGAGAGCCGTGCCGAGGGCAGGGCGCACAGCATGGCGTTCGTACGTCCCTGCTCTCTAGCCGAGGCCGTTGCAGGCTCGGCACCGAATTTTTCCAGAAAAGGGTGAGCCTGTGGCGGTGCATTCGCAGCAGCTGCTCCCTCGAGGCGAGCTGGTCCCAATTTGCACGCAGGGACGGCTGTGCCCCTGCCCTCCTGGGGTGGCATCTTCTCTCATCACACTGTGCTCTGACCGTGCTCCCCAAAGGGGCTGAACCTGCGTCTCCTCACCAGTTCCCCCCCAGCACCGTGGGCACTGGGCTGTGGGAGGGACTGGGGAGAGGGGCTGGGACGTCTGGTGAGGACACTGGGGAGGGTGAACCGGGGAAGATGCCCAGACAGCAGCTTTGTCCTCCATGTGCTGTGCCACCCCAAATTCTTTTCCGTAGTGGGAAATAGCTTCAGTGGGATAAACGGTGGGAGCAGGAGAGCTTTCTGGTAGCGGACAGGGTGCTGTGGAGTTCAGCTGAGCAGATCAGCGTTTGGGGTTAAGGTGCCACATTCCCCTTCAGGCAGCGGGGTCTCCTTTCGGATCTGTCCCAACACCCCATCACTGATTTGGCCCTTCACATCTGTGGTCTCTTCAAAATTGAAGTGCAGCTTTCCCTGGTTATTCAATGCTGGTTTTATTTTCTTTACTAAATCCAAATTGAACCACTCTTTATAAACTAAATTCCCATTCTTGACAAGTACACAAAGATAAGAGATTTGCTTTGGCCCTCGGTACTGAAAGCCCTCACAGTTCAGCGTAGCAAAACAAGGATTGTTTGGGCTAGAACAGCCCCAAATGTACTTTTCCAGCTCTCTTGTGGAGAATACTTTAAACAATGCCTTCCTTTTGTCTCAGCATTTGCTCAGCTCCCAGCTTTAATCACAAGTGAGAACAGGAGTTCTTACGAGGGAAAAGCAAAAAAAAAAAAAAGCAGACCTTGATTTTTATGATTTTTAAACTGAACTTCAGCCAGGTTTTGGCCATGAGGAGCCAGCCGGTCCCCTCGGAAGGGAAAATGGCTTTAGTGCAGCAAGGCCATCGAGCGATGGTACCTTTCCAGGCTGAGCAGAGCCAACCGTGTGTCAGATGGGGGTTGTGGGACCACAGGCTATATCCAGCAGTTAATCCCTGTCTCCTCACCACCTCCTGCTCCTTGTCTCCTTTCTCTTCCCAGCAGTGGAAAAAAGGGTGTTTTCTGTGCCCTGCCCCCCTGCCCAAACCCCCTCATCCCCCCCCACTGGTTCCAGCACCTTCATCCCCTCCCCACGGTCCCTGTCCCCCCCCCGCAGCCCCTGCACTCCACGGGGAACATGTCTGAGTATGTCACTCAGACATTTTGGTTTTGAGGAGAATCATCTCAGCACAGGAACGTACGTGAACGGATCTGCCCTGGAATCATCCGCAGCAGTGACAGCACCTTTTGTTTCTCCCGTGTGCACGTTAACTTTATCAGCCGTTAGACCTTGAAATTGCATTCTACCCTTAAATATACTGTTGGGAAATGAATTCAGCTGAGTAAATTGCAGCTCTCTCCAAATGTATATAGGATTGTGCCAGCTGGTATTTAAATTTCTTTTTATCGTATACTTTCTTATGGGCCACAAAGTGTGCGTGTGCAGTTCAGAAAGAAAAAAAAAAAAAAAGGATTCTGCTGCAAGGAGATCATTTGCAAATATTGAGTGAGTGCATATGAATTCTGCAGTGTAATTAATATGATGAAGTTGGTGTTTACACAAGGAAGTTGGTTTGGCAAACCCGTGTTTGAGCGACGTGTCTGTAGGAACTGCGTTGAGAGCCCCGGGTTACGTCTCTGCTCTGAAATGAATTCTCTGCTCCATCCATCCTGATGAGGATCCCTGAGGTGCAGAACTCCTTCTAGTACGATGTAATTCATTTTTCAATATTGTTAGCTTCCTGGGTAGCTTTTGATGCATGTATTCAAAACCTATAACCCACACCACAAGTGTGTTGTAAAAGCCATCAAGACCATGTTCTTCAAATAAGATAAATCTAAAGGACTTGTGGTAAATGTCACAGGTAAAAAGCAAAAAAAGAAAGAATGGGACAGAGCTCAAACAGCAGAACGAGAGGACATCAAGCAGGCAGGTGTCCCTTTAGGATGTTCTTGAAGAGGGAGACTATTCACATTACCCAATGTCAGGCAGCAAATGTGGGTGCTGCAACAGAGATGCTTCCCACGTAGCCGAGGCGGGGATGGATTCGCCTCCCTCCCTGTTAACTCTCGAGGGCACTCAAGAAATGCCCCAGCACTCCGAGACCTAAACTGGCACCCTGAGAAGCCATACAGGAACCTCTGACAGCTCCTTTTCCCTGAAAGTGCTATGTTTTCCTTCTCACGCATATCCTCCCATTTAAAACACTGATGTACATCAGCATTAGAGAATTAGAAATACGGTGCGTGCTGCACGGAGCCCTTCATGACCACAGAGATAACAACTTAGGGTCCCACGGTGAGCAGTTCTCAGACTCGCCCCCTCCTGCTGTGTGTGTTATATGAACTGAGGAACTTTGATTCTAAGTAATTTTGGTTAGTAAAAGTTAAGGGAAATTATAAGAAACTTGTTTAAATAATTTAAGGATTTATATATTGGGCAATATGTATGTAATTGAAGTCAGAGGTTTTTATTTGATTAGATATAACAGGTGTGGATGTTAGAAAAAAAAGTCATATATCCATATGTTGCTGGTTTCTAGGCTGGGTCCGTGGAAAACACTGTAAGAATTTCTGGTATCAGTGAAGTGTAGAGCAGCAGTGAACATCATGCACTAATGCTGATTAAATACTCATAAAAACTCATTAAATAGAGATAGAAACTACTGAACTGAGTAGTACAAACAAAATGTATGTGTGTATATATATAAATAATATATCTGTCTGGAGTGTTTTCTTCAATACTGTTTCTCATCTCAAGAAAGAACATAGCTTAGAAAAGATGCAAGAAAGAATAACAAAGTTAGAGATTTAATGAGATTTACATTTAACGAGGAGAATAGAAAACCAGGGAATAGTTATCTTCAGGAGAAAGACAATGTAGTGAGAACCTGATTGATTATGATAGGTATAACACAGACCAATCTGTTCTCTTGACTGCATTGTATAATAAAGGAACAGAATGATGCTTACGTGAAAGGGCAGTAAAATTGTAAGCAATAAAAAGACTTACTCCCACAGTAAGTTCGTGGTGGTCAGTGCTGGAAGAGGCCATCTGAGCAGGTGGTGGGGCAGGATTTAAACAAATGTGCATCACACAGGAGGAACAGGGAATGTGTTCTCAGACAGCACCGTCGGGACCTCCCCCAAAAAAGGGCTCCAGAAATAAGCCAAAGAGGAATGAAAAGCAGCCTTGGCCTAGACTTTGAGGCCTGTCATGCTCATGGCTTCACAGATTGAAAAAAACTGTGTTAATATATTCCAGGATGGGAGGCCAAAGGGAATGAAATGAAACATTGTGGTAATAGGACCAGATTTGCTGAAAGTGAATTTGTCCACCCAACATCCACACAGGGTTCAGCTGTAGGACGCCTCTCATTTGAAGCTGTTGGAGTCAACAGCAATTCTAGCTATATCATATACACAACAATTTAAGATTACTGAAGATACATGAGGTGCACAATGATTAATATGTTGATTTTTTTTATAGTCTGCATATCATATTCCCCCCTTTCATACAATGTAAAGCCTGTCGCATCTGCTCACCAGCAGTTGCTACGTCTTGGTTTACACCACCACTGGCTTAACACAATATTTGTGACGTAATTCCTCTAATTAATGACCTTAACAAACACTCAAAGATTTTTCACAAAGTTATTTTTACAATGTTGGGTTTGGGTGGTTGTGGTGGTGGTGTTGTAGCAAATTTCTTAATTATCAGGCAATGTGCTAATTTAAACTAGGCTCTACTTGTCTCTGGGAATAAGGTTCTTAATATATAATTAGCTAAAACAACATTATTTAGCTGTGGTTTTCAGAGCCATATTATATTTTTAAATATGCCTTCAGTGGGATGGCGTTATCCTTTTATTCTTCCCTGGTGGTGTTGGCTCCCTGAGTCCCTGCCTCCAGTGACTGCCAGCCTGGCCCCCCTTTATCCTGGTGGATCCGAGGGTCCAATAAACCTCACCCCTACCTGCGGTCCCGGGTTTGTCCCCCCCCCGGACACTGGAGGAGACAATCACTGCAGCTCTTTCTGGCTAAGCTTGAAGCCGTGTTTCCTCCTCTGTCACTCTGGTCCCTGTAAGAGAAGAGAGATGGTCCCTGCTCCCACTTTCATCTCCCAGACAGTGTCCAGAGATGGACACTGGATTAACTGATGGGATCCCGCGTTAGCTGCTGAGGCGAGGCAACCTCTTTAAGCAGGGCGTATTCACACCCGGCCAGAAGATGTGCTGCCATTTGTAGCAGTTTTAGCGTGCCGATATTATTCTACCAGTGAGGAAAGAGGAGAAAGTACTCATCATTACAGCTACGCTGGCCCTGTGGAAAGTACCAATATTGCATCTGCTGTTCTGCCTTTAAGCTGATGAATTCTGTACATAAAACCTTGTGGAAAGCAGAGATTCACATCAGATCTTTCCACAAAAATCAAGATATTTAGCAATCCCTCTATCCTCAATTAACCCTTAGCTTCTACCAGGCCTAGGAGCCCTTTGACAGCTGTAATAGCATTCTCTGAAGGTAAGGAAGATAATTGTGTGGGCTGAATGGCTTATTCCATAAAGTCTCTTTGTCAGGAGGCAATTAGTTAGGCTATTTAGATGTCTAACTCTTAGATACCTTATTCCCAATGGGACTGATGCAAGCTGAGTGCCTGGGTAGCTTATTATGCTAATTGTTTTCAACAGGTTTGGGAAAAGGAATAAAAAAATGATACCACCTTTTTTTTTCTTTTTTAAGAAAACCACCCAAATCCATACTTGTTAATGAAAACATTTCACTTTCAAGTCAGAAAAACCAGAAAGTTTTCCACAAGAGAAAAATACCTGCAAAAACATGTTTGTGTGAGAAACTCATTTTTTGTAAGGTAGCCTTAATGTCCTTTCCCCCCTGCAAGCATGAGCCTTTCTGTGCTAATTTCTGAAACACAAGAAATCCTAAACTGAGGAACCAATGCTGGTGATTTGACAAGGGAGAAGGGATACGCTAATGCAAAGTAAATAGAGGTAATTAAATTTATGCAGGTCTTTGCACTGCCAAGGAAAGAAAGGAAAAAGTTTTTTTCAACTTTTCGTCTCCAGTCATATCCGACCTCTGCACCACGCAGGGCAGGAGACCCTGGGGATCCCCTCCAGCCGCAGGGATGCTCCACAGCCACCCCGGCATCTCCTCGCCTCGGGGCAGCTGCTCCAGCGAGCCCCTTGCCTCCCACGCTCTGGCTGCCTGCCTGGAAATCATACCTGAGCGGAAAGGAGATTGGGAAGGACGGAGGATAGGGCTGAGGTCCGGGGTACTCGTCTGCAGAGCTGCTGCCGCTTTAACCTCCCTCAGCACTCAGGGGTTTGCTTCCTCTTGTTTTACCCCAAATAATTCACGAGGCTCTTAAAATGTATCCTGCACGGACTAAACAGGGAAGCCCATACAGTGCACCTGAAGGATGGTATGAGAAAATAGGATATCTGAGGAGGTGCTAACAGTTTTATTGGGTCTTAATGACTTGGGGGAGAATTTTAAAGGCTGCTGGAAGACAGAGGTTTCTTTTTTCCAAGTATAACAACATGCTCTTCCCGGGCACAGCATGGAGATGTGGAGCCCCTCGGCTGGTCCGCGCACAAAAACGATACCGAAAATCCTCCAGCAGGATAACGCAGCAGAAACTCAGGCAGTGATGCGGTGTGATCCTGCTGTCCCACTTGCACGGGCATGTGTGACAACAGCCATGCCCGCCCGGCTACGTGCTGCCCCGGGACAAGCGGAGTGCCCCACGTAGTACTGGGGGTTCCTCCTAATTGCCTGCAGACTGGCTGCCTTCTGGGAATTCTTGTTTTACGAGTTTTAAAAAAAAACAAACCCTCCACCAACCAGCTCTCCGGAGAGTCTGGCATGCTGTCAATCCTGAAATGTCCGCAGGCTTTTCCTCCTGCCTGAGAGTGCATGTGTAGATTATTCTTGTGTATTTCAAGTTTACAAGCACACACACGCCTCACTTTTGACATGTAGGTTAGTCACAGTTACATCATTTCTCCTCCTCCCATGTAGATGCATAGGCACTCACAGAGTCAACACCTCCGTCTGCTAAAAACTGGAATAATATTATAAATGATATACAGACACATGTACGCATACACACACACACAGTGGACAATCTATCACTTCTCATCGTTCAGAACTAACCCGTATTTTTGGAGAGAGACATATGACTCGCACATGCCAATCCTCAACGCATCCTTGGTACAGTGAGCCCAACAGGTACCAGTTATCCTGAGGCCCAATAAGGAAAGGCTTGAAGAACAGCAAAAATGCTGTTGCCCTAGCAAGTGAAACACATTTTATATAGCATACGCCTGATTATGGCAGGGCCGTCGGTCAGACACAGACGCAGCTGTCGGTGCTTCATTCAGCAAAGCGAAGGATTCTGCACCTTCTGCATTATCAAATCAAACATTGGCTTTCTAGCTGTGAAAGAGAATTAAAGATTCCACTGTGAGGGAAACTCAGAGATTTCTGAGGACAAGGTAGATGCAGGCAAATAGTTCCAAGGAGAGGCAATACAAAGAGTTTCTTTTTTTTTTCTTTATGGTTATGGTAGCTCCTGTAAACATGCTTGTTAAAATGGTTATTTCTTCTAGTATGCAATTAATGGTCCTCTGCTTGGCATGCTCTTGCACTGCCTTGTGATTTATGAACCATTTCTATTGCAGACAACGAAATTTTGACATGTGACACGGGATGTATGGAACTGCTCTCAATTGCCTTTGGGGCTAATTTTAAGCCGATCAGTCTGGAGTTTAGCTGTTGCCAAGCACTTCAAATGGGTGCATCCTTCTCCTTGGTAATCCCTTTTATGCTATGTGATCTTTTTACGGGCATTAGCTGCTTGGGACACACACAACTTCTGTTTATCGTTTTCAGTAGCAACCGATATTTTCAAAGATGCCAAGAAGCAGATCATTAGCTCTGAAGCAGCGGTATGAGTGACTGACATGCAAATCAGCCCTTAACACGATTCATCCGTCTCTCAGGGGATTTCTCCAGCATCGGGCAGCCCCCAGGGCACGCACAGCTCCTGCATCTACCTGTGCGTAGCCCCACAGCCTGGGGACTGGCATTTCGGTGTTCACTCCGAGGTGGCAGTGGCTGGGGCTGGCAACCACCAAGTTCCATCATTTATAGCCAAAACGTGGCCAGCACGGCATGGGGACCAGCACAGGCACCTGAACCCCCTCATCTCCTGTTGCTCACCGTCTGCGTCCCTGTGGTCCGTTGCGCTGCCTGCAGGATCAGGAGAGGGTACAGCCAGTGTAAAATTTCAGAATTAGCCTAACGTGGTCTGACAAATGAGGGAACGGGACAGCTCTACCTCAGCCACCAAGCCACCTCCGCCCTCCTTTGGGAGGAGAGCTCGTTCTACTACTGCCTTTGGAAGCTCGGTGGGCTTCTGGAGCACAGCTGATGACCCCCACGGGGTCTGCGTGTCTTGTTACTTACATCTGTGATTTTCAAATTTGGAGGCACTGATCGTGAAGGATTTACACAGCTGACCTGATTTTCCAAATTACTGAAAATTAACATTAGCATCTGCAGCAGTGGCAGCTTATGGACTTGAGATCACTCATTTGCCCACTGAGATACAGACATCGCTCTTCTCTCTTTGATCGGAGGTATCTCCAAGCACCTGGAACTTACTTAGCACCTGATAAATGATTTGCACTGTTTGCGCCAGGCCTGAAGTTAGTGCCAACAGAGAGCTCTTGCCCAAACGCTTCTGTCTCTCTCGGTGTACAATCTGGATTTGGGGCTGGGTGTGTCACTTTATTTTGTGAACCCAGGCCGTCTTCCCTTATAGTCTGAACTGCTGATGAACTTAAAGAATGTAAGGTCTTCTCATTACATTTCATAAACCAAATATTTTGTGATTGGTGATAATATTACAGAATATCACAACAGCGCAACTTTTCAGTAGGGGCCACAGTAAAAATGAGGAACTCAAAGAGAAAAAGCATATTCTCCTGGGCTCCTGGTACAGATGAACCTTCGCTTGAAGACTTTCAGAAGTCACCCAGAGGGAAGATGCCTTAGAAGGTGTGCAGATAAAGATTTTACATGGGAATGCCAGCATGGAACAGATGATGGGTGAAATTTTCTCTCTGGCGGTAAGGTCCCTCGTTTGCAAGGGTTTTCTTAAGATAATTGGAGGTTAGTTTTTGTTTTAACTTCAAAGGGCTTTATAAGCTGAGGGACGGGCTCAGGAGGCCTGGAAGCATTCATATACGTTCATTTCATGATCTGTAATCAGATGTATCTGCTCCATATGAGAAACTAGCAATTCTGTGAATAAAACAAAATGAGTTTTGAACAACTCACCTCTTTACCACTAACCGGGTGTGACGCTTATTTTGTAAAGCATTTCGAACCCTACCCCAGGGAGGAGACATGCAGGCCGTTGTCCACTTTAGTGATTTTTTCCTAACTCTGGTGTTATTTAAAGCCTGTTCCCTGCCCCAGGACCCTCTGAGAAAGGGCCCCTGTGTGTAGAGGGAGAGGGTCAGCGGATGAAGCTGCAGCAGGGCTGAACGTCAGCTCTGGTGGGACTCATTGGCCCCCCATGTGTCAGAGGTAAGGCACTCTCAGGGGGGCTCTTGTAAAGAAGAAGCCTCTAAGAGGACTTGTCTTACCAAGGCAGCATTCACCTAGCCTCTGTCTTGGAGAGCTCAGGCTGTGCTAATGACGAGTCCTTTAAAAAACATTTCCATCCTCGTTCACTTGTTGTTTGGGGTCTGTTGCTGAGGGAACTCAGCAAGGAAAATGCGGTGAATGAATTAAGCTTCATTAATAACAGACGATCCCCATTATCTGTTGAAAATAATAAGACCGAGTTGCCTAGCTGATGCAGTAGGTGCTGTTTAAATCACTCCTATAAGCAGTAGGGCTTAGAAAAGTGCAAGTAGTGCAAGTTAGTCTACATTTTAATAATGTATCTTTGTGTGTAACTGGAAACTGGAAGGCAAAATGCGCAGCGGAAACCCAAATTCTGCAGGGTGAGCAGTAATGAAACAAAAACATTTTCTTCAGTGTTCAAGATATAAAAACTACCAGAACGAGATTTCTCAGTCTACCAGAAATAGTAAGAAATGAAGAAGTGGGGGAGGGAAACTATCTAACTTTGAAAGAAAAAGAAACAAGTGGAGAAATAGCCTCATGCTGTGGTAGAACCTGGTTTTGCATTGAGCAAGAGGCAAATTCCCTTTTGACTTTTACAGAAGACAAACCTTACTTTTCATCAGAGCTGCATGCATTGCACCCATGACCACATGCCTTCTACCCACGTAGCTGTAGGTCACGCTCGGATTAATATTCTGCTTGGGAGTGGCCAGGCTCAGGTTTTCTCCTACCAGAGAGGGAGATAGCATGTCTAGTCTAACCCATGTCCCATCCATTACATGGGAAGGCTCCAAGTGCACACAGAGGAGAAAAACAGGCTTGGACCTTCACAGAGCCCCAGACCTCAGCCACCGTCCCTCCTTCGTTAAGTCTAGATGGTGGCCTTGGGAGTCTAGACTTCGAAACCACGTTAGGTTTATGTTTAACAGGCAGTAAATTCATAATTGTATAATGAGCACAGGGTGCTAGGAAAAGCTGAGAAAGATGCAGCTGACTCTAAGAGAACCAGTCTGTCTGACAAGGGTTATGTGTGTCAATGACTCACCTGTTGGTGCTGGGAGAATGAACCTAGCCTCCAGATAAGGTTTGACGGAGAAATTGTAGATTCTTCCCCTGTGCATTATTTATGAAGATGGATGCACAGAAAATGCTGCAACACTGGAAAGTAAGTGTAAGATACCGTGTGCGAAGAGAATAAGTGAAAGAGCAATGCCTGGAGGGAAAGGACTTGGGAAGAGTAAAGAAGGGAAAGTAAAGGCAAAAACTGATACAGTAAAATTGTGGTAGTGAAGTTATTTTAAATTTCTGACCATTAATAATGACCATTTTCATAATAGCTTTTTATGGTTATCAAATAGATGAATAAAAGAAGTGACCAACGAGCATGCCAATAAAGGCTGATAAAGTAAACGATTAAGAAGAACATTTACAAATGTATTTTTCCATATATTTACTTGAATGACTACAGGTATAGCAACCAAACTTAGTGACAAGACACAGAGATAATATGATGTGATTACATTCTCTGTCTGTAAGGAGACAAACGCTACTATCCTAAGACTAGCTGTGGTTTCTGGACAACCGCATTGTTATTTTCATTACATGATGTGAGACCTGGATGCTACTGAAGTATCTTTTTCCTCTGGGAGGACTGTCCTGACAAAATACAATTCCTTTGCCTCTTTACTATTAACAAATTTGAATTTTTGCAGGGTATGTTTTCCAAATCCCTGCTCCTACAAATTGAGTCAGACTAATGTCACCAAATAATATTGCAGCAGCTATGAATACAGAAACATTTGTGTATTTGTCACTGCTTCTTAACTAATGCAAGTATTTTTTTCATTGCTTATGACTAATTGTTGTTGTGTCAAAAGCAGTAGACAGGAAAATTGGTGTTTCTTCCAAACATATCATTACAGTCACTAAAGTAATGAGAAATACATCAGATATTTTTAGGTCATCATTTTTTGTCAGGGAAAACAGCAACCTTTTTGAATAAACTGGAAATCATTATTGCTTCCACTGGGATTCCCACTGAACGCACTAATTATGGTGAATTCATTTGGTACTGACAAAGTTACGACAAAGTAATTTCACAGAAGCTCCATTATAAATTGCAGTTGGCCAGGTCGTCCCCGGGCCAGAAACTTGTCCTTTGGCTGTGCAAGGCTGCCTGTGCCCCCATGGGGTGCCAGAGGGAGAAGAAACAGAGCCGAGGGGGTGTAAATCCCACCCGCCAGCAGTCCCCTGGGATTGCCCTCCTGGCTCCCCGTGGCAGTGGAAGGAAGGGCTGGGGGCAGCTCCTGCCCTGCTGCAGGGCTTTGGGGTGCGCAGGGGCTGCCTTTCCAAAATAACTTCGCGTATAGGCACAGCCTCAGGAAATTAATCTGCATTAACTAGCGGTAAGTGTGTAAAGTACCTCATTAAACCACAGCAGACTGCGGTACACAGATGTTCGCTAGACTTCCAATGAACCGAATTAAGGCTATCATCTGACTTCCAGCCAGGAGAGTCCCGGCGCCGTCCGAGACGTGCAGGTATCAAGCGTGGTGCTTGATTCCTCCTTCGCGTTCCTCAGCCACCATGTCAGCTTCAGGCTTTCCTGCCCCGACGTGGCTTGGTGACATGGTGCCAATGCTGTTTGTGGGGCTGAGGGTCGCGAGTGAGATTTGGTTACCTGGCTTTGGTTTAGCAGCAGTTTAGGATTTATTAATATTTTTGAGATAGATCACACGGCCAGGTTGTATAATTTTAACAGTACTTAATCATCAGCCAATTTAACAGAGTGATTCAGTGGAATTTGTTACGATCAAATTTGCAACTTAGTTAAAGATTCGAAAATGGCAAGGATGACCCAAAACTTACAGCAGGGCTGCATGCGGATGGAGGTTAAATCAAATCACACATGCGCGCAGACAGAGAAAACAGTTCTGAACCATGCACAGATGGGCAAAATAGCTCCGAACCAAATCACACAGAGACAGGCAAATAGTTCGAACCAAACTGCAAACACATATGCACAGGTACAACAGTTCTGAACCAAATTTTACCCACACTCTGCACTTGCAATCAAGCATGGCTCAATGGGAGGTTTTCCCAAAGCATGCATAGCTTATCCTGAGATCTCCGCATGGCCTGGGGGGGGCTGCACCACCCCCCTGAGCAATGAGTCCTACCAGGGAACTTCTCTGTGTGGAAGACAAAGCCTTCCCTCTTTTCATGCAGGCTTACTTTTATTCCGAGTCAATTAACTGATATAATTTTACCATGTGGCCCTAAAAGCAGCTGGGGAGGTGCAGCTGAGAAGGTGATGGGGAGCAGGAGTGGGTGGCTGAAGTCTGATGGAAATGTTTGAGTTGGTACTACCACAGAAATAAAACTCTGTGGCCCTTGGCTATCACTTGCCTGGTAGCATCGTCTCCCTCGGATTGGCTTTGTGATCATCTGTGCTTTGAAGATGCCAAAATGCTCAGGTGCTGTCCTACTGTGGACACCGGACCTCATTTATGCAGTGAAGAACATCCACAGAACCAACAACCTTGATGCCTTCTCAGAACTATGGCTCACAGAACCACCAAAAAAAGACTTCCCCCCCCTTTTTTTTTTTTCATATTGAAATTCCCTAGTTAGGGAAGGGAAGGGAAGGGAAAGGAAAACCCCTTCCTAACACCACCCTCCACTTTCCCTGGGTGTTAAGAGGATCACCTGCACAAACACAGCTGATTTGCCAGGAAAAGAGTTACCACTGCAATCATTTCCCTGCCGGAGTCCTCCTCCTTATTATTTTTTGATTTGTACTGAAATCTGTTTGTTTGTACAGAATTCCGTGAAGGCAGTTCTGCTCCTCACAGCTTCCTGAGGTGACCACTGTGTGAAACATCCCAGGGAGGGAGTAAGTAATATTGCCATTCCGAAGCAGCTGAATGTTCAAAACTGGGAATATTTAATGATATATAAAATTTCCAGACAGTCTTAGGAGAAACAACATTTTCTGTTATTCTCCATAAATGAAAAGAGTTTTTTAGCTTTTTACCAATTATTTTTACATTCTAAACTAGTAACTGCTTGCCTGATCTAATGCAATAACATTTTTTTTGAAGCAGAAAGCATTAAAAATATAAATCAATTGGTCTCATTATTTATTTAGAATAAATATCTTGGCATTCACTGAAAACAATCTCTCAGATGTTTATTTAGTTCATATCACAGCCTTATACTTTATTACTTTCAAAGCCTAATGGGTTGAGATGAGGTTAACAAGTATTGTTAAAATTTGTCCATTAACTAAAAGGCAATTCTGAAACAAAAAAGCTATAATATGTGGTAAAAAAATCCTGGAAGATGTGGAATGACTCCTCTGTTAAAAAAAAAAACAACCAAAACCAATTAATTGAGCTGTGAAAAAGAGGAAAATTTCTCCAAAGTCAAATTATCTAAAAATCAACATGCCTGTGTAAGTCATTCCACAGATGCAAACCACTAGCATGAATATATCACCCTGTTCTTCAAACGTATCATGGATCAAAACTCAGTGTTATATACCTGAAGGCACTGGATTTCTAAATGACATGGTCATAACCAAAGTATTTATGTTTGCTTACTTTTTTTAGACCAAAGATTCGCCTCACAGGATGGTTCCCATTGTAGGGCAGGAGAGCGATCAGAAAATGAGGATGGATTTCACTACAGCAGACAGAATTAAACTGAGCTACTGATTCAGCTTAATTTAGCAGAAAGAGAATTAATTTTTTAAATAATGAAATGTATTGCAAATTGATTAATGCTCACTTCCCTGAAGCCCTCTTTCTTTTATCTCAGTTCAGTATTTGGAAGCTCAGGACTGGATTTTTCTCTCTTTCCCATCGAAGTAAAAGATCCATATTAAAGATTTCCTTTTGTGATCACCAAACACTTGTGTTTTTCAAAGCCGTCTCCTCAGCTGCATTAGCCACTATACCTCTATGGCCGCTGGAGACCGGAGGAGGTTTCCCATCACTGGACCCCTGCATAAAACCTCTAAATTCTTCAGCCAGCACTGGGCCCTGGGAACCCTGTTGACTCGCTTCTGTGGGCACAGTGGGATCTGGCTACCACAGAACTGCGCAAAGCTCTTTGAAAGGCAACCTAGCAATTTTTTGTTTTCTTTTGGTTTGTTTCTATACAAAACTGCCTGTGTTTTTGTGTTTCATAGGCTCAGACAGGACGGCTGTGTTCCCAGAAAAATAAACCTATCTGCATCAGCCAGCACTCAGATTCAGAAGGCGTTGCAAAAGGATCAGCATCAACCTATGAAAGGCAGGTATCAGCTCAGACACCTTTAAATATGTGAATAATCTCAGCCTCAACATTCCTTTGATGCACCAAATTCTGGCAACTGATGGGGAAGAACCTCTGTGCAATGCTTGGAGATGTTTCAAGGCTTTCAGGGAGCCTCACACTCTTAAATAGCATCGTGGCTTCTGAAGATGCTGCAGTCACACTGGGAAATAGTAGGACAAAATCAGTAGAAAAAATAGCTCTAGGTGACTTTCTGTGGTGTACAAAGACTGCCCTACAGAGCTTTGCAGCTGCCTACCACCAGTTTTTGCCATTTGGTGAACCTGCCGTCTCGGGTACGGGTCTGGGCCATTCTGGTGGGGACCAGGCTTTTGGTCCGTTGCCAGTGGGCTGAAAGCCACCGTGTTAGGATGGGTTCCTCGCCTGGAGGTCATCAGCATGTACTTTGCTACCTGTAATTGAGTCCCTTCATAGCTTCAGAAAGGCACTGCATTAGGGAAGAAAGGCGGGATGAAACCTTGGCACTGCTGAAGTCGAGGAGAGCTTTAACTGTGATTTTCTAGGTCTTTATCCACAATATTGCTTCATTTGTTTGAGGTCGGCCAGAAGGCCCTGGCAGTTTTATGCTTACATGGTAACATGAAGAGAATGACAGGGCTGAAAAGCGTAATGGTAGTTAATTCAAGAGCACTTTAAAGGCTGAGTAAAAGACAGTATTTAGAGATATAAGTAGACGGGTTAATTTCTTGGAAAAAGTAGAATTATTACAGTATCAGAATAAGTGTATTTTGAAATAGTTTTTCAGAAAATGTCTGCTCTCGGACAAAAAGAACATTTACATGTTGTTCTTAAGCTTTTATATGTTTTATGTTATAAACCTGCTCTCCACATTAATTTTCTTGCAATTACGTTTAGTGACTTTTTTGTATCATGAATAATAAACCCTCTCAATATTCTTCATACTTTCACTGGACATAAAGACACAGTTTAAAGCCTTTTTGCTGTCTGTGGCTGAAGACATACTTTTTTTTAACGCCGCTTGCTCAGTGACTGGTGGCCCATTTTACAGCGGGGTTGTGAGCTGTGATTTATCATCCCAGGCACTGCCTTTGCACAGCAAATGGAAATTACCGAGTTTCCTGACACCCATGAGGGACTGCAGAGATGTGTGTGCATGCATGGCCTCCTTGTTCTGTGTCCAACCTCCATTTTAAAGAGACGAGACATACATGTTGCCAGGTCTGCTGAAACTACAGAAAGGGCACAGCCAGCATCAGACTGGAAGTCCCGAGTCCTCCGTCTTTACCTACCAACTAGAATATAACCTGCCCCATAGTGATGGGGCTGTATTTCTCTGGATAGAGGTGGCATTTGAAAGAACTACATGAAGTGTCTAAAGACCATCTTCTCGTGAGGTTAAACGCAGCCCGATGGAGAAATACGGCTCCTGAATCGATTTAGCCGAGCATTATATGTAAAAAAGACATGTGATTTTGGCTTTGCTAGCTAGCTGCGAGAACAGTGCCACTAATCATAATAAATGAACTGTCTCACTCCGCTTAAAGATGCCATTGTATTTTCTCTCCATCACGGTTGAGGGCAGAGGGAAAACAGGAAGGTCCGAAGCCCGGAAGGGCACAGCGGCAGTGAGAAGAAGTCGTCTCTCTCCTAGAGGTAAATGAGCAGTGTAAATTACACCTTTTCAGTTTATTAAGTACTAATTAAGGTTTGCAAGCCTGGCATTCTTCTACCAGACGTGCAAAGCAGCCACCCGTGCGTTTGGAGGTTGATTGCTATCCTGTGATTATACAGAACCCAAGCGCGGCTCGCTCTTTTTAGGGTATTGCTGTCATTTGAATAATAGATCATCAGCACGCCTCGCTGCAGCAGTCCGTTTTTCACAAGCGGTTATTGTCCAAGAAAGAAGTGTGACTGCCTCAGAATGCTCGTGTGATGCCCAGGCAGCGTGCCGGCGCGCTGGGAACCTCCCGAAGGTCTGACTGACCTCAGGAGATGGAAGAAAGGGTCCCTGGCCAGCCCCCAGAAGCAGTGGGAATGAGCTGATCCCCGAGAAGTTTAGGCAGGACATTCCTGACTCCAAACGGAGCCATCGCTGCAGGATATGCTATATACATCTTGATGCAGCTCCAGGTGAAAAATATGCGTTCCCTGAAAACCTCCCCTGTGAGGAAGGTTTCTTCTGCAGAAGGTTTCTTCTGGTTTTCTTCTGCAGAGAAGCAGCGAACTACAGCACATCTGCAACGTGGCTGCCACCAAATCTCCTACTGCTGTCAAAGCCGGGGGGGTTAAGGAACAGGCTGTAAGAGCAAGGCAGCTCTCCTGGTGGTTATGGGGAGCATCGTCCAAGCAGGGAAGCACGTGTGAAGGACCTGGTTGGAAAACTACCAACAGAGGTTAACATCATGGGCCAAGGCGAAGGAGAAGGTCCCCTCCTGATACCTAATGGGAGAGGAAAGTTTGTTGGGGGGTGGGGAACAGTAGAGATAGGGATGGGGAATAACCCCTGAGGAGCTGCACCAGTGAGGACGAGGACCTGTACTGGGGAAGAGGGAGGGAAGGGGGATGCCGTTGAGGACACCGGCAAGGAGAGTGCTCTCCACGGCCCTGCTCTGCCTGGGTATCAGGCTGGGTTTGCCAAGGGCCAAGAGGAGCACACTATGGAGCCTGAGGTTTGGGATGATGAGAATCCAAACAGGAGTTTTGTCCATGTCCAGCTTAGCTGTCTTGAGCCAACCTAATCATGCACTAAAGTGTTTTCCTCCCACGCTCCAGCCAGAAGAAAACAATAGTAACATAGCCAAAGACTTTTTAGTGGTAGTGGAGCAAATCTGAGATCAAGGGTGGCTAAATGGGTCATGCACCATATGAGCCGAAAGCTTCAAACGCAGAAGCTGACTTACACTTGGCTGTTCTCACCATGCCTTTCTTTGTGCAGTTGCTTTGTGTTGCTCTAGAAAGGCAGCTTAGTTTAAACAATATTTTACCCATACTCTGTGGATGTTTACAGTGAACATCTCCCAGACAGGGAAAGAAGCATAAGGGAGGTTCCTGCTAAATCCCATACCAGACAAACCCCAGCTATCTGAGCATCTCCAGCATAATTCCGAATAATCCACTTGACTGAACTACAGATAAATAGAAGAAAGGTTAGGCTTACTGATTTGCTGTCAATGTTTTAAATCCTTTGCTTTCCATCCCTTAAGTTCCATTAACAAATGCTAAAATTGTTCCTTCTTTTGTGACTTATGGCAACTGTTGTATTACAGGTTTTTCAGTTTACTGGCAAAACCATTCAAAAAAATGCAAGAACCCACCCCACGCCCTGTTCATTTTTAAGGTGTTTCAAACTGTTTTCCCTTTCTTAAAAAGCTGAAATCATTTGGAAAAAAAAAAAGTTTGAGGACAGATAAAATTGGCTTACAGTTTTATGCTTGCATAATAACAGAAGGAGAATGGTTAGGCTGAAAAGCTTAATGACAGTTAATTTAGGATCATTATTTAGCTGAGGTATAAAGTAGTATTTAGAGATAAAAGAAGATGGCAGTTTTCAGAAAAGGTATGTTCTGGGAAAATAAGACTAGGAAATGCAAACCCGCAATGTGCACTTCCCTTAACAGTTGAACTGCAAAAATACATCTCGCTGACACTGCAGACCCCAAGGTAGCATCTGCATACCTCTAGACTAGCTTTATAATTAACCAAGTAAGAGTGGTAAAACATCATCATAAAGCTGTTCTTTGGGCTCACTACATCTAAGGCAGTGTGTGTAAAATGATATCATGTGGCACGAGTAGGGGAGGGTGTAATTTCAGAGAGATCCCTCCCCAGGTGGCATTCCTTAATATTAAAACCACTTTGCTTAATTATGCAAATGCTACTGAGAGTATTAAAGGAAAAGCTGGAATGTCTAATTGTGTGGACCTCCTTGTCTATATTCTGGATACCTCCAACCGTTCGGCTGTAATGCTTTTAAGACTATTTGCTGTAGCAGTAACTTTGTGCTAATCGTATTCTGCACACAGGAATTACTGAGCCTTGCTAATTTTGAGACTACCCCATTTTTGCCAATCACAGTTTGAACTATGGACACAAATAATTTGTCCATAGATATACATTTTACTCTAATCAGACATCAGTTCTAGAATAATTTCTGCTAAAATGTGTGGAAACAAAACTTCAAATTTTGACTTTAAAATAGTACACATGAAATAAACCTGTGACCAAATACAATTTTTTTCATAAATGTTCATTAAAAAGATGCCTCCCACCTTGATTTACAAAAAAGCAACCAAATAAATAATGTCAAGGCAACAAATCCCCAATCCTATGTTATTATTATTATTGATAGGCTGGCTAGAAGAGCAATAAATAAGTATAAAGAACCCCAAACACTGTAAAAAATTGTCTTTGCATCTCACATCTGTGGGGCAGATGGCTTACCTGGAATACAAAACATAAGCAACATCAATTTAAGTCTGAATTATTTTAAGGTGTTTAGGTGGAGTGTTTGATCCAAACCCACCTTCCATCATCACATCTGACTGAATGTAAAAAAGATTTAGTCATTGGAATGAAAACGAGGAGAAAGTCACATACTTTGATCTCTCACTCCATAGGTTTTTTAAAGGCTTCTCTTGTAATGAAAGGTGCCTGCATAGTTCATCTTTTTGTCTGATGTATCAATATATCATGGGATACAGAAACAAATTACATCATCTCTAACAGATTTTTGCAACGGGCTGATTATAAATTTACCTTCTCCAAGAGATTTACCTCTGGGATAGTGTTTGAATTTCCGCTACTGCTTTTGCACCTTGCATCAGGAGGAGAGAAGGAAGAGCGTGATCAGGAGAAAGCCCAAGCAAAGCTGCTGGTGGCAGCAAAGGTGGATGGAGAAATTTGTGTTGCATCGCAGCGAACCAGCCCTTCGGCAAGAAAGGGGATTAATTACTGTGTACACGTACAGAGTGGCTAATGGCAGATAATTTGGAATAAAGATGAATTTTTTCCCTAATGTGTCATGTTTGCTGGCCACAGGCTGCCTGCCCAGCTTCCGCAGTCCTGCGGGCTCCCTGCCAACAGCCTCTTAGGACCATGTGAAAAACTGAGGGATTATCCCTTCACGTGCCCCTTATGGTGACTTCCAAATATTTTAGCTTAAACCATGTCCATGTCACCGCATCTAGCTAAGCCTGTCCCTGAGGCTGTCCTGTACTATGAAGCTCTCCTTTTCCCTAGGCAAAAAGCTTATGGATTGGAGAAATCTGGGAAAAGGGAAAAGCTGGCAAATAAGAACGGTAGTGTCTAGAGAAGTTCAGTATTCATTCTGTAAGGATCACTTTTCTTTAAGGAGACTGGGATTTAGTGAAGCTGTCGTTCTGAAACATCTGCCTCCACCTCGGCAGGGTCCCCGCCTGAGCCTGCTGGGTGATGCGTGGCATCAGGGAGGCAACTTTCAGACTCACATTCGTCACAATTAACACTAAAAATGACTCATCTGCAGAGCCTTGCTTTCCCCACTGACTTGGCATCCGTCCGGCACTTGCAGGTTTATTCTAACTCCAGTGAAACTACTCACCATCTATATGGTGAGCTTAGAGGAAAAGAGAATCAGGCCATGTCTCTGTCCTATAAAAACACTCTCATCCTGAAGCCAGCGACATCTGCTATGGCTTAAATTGTCCCTACAGGACTAGGAGCTGGTTTTTAGAAAAATAAGGAGTCTTCTCAAAAGAATGTCAGAGCCTGGAGTCTCGACCAGACAGATCACTAATGACAGCTTGTATTAAAAGTACAGCAGCAAGAAAGTAGAAGGATACATTCCACAAGCTTAAGCATTTGGAAGCTTTTCATTATTTTTTAAACAAAGTTCCTCACAGTCTAGATGCCTTGGGGAGCTCTGATATTTACAGAAGCATTCAGCTCTTTGCAGGCAGTTGACTGAAATTCGCCCCTGTCTTTATTAATGGATGCTTGCAAGTGACTCTGGTCCTGGCAGCATAATTCTCTAGGAACATTTGGATACATCACAAAAATGATCAAGAACTGCACCCTTGCCTGCTATCCCATCTGAAAAACTAAGTAGTAAATGGACATGTAGCCTGGATTATCCTGTTCCTTTTGGAGGTGGTTCTTGCACTTAAGGAACAGCTTGGTGGAAGATTGCTTGAATTCTCTGTTCAGGTGGTGTATCTACATTTGTTCGTTGTATCTACAGTGTTCAAATGCATATTTATTGTACGTACATTTGTTCTTGCCACCTATTCGCTGATAATAAGCGCTGCCTTAGTTTTCACAGCACAAGATTTGAAATCCTACTCTTGCACTGAAAATGTAAATACCAAAGAAAAATAAGAAGCAGCAGAAAAGATGGCAGGAACTTAGAGGGATAGATAGATCCTCCTAAGCACTAGTGTTATTTTATATGTCCTTGGTGAGCCAATAATTCCTTGTTTCTCTGGACTACAGAGATGTATGAAGAATTACTAAATTAATGCACATGATATCCATCAAAATAGAAATTTTTATGAATGCTATATATTAATCCCTCTGATCTAATAGCACAGTTGCAGAATGTAATTAGTAGCTCTATCAGCAGGAGTCTACATTTGTCAAATCATCATTACATCAAAATTGGCTTTACGTGCGCATCTTGTATAATCACGGAGGCCAAGTTCTTGCATACTTTCAAACAACAAATACAGCCTTCCTGTAGAGGTGATCTTACTGACTTTTTTTATGTGCTCCGAGAGTTAAGGTGATGTAGAGCACCTAGTTAAGGTGATATAAGCATCTGGCCTTAAGTGTATGTAGTGCTCTCGGTTGCCTAGATAAGGTGGAAGAGAGAGAAAGCACGTTGATATAATACTGATGCAAATACTTCCTTAGCCCAAATTATTCTGGGTCTCCTCACAAGAGATATGAGAGAAAAACGTAAGGATAAGGAGATTAGAGGAAGAAAAGAGGCATGTAGCAGTGAAGAGATCAGTAATCTATAGTTCTTAGAATTCTATCAGGTGCACAGAAGATTATTTTAATTTTAAGCAAGGGCTGGACAGATCGTTGATAAGGACTGGTTGTAATTATGAGTTCTTGCAAATTAAGACTTGTGAATTGAAGCTTCTAACCGTGCTACTTGTGGAGCTGTTTGATCTGTATCCAGAGGTACTGCTGCTGCACTAAGACATGGCCTTTCAATGCCGCGAGGGGTTTGATAGCTTCACTAAGCTTAATGTCGCAATGAAATTTACTGCTTTTTAGTGTCACTTGTTACTTACAATTATTAACGAATCCCCATACATAAGGCTGTCTGTACTTACCAGTCCTCATAGAACAACATTTTAAACCTTTCCCTTGTAGTGGTAAAGATACGTTACTTAGACATGTAATTTAATTAGCACTTTAAGTAATGTGAGGTTTTCTGCTGAATGAATTTGGAGGCCTGTCTTATGGTTTAACACCGTACACATGCAGTGCCAAATTCTGCTCTTGGGTTTCTAACTTCAAGCTTGCTGGCACTTACTGCATCTTGCTGAAATGAGGCATCAAATTAAGCGAAGCATGTATTGACTCTGATTTCCTTTCCAGGCAACGGAGAGATTTCAGTGGACTAATTAGCCAACTGGAAGATGCCTATGTCCCTTATTGATGACAGAGCACGTCCAGCATGCCCAGACCCTGAAATAGGTGAGATGAATCTGAGACATTGACCTAAGATGTCCTTATACGCCTTAGGATATGCCTTAGGATAGACCTCAGCCCTTAATATTTTGAACTGTTTGCTTGCAGAATATTCATATATTAAACAAATTAACTCATAGAATATTCAGTAAAACTGTCAAAAATATAGTATCTTTCTTGTGAAAAAAGAAAAACCCCACAATAGTAGATCAAAGTTAGGGTTTATTTTTTCTCATGTTGCTCCCCACGCTGGTGGTGTTGGTCACAGCTTGGTATGCAGATACTTCTTTCTTCTTTTTATTTACTTCTTATAAATCTAAATTGAAAGTTAAAATAATTTGTGGACTTTTTAAACTCATGAGGGGAGAATGCATACTATTTTATCTCAGAAAGCAATGTCAGGAACCAGTTCTTACTATGAAAAACTTGAGTGTGCTCCTTCAAGTCAAGATGTTGGCATCACGTCAAAGGTCACTTAATAGTGCATCTAAAAGTAATATTTTGGACTGAAACCTGATGGACAGGGAAAATCAAAACCAACAGGAATAAAAGAAATTCAGCTTGTGTTGAAATCTTCCATGAAAAGTGGGTACCACGCATAGGATGATATTGCAGGCAAACAAAATTAATGCTTAACTGATTGGTAAATAGGACTTATACACTGCATGGATGTGGTACTCTGGTGCTTTTTGCTTCTTGTCCTCTCTTGTGATTGACAGAATGTCAATTAATATATATAGTGAGATTTGTGTTTTGTGATGGAGGCTTGTCTTGATGAAGAGCTAGATTGTAGTCGCCAGTAGAAACTTCCAGTCACTGTTTTTCTGTGTCTTCTGCCATTTCCTCTCTGGGGTGACTTATGTTTGGCAATCCAGAAGTGAACAGATCCATGCCCGTCTAACATCTCTAAATAAATCAGTCTCAGGTTTTGAGTGAAGTTGATTCATATGGCTGAACCTGTTGTTTTATGAATTTCCTGACTGGCAGTTTCATGGTACAGTCCTCTAAAGTTCCTGACTGAGTATTGTATGTAATGTTTCTTTCACTTAATGCTTATAGAATAGGCCAAGTTCATAAAATTTATCAATATGTCATTTGCAGAGGTCAGCTGCCTCTTCCCCCCCACCAAAAGCAATATTATATAAGTGAAAATCTCCAAATATAAAATCAGTGAAAACACCTCCGATGAAACAGGTATCCCCAAAACTGATTGTAAACTCAAAGAAGAAAGGCAGAGTTTCCTCTAAGCTAAATTTAAAAAGCCATTATTTGATTTTCAAAAATACACTAAAGCAAGAAGACTGCTTCTGTGGGTATACAGAAATGCATTCACCAAACTTTTCTTTTTTTTGGAGAAGTCTCCTAACAGCATTGAGTTACTTGTGAGAAAAATCTTCACCTGTGTTTTTAATTTCATATTGTTGGCTGTCTATACCTTTTTTTATCCCCATCCCAAATAATTTTGAAAGGTGTTTTACAAAGAGATAATAAACTAAAGACCTGGGGAAACCTTTAAAAAGTTGGAGAAAATATGTATATACAGATGAAACAGCTAATCATAATTTTTCTTTCCATGGCCCTTGGGTATCCAGTTACATGGGAAATACTGCCACGTGTATCTACTGTTAGTAGAGAATGAAGAGAATGAAAAATACAAGATATTGGAGATGGTAGAAAGAAACAAAAATTGACTGGTTTAAATATTAATTTTGCCCTGGACCGCTCGCATGGTTTTGGTTTTTAATCAAAAGTATTCTCTTTCCTTATGATCATATTGATGGTACATGGGGATCTGTTACATTTACAAAAAAAGCCCTCCCCATCTATATTTTTGCATAGGTGCATACACCTTTTCAGGAATAGTAATGGAAAAATCTTCTATGCGGAAATGTATTCATTGCTGTCAGTAGGAGCTACATTTATAGGTGAAGATGATACATTTTTACCTTAAGAAATTTGAAAGTAAGGCTCACTTTCTTCCCAAAAGTGGGAGACCAGAGCGTTCCCCTGGGCAAGTGAATCAGAAACCCACATTGGACTGACTTATGAATGGATAAGGAAAAAAAAAGGTTCTCTGAGAAGGAAGAGGCCTAAACCCAGCTGATGTGGAAGGATGGAGCAATACTTCTCCTAATAAGGACTTCCAGCATCTGGCAATATTTGCATTATTCTTGGAGCTGCTCCTGAGCATGACGTATCAGGTTACTTGCAGCAGCTGGAATCAACTAGTATAGGATGGTATGCTAACCAGCATTTAAAACGCCGTATATGTCGGTTGGTATTATGAAATAAATTTTACAGCAGGAACTACTGCATTCTTTTCCTGTAGTGTTCAATTTCTATTTCAATTGCTAGCAGCATGGAGCTGATCAGATAAAGTCTCTGTACTGGCTGGACTTTGATCCTGGGAGCTCCCTGCAACAATATAGTACTCCAAGAATATAAATTGATCTATATGAATAAAAGCATAGAAACTATTCCACTTATTAATGGTGCCAGGAAATTTTCAATGATAATAATAAGCCTCCATACATAAACTTGAAAAATAATTCTGTACATAAGGACTCTCTCCTTTTCTTAAAGGGAGACTTGCGAGGACAATCTCACGAGAGCTGAGGCAGTTTCTTCCAATAGGAAAAATCAACATAGAGCGACGCAGAGATTAAAACTCTGAAAAGCAAAGAATATATTTGTTTTTGTTTTACCGTGTTGATGGAAAGAAGTAGAACTGTTTGACATGTGTGATCTGTACATTGTCCGGGCTAGTCTAGGATAGGCTTTGCCTTATCCGTTTTGGAGTTTGCAACAAGATGCTGCAAACCGTACCCGCTGCGCCCAGGCACCTGGCTCCCTACCGCTGCATCCACCCTGCTCCTGGGCAGGTCTCATGGTGAGGACATCTCCATCGCAGGCTCACCATGAAGAGTATGGAGATTTCCATACCTCCTCTTTAAGGCAAATCACAGCAACCAGGCTTCGGGCAGACTGCCAGGGCAGCGTTTTGTACTCTTGATGCAGGGTTTATTGCTGAGCAAAGCTGGTTGTCAGCACCACAACCTTCACAAGGACAAAATGGCATTTGAAAAAGGAAGTCTGTGTGCTTAACTTGAACCAAAGGCTTACAGAGACAACCTCTCAGGGTTGGACACAACTCTTCCACTAGTGCTTAGTCCTTTATGCTGACCTGTAGAAGTCAGTGAGCCTGGATTAATGTTGAAGCCTGGAGGAGGACAACTTCAGCCACGTCCAAGCATGTCTGCAGGCTGGAGATGGGTTAACCCAGCCACATGACAGAAAGTTCATGCTTCCAGCCCAGCTGTGGGAACACAGGCATTACCTGATCTGACAGAAACTAGAAGTAGCACAGAGAGACAACACGTGGTCGGACATAAACACTGTTGGCGCAGAGTTAACGCGTTAATACTTTTTGAGCAAGGTTGAACTAGTGCTATACAGGACACATGGTGGAACCCAGTGTGGTTTTGATCTGGCTCCAGGAACCTGACAAACACCCTTATTGCACGGTCCAGCCCCAGCCTGAGGTTTGATTGCACAGATTGCGCATCCCACTTCCCAAAGAGCTGTCGGGCAGCTCGGAAAAGGAGAGCAGCATAGGAACACTGAATCCTCTCAAAAATGGTTACACTTCAAATCTGCTTGATGTTCTCACTGTCAGTTATATAAATGTAGCAGTGTTATTATTGTAGGGCAGGCTATTTTAAGACAGACAGACTAAAAGAGTTGGATTTCAACATTTATTTAGATTCTTAGTTTCGCCATTGCATATGTTAGCTCTTGTTTTTTGTCAAAATGGCTCAACTAGAACTAATGTCTAGCACATATACCCTAGGGAGGGATGCCAAGCTGAACTGTGAAATACACTTGTTATTTCACACTCTTCTACTGTTACTTGGGGTGAATTTGGTCATGCCAGTCCCACTCAAGCTCTCCTAAAACAAATCAGTCAGATGGAGTCTGTGGTCCTCCGCAATTTTTAAGAGCCAGGCTGCAGAGCTGTCAAACTGGGAAAGAAAACTAGTGATCACCTGTTCAAAGACTTGTCTCTAACTTCTCTCAGCTCCCTCCTTGGTAAAATAGGGGAACGTTGGCTCCTTGGTAAAGCAATTTAAAGTCTGTGGTCAAAAGTACCACAGAACAAGGTTTAGGTATTGTAAGACTTAGTTCTTGATGAAGAATTTTCTCCCTTCCCAGTGTGATTACTGTGCCATCCCACGTAGATTGCCATCGTTATTTTGTTCTCCAGCACTTTCTTGCATTTGACATGTTTTTCACTATATTTGAGAGTAGCAAAGACCTCACAGTGGCTTCTTTATAAGGACATTAATAATTTAAACGCCCTGAGAATGAAACTCCTTTTGTCACTTATCCTCAGTCCCACATAAAGGACTTTCTTAGGATATGTAATTTGATCTCATAGATTCACAGAATCATAGAATAATTTAGGTTGGAAAAGACGTCCATGTCCTTAAGTGCCACATCTACACGTCTTTTAAATCCCTCCAGGGATGGTGACTCAACCACTTCCCTGGGCAGCTGCTTGACAACCCTTTCATTGAAGAAATTTTCCTAATATAAAAAATATGGCACCTGTAATAATCTGAACCTGCCCTGGCACAACTTGAGGCCACTTCCCTTTGTTCTATCGCTTATTACTTGGGAGAAGAGACCAACCAACACCCACGTCACTACAACCTCCTTTCAGAGAGCGATAAAGTCTCCCCTCAGCCTCCTTTTCTCCAGGCTGAACAACCCCAGTTCCCTCAGCCGCTCCTCATCAGACTTGTGCTCCAGACCCCTCACGAGCTTTGTTGCCCTTCTCTGGACACGCTCCAGCACCTCCATGTCTTTCCTGCAGTGAGGGGCCCAAAACTGAACACAGGACTCGAGGTGCGGCCTCACCAGTGCCGAGTACAGGGCTACGATCACTGCCCTGCTCCTGCTGGCCACACTATTTCTGATACAAGCCAGGATGCCGTTGACCTTCTTGGCCACCTGGGCACACTGCTGGCTCATATTCAGCCAGCTGTTGACCAACACCCCCAGGTCCTTTTCAGATGGGCAGCTTTCCAGCCACTCTTCCCATTAGTCTCTTCTAGTGGCCTGAATCTTCCCTCTTTCACGTCTTCTCTTGCTTTTTAACACTGTGGAGGTTGTCCAAAGCCAGCAGCCAGCTATGGAAGTTTTTCACTGCTACCATTTCTTCTTCAAAGAAGCCTTGCTCTGGCCACTCCAGTCTTGACTGACAGAGTAAGCCTTTGAAATGCATGAGGCTCCACAGCATGGTCACAGTAATGATGAGCATCTAAAAAAAAAGGGGGAGGTGGTTTGTTTAAACTCTTGGTAGCCACCATATAATTAAAGAGACAAGAAGGTACGGAGTTTGTTTGTCTTTTAGAGGAAGGTTACCCACGCACTGGCTCCTGCTTTACTACAGGTTGGGTCAACTATAGCCCTGCGACTCACGCCGTGACTGCCGCCCAGATGGATTTGGCTCTTGCACCTTGGCACAGCCTCCATACGTGCCTGCTAACCTGTGACTGTCTACTGGAGACTAAACGTGAGGTTCCTCAGACAGTGCGATACCTCCCGGAGCGACCACAGGACGTCCAGGCTGGGAGGCTGCCCACTGACCTCCGAGTCCGACAGAGACAGGACAAACCGAGAGGCTCCACGGGAGGTCGCCATCATTCAGCAAAGCAGGCAGAAGCTAAAAATACCCCTCTGGGTGCTCAGAAGCCATGGGATGAGCCCAGAGTGGGGAGGGTGAGGGCCCCGTCATTGGGCAAGCTCCTGGGCAAGCGTCTTCGGCAACGAGGGACCATGGCCAGGGATGCAGTTAAACCACGTGTTTTGCTTGAGGATGAGCCTTCATCTGCTGGACCTGACAGCAAAACCCCTCCAGGCAGTGAGAGGTCACCGCAGCCTCATGCCAAGGACAGCGAGGGTAAGTCCAGGGATAAGTAATTTCCAACAAAGTAATGCAAATAGAGCAAAGAAATGAGTCAATCTGTTTCAACCTATCTGTAAGCACACAAAATCACTCAGTTACTCTGTCAGGTAATCCTGGCCTGGATAGAATTAAGTTTGTTAGCCCCTTCAGTAAAGCAGCATTAGCTAAAATGAGAGCGCTTTATACTCAATCTATCAAGCTAATCTGCTGTGCTAATGCGATAATCTTGGAAAGACAATTTGTGGGAGATCTTTAGGAAGCTGGGTTTTACTTTTTCTTTTCTTTTGCCCTTTTTGGGAGAGTTCTAGGATAAATATGTGAAACATCCAAATACTGAGAAGTTATTGGAATAAAAAAGGATTAGTAGACAACAATATAGCTCCATCTGTGGAATGATAAAGAACTTCATGGCTGCAAAATGAGCATTTTGTTACTGTTGTGGAAATTTTTTTTTGTACAGCATTTCAGAACACAGCCAGCAAAGATTAGACAAATGTGCTAATAACAGAGGAAAATATGTGAGATTTTATATGAGTATAGGAGAAGAAAAGCGATGTGGATTAAACGCCCTCTTGCTTGCTCCTGCAGATAAACCTCTCCCCAGCATCTGCTCTGCCCTGTCATACCTGAGAACCTTATCAATAAAGAAGGCAAAGCTCAGATTTGGAGGTGTCGAGTTTTTTAACTTCATGGAGTTTGGATCAGGCCTGGAGGGTCAGAGGGCACAAAATGATCTGTAACAAAACACAAAGGTGTTTTGAGTTAAATGGAATCTGGAGGGAACCACTTTCATGACAAAATGAACCGCAGGGATATGGATACGTTGCTGATGAGGCTTTGCCACAGGCAGGCAGATACCGTGATTCACTTGGCAAACTCAAGTGATCTGTTGGGTACTTCCTAATGCTCGCCTTAGACTTTCTGAAATCTGTGGCTATGGGTAGATTTCCTCTCACAAGCTTTTCAGGATGAGAAATATGCAGCAGTCTATACTTGCTGCTTGGGATGATGGGGAGCGACCCAGGCCCCCGAGGGTGGGTCAGGCCGATGCTGTAGAGCATCTCCATCTTCCCGGGCATCTCCATTTCCCCACTCCCTGTGGAGGAACCTCAGCCAACCAGTTTAACCTCAGAGCCCAGCTTGTGGAGGGCTAGAAATGGCCTGGCTGAATCAATGCTTCCATGAATAACTGAAAGTGGGATCCATCCCACCTGGCTTTAGTGACCTAAAAATTAGGTGTCCAGTCTAAGGCAGCTGACTCCCTCTGCTAGCCAATGCAATGAAGTAAACGCCTAGAGAGGTTGATTTACCTGATGTGACTAGGTAAGACAAAACTGGAGGTGCCTGTTTCTCTCCAGAAGAAAAAAAAAAAGTCTACAGTGAGCAACAGACGCTCTGTCTTGTCAGCTCCTTATAGTCTTGTGGAGGCATCGGGATTTCCTCATTACAGCAGAGCTCCATACCTGCGCTGCTGCAGAATACAACTGACCACGTATGCAGAAAGCCACTTCGGTAATGTTGTGCTTCAGTCAGACCACTTAAGCTAATGTATTCCTATTTG
This sequence comes from Haliaeetus leucocephalus, assembly GCF_000737465.1. Lineage (NCBI taxonomy): Eukaryota > Metazoa > Chordata > Aves > Accipitriformes > Accipitridae > Haliaeetus > Haliaeetus leucocephalus. The sequence goes on from NW_010972587.1 coordinate 2,588,919, forward strand.
ACGGAGTGTCTTCAATATCATACGCTGAGTACTTTATGTAATGGGTTGGAAAAGCCTGTCTGTGCTTTAATCACCTTGGACGTTCAACGATAGTATAGCTGCAGGTGCTCTATATATGTAGCCTATAGCTTCATGTTCATGAATCTGGGTAGACGGATGTGTGAAAATACTTAAATTTTATTCACCAGTGGTATCTGGAACTTGTTGAAACTTTAATTTTCATTAAACATGCAGGAACACTATGTACAGTGGTGTGATTTGAATGCATAATTCAGAGGGAAAATTATTTTTTTATATTTTATGATGGTTGTTTGCTGCCATTCCTGCCTAGAGTTTATAAATCAAATTTGTTTGTAAAACCAGCCACTTCTAAAGTGAGGATGCAACACTGCATTTACAGCAAAAGCAATACTAATTGTGTACTCGCAAAACTTTTTAAAAGACTTTTGTCATTCTCTATGAACAGCTAAAATCTATGTTTTTAACAAAAAGAGTCTACAAAGTATAAAATGTTGACAAGAAATTCCTTGTATAATGTATTCAGCAGGTCAGAGTAATTATAATAAATGTGGCCCATCTGCCCAGATTTTTGCAGACAAAATCCCTGAGTCACAGCTGCCTTTACGATTTCAAAGGTTATTTGATTGGATCCCATGCTCTTATTCTCCCCACTCATCCGAACTCCATCACTGCTCCATTGCTTTCTTCTGCAATGAAATCCAGCAGAAAATTTCCTAGACCTGTATTAGTTTTGATATAATCCCATCAGCTGCACTCAATCACATACTGCTCCAGACACCCTAAAAAGCCAGTTCCCCTGTACACGAGTTTTATCAGGTCACTTATTAGCAAAGTTTACTTTAAGATGAGCATGTTCACCATGGAGAAAGCAGATCATGAATATTAATATCACAGTATATAATTGCAGTGTTTAGTGTGAAATTCAAAACGCAGATACAGATATGCACCATAAAGCTCTTGCTTCCACAAAGTCCACTGAAGTAGAAAATCATTTTGAAGCTAAGCAAGGCATGAACGAATAAAATCCCTTGACTGATACTCTGGATTTTTAAACTTGCCTAAGTTTTATGTGACTTAGTCAAGTAATTTTCTACAGTTTACAAAATACTAACAACAACACAGCTGAAAAATGCAATCTGGTATTTCAAAGGTCTTTTAATTTGTCAGGAAAATATGTCACTGTATGTGTGTTACAATGCATTAACATTTCTGAACATTTTGTTTTGTTTGTGGGAAGAGCTACTTTATCCAAACTACATGACAACAGCAGAATCGCTACTCTTTTGGTGAAGAACTTCAAAAACATTAAGAAGAAGTTGGTTAAATTTTTATCGACAAGATTGTTTTTTTAGAAAAAAAACAGGAATTGAAGTGGAGAGGAAGGGAGAAAACCCTCTATTTTCTTTCTTTTTCCCTTTTTAAAAGATAGAAAAAGAATAAAGTGAAAAAGCCAAGGACTGAGGGAAGGTAAATAGCTTAGCTCTATACTTTTTGCTGGAAATGCTGTGTGTATTACCATGAAGTGCTGGTAGCGTTCACTTTTACAAACCTTAATAGGGAAAAAAAGTCCTCTGGTTGATGTGCAGGAGATGGGAGAGCTCGGCTTCACCTCTGCCATGCAGGTGCTGAACTGTGGGGGGTCCGCCTCTATTTTGGGAGCAGGGAGGATGTCCTGGGCCAGACGGGGAAGAACATCTCGTCCCAGGACCCAGCGTGGGATGGTGCCTCCCGTCCCACACTCACCACACGTGCCTGGACCCGGTTGGGTCGGGCAGCAGCGCGTGGGGAAGGCAGTGCCCACGAATTTCGTCTCGTGTCCTCCCAGGATGTCACTCCGCCGCTCAGTCAGCCGTGCTCCGTGTTCTCACTTGGCAAATGGGCCCTTAAATCTGACATGACAGATGACATTTTCCATTTTCATACTTCTAAGCTCTGCTTCGTCTTTGCTGAACCTTCACTGATGCCCTGAACGTGGGCTCGTCAAAGGTCTTCCGTGCTAGCGCCAAGGTGCTGCCACCAAGCTCTGGTGCCTATAGACTGTGTCAGGGACAGCCAAATTTAGCGACATTTATCTAGTGTGCTGCATGACAGAGTGCGTATATTCGTCATTGCCATGCCGTAACGTGTGCTGTCACAGCATTAGCAGAGCGAGCATTTATTTTATGGTGGTAACTTTCATGAGGAGGTACCAGAGGAGATCCGTGTGATGGGACGTAAAGTGCTGTTAAGAGCTGGCTGGCTGCCTGAAATTATCTCACTAATGCTTCGCACTATAATGTGGTAATCATGGGGGACTGGGGTTATTTATAGCTGACTGGGTGGGGAGTCACTGAAATTGTTTTACATGCACAGGGAAAAGTTCTCAGGCTGTTTCTGGTTTCAAGACTCCCAAGGAACATGAAAAAGAATGAATCATTTGGCCATAAATTATTAAGGACTGACAAACAAGTCATTCTGAAGCAGTTGATGGGATTTAGCAGCTAGAGGCAGTGGCCATGTGCTCCCAGACTTGGAACCGAGCTGGAAAGCCCAAACCTACCCTTGGTCTTCTCAGCTTGTACCTCCAACCTCATCTCCTGCTATCACCAATGTGCGTCCCTCTCGCCTTCCTCCTGGGAGGGAAAGCAGCGTGAATGGAGGCAGTGAGGCCACCCGGGTGCCTGCTCAGTACGGACACCCACCATAATTTGAAGGAGAACATGCCCATAGCTACTGAAACACCTGGAAAGCCGTAGGAGACGGGCGGCTGCGATGGGCAGCGGCAGCATCCCTCTTCTGCGTGACCGCGCGCGCTCAGGCTGTTGGGAGGGACGTGAAGCAAAGCGGCAGGGATGCCTCGCTCTCTGTACCCATACCACGTAATGAGAAGGAAACGTAGATTTGGTTCCCCTGGCCCCGTATACTGTGAGAAGTCCATCTCAGCACAGGCACGGCGTCCCTGGTGGCTAGTGAAACACAGAGAGGGGCCACGAGAGGGCTCAGAAACTGCTGCTGGGGAGACACCCCAATCCCACGTATTGCCACGCGCTGCAACTCGGTCATCCCCGCAGCACGCACCCCTGGGATTTACCATGATGCTTACTTCATCGACCGCTACCAGGAGTAAACGGCACCTGCAAAATATCTTCCCGTGGGTTTGACACATCAGTCTGTTTCCTCAGCGATGCACCTCAGCATCATCGAATCTGATTTGCAAGTGCAGGGCACTAATTGTCACTGAAACTGAGTCTCCAGAAGTTGAAAGCAATTACTAAAGGAGTAAATGAATTCCAAATTGCCACCTATAGGGGATTTCCCATTTTGGAAATGTTTTTGCTTTCATCTTACTGAAAAAAGAGGTAACAATATACTGAATACTTCAAAGGTAATATGTAGCAGGGAATCATGTCGCACAGTCAGGTTACAGTGTGCACAGTTTATCTGTGTTTCTAGATTAGTGAATAAAAAGGCAAGCTGTTGCTTATGTTGAAATTACCGATTCCTGCAATTTTTTTTTTAAGTAGCATGTGAAAAGCTGTTCAAAAGCATTTTGGCTGAACTGTGTTCTGTCAGAAAACAGTTTCATTAAAATATAAATATTTTGTAGGAGTGTTTCAATTTCAACAAAATAAGGTATGAAGTACAAGTCTGACATAAGATTTCATCATGTCAAGTATTTAATTTTTATGTTGATTACTAGCCCAGTGACTCCAACAGAACATCTCCACTGAATAACTAAAACTAATTGCTATAACATGTCTGCTTTTTCTGGGATACTTCCTGGGCCCTAATCTGCTGAGTTCTGGCACATAATAATGTGAAGTAATACACCTCTAGAATGCAAAAAAATCTTTCACATAAGCAAACTGCATGGCCTGATGTGCTCCTTTTTGTTTTCACTGTTTCTTAAATTGTAAGTTTAAAGTACAGAGCTCACGGTTTATTTTCTCATTGTTGGCTATCCACCTACAAAACAAAGCATTGCCTAGGCATCATCAAATCACAGCTTAATTTTGCAGACAGGGTGCTTGTGTTTGTTTTGATTTTAAATATAACACAGTTTATTTTGTTTTTTAAAAGTAATTTTATCATGAAATGGTACACAGTTAAAGAATGTCAAGGAAACCAAGTATACCAGCGTAAGTAACGTGATCTAATATCGCTGCCCTTAAAATGAACAATGAGATGTGTGATGGCTTCCACTTAACTTCTTACTATAAAGTATGTAGGTAGGTATAACACTTTTTATTAAATCAGCTGATACAGTGGAATTAAATGAACATGCTCTCAGACAAACAAATCTTATCTCAGTCTAACAACATTATATCAAAAGTAGATGTTTCTAGCCTTGGGTTTTTGACATTTCTTTGCCAGAGCTGATGGAGGTACTGTGTGCTCACAAGTTTCTTTAGTTTTTGCAGATGGCCTAACAAAAATATTACCTCTTTCTACAAGCATTTGCTTGTACTGGATTTTGGAACATCATGCTTACAACGCTACTATGACAGGTATTTGCTAAAACATTGATTCTTTGTTGCTTGATGAAATTGGCTTTAAGTATTAATATAAATATATATTTGTGCATCGTTGATTAATTTTCATTCACTATCAGTAAAATATTCATTTTAGTGTTTATATCCTCAAAGCAGCGTGCCATGGAATTTTATTTTCTTAGACCTGGGAAGATTGTCCCCATGCACGGAAGTCAGGGTTACAGCCCCTTACTGTTCGCACCAGTGAATTACATTGTCCTTCCCATTATTAAATATTTCACTGAAGCAACTCCATCTAAAAATCCATGACATAATATAACTAACTGTCAGAGCTTCAATACTGAAAAAATCTCAGAGCAAAATCCAGCACATGCCAGGATTTAATCCTCGTGGAAGCTGCCTACTGCATAGCCACAAAGCACGGCGTGGAGAATAAACACAGCCCGTTCTGAGACAGATGCTCCTGTTTGTTAGAGAAAAGTTTTGCAATTTCCCTCTGGCTTCTCTCCAGGTTAGTCAGTAAGTGCTGAAGAACCTCACTGTCAACAAGTGACTTTCTGGTTGGTTTCAGGAGATGGAGACAGCCCCTGCCGATGCCTCTCAGCATCCCGACAGGGCATTGATTCAACCGTGACTCAGAAGGAAATGTGTCACGTAATGAGACACCAGCATCGCTGCCCCCAACACCTCTGCTCTAGTGATTTAGGTCTCCCATCAGAGCTGACAGTGACCTCATCTTACTTGTGGTTTCTTGGGGCAGTGAAAGCAACAGATGTCATCGCTACGAGGCAAAAATATAGTGGAGACTGTTCAGCTACTACTCTGGAGTTTGACAGCTGAAGGACTTTGTACTCTTCTTTTTTTGTTTTTCATAAGGATGGACAACTGCTCAGGTTTTCAAGAAATGAAAAGCCAGGATAGCATTTACAGTACATTGGAGCCATTAGCAGGATAATTATCAATGGTATTTATGTACACTTTAGACTATGGGTATATAACTATGATCCACAGCTGGAGAAAAATTGGAAAATTGTGTCATTTTCTTTTTTCTTTTTTTCTTTTTTTTATTAATCTATTAAAAATATTACCACAAGGAAGAACCAGTTCACTTACAAAGAAATCTGGAAATGAAGAAGGTTGGGCCATCAAAGGAAGCAGAATGTGCCCAAAGGGAGTTACTCCTAAATAATATCACCTCTTTCAGGGGAGCACCTAATGCATTAAAAAATCTCTCACTTTGTTTCCATTTTCTAAATAAATATTTCCAATTTGGATAGAGGTTTTGAGTTTCAATGAAGCCAGATGTCTGCCTCTGTGGGTCTGGGACAACAGATGGGTTGTTCTGTATTAATATTTTCTTCATTGTAAGCCTGAAAAAGGAACAAAGGTTGCTGCAGTTTGGGGAGGGAGAGATGTGTGGCCGTGATGCAACCTTTGTCATAGTCTGCTTAATTTAGAAGAGGAAAAAGAGGAAGAGAAATGGGGAAAAAAAGGAAGAGGAACTTTTACTTGTACAAGTGCCTTTCCAATGGGAAAGAGAATTAATTTGCCAAACCCGTTTTCTTCGTTACCTCCCCACTGTTTGAGCTGTTCTCTATAGGGTTAGGAAGGACTGCCAATGGCCCTCTCCCCACTTCTCCCATAATCCCATTAGTTTGTCTGTTAGCAGGAGCAACACAGCGCCATGGCAGATATTAAGGCTACATGTCTACTGGTAAATTGAGTGGCGCAGGTAGGAGACTGAGCGCTGGGGCAGCCATCCACGCCGCTCAATTTCTGGGGGGGTCCCTGGCCCGTGACGCCTGGTACTCTGAGAAACGCCTGGGCACGGTCTGGGGGAGGCATGTCCCCAGCATACCTGCCGAGCTTGCCCGTTCTGCGGCTCCGAAAATTCAGGCTGGTAAAGGTGAGCTGGGGGGGTGCCGGTCGGCCACAGAGGCAGGGAAAAGCTCCCTGGCCTGTCTTATTTAGCAGCGTAGTTGTGGCTGGAATTGGTGCAAACAACCAAGATGGTGAGCAGCAGGAGCGAAGAGGTGGACCTCCTTCTGCGGGCACGGGTCGGTGCTGCCCAACCCTTCTCAACCTCCTAGTCTTCGAGATTCCCTCACTGGGCCTCTGTGATCACTACACTCTGATACATCTTTCCAGGGCTTCTTCAGTACAAGGAAACACTTTAAAACTGTCCATTTAAATGTGAAATGTCTTACGTTTTTATATTGATTTAACTTGGTTTTCTGGAATAACCACACAACTCTCTCTCTTGCTTTTTCACCGCCTGCAAGCCAGGACTCTTTTTTGCCATTCTGTGCTAATATATTTAACAATCACCCCACCTTCTCTAGTCTGGCTACTCAGAAAAGACAAGAAAATACAGCAGCACACTGTCAAGGGGAAGATACTTCTCTAAAAGCTGGTATTTCTGGTAGCAAGATATCATAAAACCTTTTTTCTTTTGCATCTTTTATCAGAAGCGGATCATATTCTCCTGAGCATCTTAAATCTGTTTGAGAGGGCACCAAGCCCATTAAGGGCACCTGAAAAATGAGAGCCCGCCATAAGGTGCCATGCGACCTTTGCCTTGTCACTGCAAACCCCATCCTGGGTGCCACAGAGCAATCACTGCTGATGTCTAAAAGATAGCTGGGGTCAAAGAGCATGATCAGAAGTGCTGCTGTGCTAGCACCAGGCATCCTTGCAGAGTTTAATCTCATGATTAAAAACACCTCATGTAATCAAAGAGTTGCATTGTATAAGATGGAATTTCTGAAACATCAGCAGTTTGGTGATGTGCTTTTACAAGACCTGTCATCAACCAGCAAACATATAAAGGCTTTTGGTTTTCTAATTAAAAGGCTGAATTTATCTTGATTCCCCATATGCTAAGTGAGGTTGATTAGTGAAAGATATAAGGGATTAAAACTTTAGCTGATTATAATTAAGACTAAATTATTCATTGCAAAGAAATTATCTGACAAGTTGGCCATTATCCTGCTCCTGAACAGATCAAAAACCAATCTAACATATTCAATCCCACAACTATTTTGCAAGTTATTTCCAAATATTGACTACACAGGACAAAAACATTTCAGAAGACAAACACAAACACTTAGGTCAATTGTCCATCAACATAAGATGGGTAAGTCTGGAAAAGTTGGACCATCTTAAACATTTTACTGTATGTCTGAAAAAATATACAGATACATCTTATGCACCATCCAGTACAACACTCTTACGTATGCATTTTGTGTATCTTGCTAAAAGATGTTTAGTTGTAAAGGAACTTATTTTCAATTAGAAGGGCACAGTGAGGCATTTACTACTGTATTTTTATGTTTCTGCAGAAGTGGGTCTCAACAGCTGCAGGTTGCAAAATGGTGGTCAAGCCCTCATGGCCTTTTTCGGGTTTTTCATGCAGTGCAAGGCTACAACAACCCCTTTGCCTTTTATAAAATCAGCTTTATACCCAGTAATAGTGCTTTCTCTGCCTATACCATCTCAAAGCTTCCTGCTGCTTTCAAAGGATCACTCTAGCAAAAGCTTTCTACATTTCCCACTGGCAGGTACCTAAGAAAGCAGCGGGATGTACCAGCTTGCTGCGGTGCACTGTGGTGGCAACGGGCCTTGGCGTACCGGTGGGATGTGACCTTGGCATACTGGTGGGATGTGACCTTGGCGTACCGGTGGGATGTGACCTTGGCATACTGGTGGGATGTGGCTTCGGTGTACCGGTGGGATGTGACCTTGGCGTACCGGTGGGATGTGGCCTCGGTGTACCGGTGGGATGTGACCTCGGCATACTGGTGGGATGTGACCTTGGTGTACCGGTGGGATGTGGCCTTGGTGTACCGGTGGGATGTGACCTTGGCATACCAGTGGGATGTGGCCTCGGTGTACCGGTGCCCTCCCGACCGCTGGCCCTGGCTCCCTTGGAGGCTCAGCAGTCACTCTCCAGGTAGCACTGCAGGAAAGCAAGCCAGGAGAGTGAACGAAGGCTTTTTTCAACCCTAAAACTCTTATTTGTTGTGGGATAACAGATATCCCGTCGATGCCTGTACGCTCAAACAGCCCCACGCCCCAGCCACCCGAATACAGCGGTGCCTGCGGTGGGGTTGGAGCTATCGACGCCCACATCACGGGATGCTCAACCAAACCCCTTCCTGGTTTGGCACTGATGAGTCGTTAAGCCTGGAACAAGCCCTTGCCAGCGGGCAGGGTGCCACGTGAACAGATGAAAAGCAGCACAGCCATGCCAGGGATCTGGCCGACTTCATCCCAGGAGCAACGGCACTGGGGTCGGCGGCATCGCACCTGCGAGCTCTTAGTGCCAATGCGCTTGGCTAACGATTTTAGACTGAGGTTAATATCTGCTGGGCCAAATGGGTAGAGAAGCATGTTTGTGTCACTGCAGGCCAGGAGTAGATTATCCTGAAAATTTTAAACACGAGTTTAGTGGCTGCATGTGAGAAAATGTTGGACTGAATTCTTAAATGAGCAAAGAAGAAACAATTATTTGCGAGGTTTGGGTGGGGGTTTTGTCTTTTGCAGGGGTTTCAGGCTGTTGGGTTTTTTGCATTTCAGAGTCATCAGATTAGAAATCCTGTTTGAATTCTTCATACTAGAGGATGACTTGCATGACTGGTGTCTGAATTTTGATAAGGTTCTTGAATATTTTTCTGCTTTCAAACCAAAACATCTGCGTAAATGTATCTTTCAAGGAAAAATGTCATCCGGTTTGTTCATAATTAGAAGGATGTTTCAAGGAAGCAAAACCTTTTATCTACCTTTTAAACATGAACACCATATTTCTAGCTGGCTAGGAGGGTTATTAGAGTTTGAAGCTGAGGTGCATAAAATGCATTTCCAGGAAAGAAAGTGCTGTGTTATTGAGCAAGGCTGCAGTTATTTAGACCAAATCCTCCTGCTGCGGTTCTTTCAGACAGAGGAAGGCGTAAGCAGCAAAGCGTCTATGTAAAAGAGCCAACTACAATGGATTCAATGTCTTTATTATTTTCTCTTTTTCCAGTCTCCTTTGGCAAGACAAAGGGAATAAGAGTGGCTAAAGAGGGGCATCATTTGCAGAGAATCGTGCTCCTGTAAGTATTGCGCGTCCAGGGTTGCCAGAGCTGTGCGCGTGTGTCTGCCTGTGTGTGTAGCTACTAATACTAGACTTTTGTCTAATCCAAGCACTTTTTCAGCTACTCTCCTTCTCGCTTCCAGGACGCAACTTCAAGTGTGACAGCGAAGGATGACTGTGAGCACGGCCAAGGCTGCGGAGAGCCGGAGCCAGACCGTATGACAGGCAGCGAGCTGGTGAGCTTGCGGCTGCGCTCCAGCCATCACCGCCTCCCGCGGTGAGAGATTTCATGATGAATAGCCACGGTTGCCACATCCTTGGCCTTGGAGGTGATCCTCCGGGATGTGTCATGGTTGGGAAGAAGCAGTTGCAGCCTAGGTGGGGTTCCCAGATGCAAAAGCTTGTTTTGGCACGGTGGGGGATCAGTGCCGTCCTTGATGTGTCGGTGTGCTCTGATGGCGCTGGAGAAATCTGTGTACAATCCCTTCCCTCTGAGAGCAGCAAAATAGCTAAAGGCTTGTAAGAATCCTGTCATGCAAAAGAGTGAAAAGGAGAAAAACAAGTCATTAAGACTTCACAATGAGAAGAGAGAGGGATGCTAAAGAGTGTTCACTACTGGGAAGGATCCTTTTTGTCCCAGGGAGCTGGATGGAGGCAAGTGTGGAGCGCAGAACTATACCAAGCAGGGAACGCGAAACAAATAAAAAGGCCCAAACAAGTATCCAGGCTATCAAAGTGCTTGCCAAAAGCTGAGACATTGAGAACTGTCTAAAAGACAGAGGTTTTTTGGGCAAGAATGCCCTTTTCCACTGATGGACCAAATGGAGCTGAAGAAATTGTACTTCAAAGGCCAGAGGGGGAGAGAGAGAGAGAAGAGTCCCTGATTAGATGAAGAGAGTAACCTAGAAAGGAGTCCCAGAAGAAGGGTGAGGAGGTAGGAGGAGGGATGTCACGAACAATAACAATTTACTGACCTAAATCCCAAAGAATGCTAAAATGTAGTAGGGAAATCAAGCAGAGATGTACATGCTAAATTTCTTATGCTGCTTAAACTAAAATTCAGTTGAAGGAGTTTGATTCAGAATGAGGGTTTCCGCATGATTTGGATTCTGGGACAACACAAGCTAAACTAATAGGGTGTATTCAGTGGTTCACTGGTCCAGAGACGCTCACCACAGCTGTACTGGAGCATCCCACATATAGGTAGTGGATCATACAGACCTATAGATCTATAGATCTATACTATCTATACTGATACAGATCCAGGGAGTGAGCTGGAGGGACCGATGACAGATGCCATGCTACAGGTTACCTGGCCCAGGACAGGCTTACAACCCCGCCGGTCAGTGCTGGCATCCCGCATGTAGCCATGCAGTGAATATCCAGCAGGGATTTTTGGCTTGGGTGACATTTCATTGAAGATCAGAATTTCATTTCAGAAGGCAGACCTAAAATATTTAAATGCTGAATATATGACTTAGAAAGTATTGATGGATGAAGGATGTTCCTTTTATAGGAGGTGAAGAGAAAATCACTGCAGACAGCTCCTTTGCTAAGGAAAACAGAAAAATGTTCCTAAAATGCAAGCTATAAGCAAATGAAGTAAGGAGGTGAATATCTGTGATATTTGTGTTCCTTTTGTGTGTGAAGTGAATTTCATTTCTCTGGCAATTTTGGTTTGGTGTAGAAGTAGTGTTTCAATACTTCCACCACTGACATACAATAATCGGGGTACATCCCCTCTGGAAGAGTTCCCAGTCTAAAATAAACAAGTATTAGGACTTAAGGAGTAATTCTGTTGGCAGATGAGTGCCAATGCCAGCTATATCTGACAGACAAGCAAAATCAGAACGTATAAAAAAAATTTTGGTTTTAAATAATATTTCTACTTATTTTTTACACAAGAATTCCAGAGAAGGAATGGTTCTGTGAAAATTGTAACTGGGCATCTCTTATTCTCAAGAAACGGCAAAGAAAAAGAAAGTCATGCGATATGTAGCAGCAGGGATGACTAGCAAGCTTTTATTTTCATCTCAGGAGATGGGTTTAGAAAGTAGGATCCACAACTGCTCTGTTTTTCTCCAGAGAACTGTAACAGTACAGTATTCATACACACGACACACATGCATGTGACACAGTCCTTAAAACACAATTGTTAGTTATTTTCCTTGCTGTGGGTGGGTGAAGCCCCAGTGCTCATAAAATGTCTCTTATAAAGGAGAAGTAAGAGACCATTTGCCCAGTTTAGAGAATACAAATGAGGAATTATTCTAAACTAATTCAATGGCTTTTCTTTTCCCCAAACTGCCATAAAACGTAAAACATTTGATAATACTGTAAACAAAAAAATTATTGCTCGCACTTTTCCAGATGAATTTGTGCAAGTTACTGCTATATTATACCACAGGGATTTTAACTATATGTTACAAATGATAAATTCTTTAATGCATTAGATATGATTAAACTTATGAAAATGCTCAACGGTGAGCTTAGAAACGTATGTTTCAGCACTAGGATTACTCCCTTCCCTCCAACAAAATTTTTATCTACAGCATCGGCAAGATCTTCTACTGAAACTGCCACGAGGCCGAGACACAAGTCACTTCACGGTAGACTTGAATTAAGATCCTTATTTCCTGATAACTAGTGAAAATTTGGATTTTCCCACATTTCTTTATTTACAGCGGCAACAGATAGTGGAATGAATAGATGAGGCTGGACATTTGCGGCAGAGCAACCATCTGGAGAAACATGGAGAAAACAGGCTGCTTCTGGGTGTCAGATCCACCTGGGAAAAGGGCTGGAGCGATCTGCCCCAGGCTGTGCTGGAAACCCATCTCCCTGCTCCACCGCAGCCGGCTGGCACGCCGGGAACCTTCCAGGGCAGGTCCTGACCGAACGCACTGCGACCTGGGCTCGGTTAAACGCGACTCTTCTGCAGGCAATTAGCAGCGATAATAATGATAGTACCAAGAATAACATTGAAATTTGGCTCCCCAAATCCTGCTTATGAACACCTATGGGAATCGCAAGGGAGTATACAAAACTACTTATGTAAACGTGAATTCGCTCATGAAGAGCTAAGCCGGCAGCAGTTAATGCCTACCAATGGGTGTTTCACTTTCAGCTCAGACCCAGATGATTTTGGCAACAAGTGTCCTACATTGTACTCTCTTTTATTGCTTTAGAAGCAATAAAACCAGAAGCAATGGCTACAGATACCACTTTAGTGGTTGGCAGGACAGTAGAACCCCATCTGCACCAGAGCAGAGAGCAATGCCAGCTCAGGTAACCCAAAAGCAACGAATGACGACAGATTCACGCGCTGCACCCAAGAGGAGGGGGAAGAAGCGCAAAGACCAAACTTCCTAGCATTTCGCTGTGCAGCAGAGCAACACACCGCTGTGCTCCCTGGGTAGGTCCATCCGATGTTTTGGAGGCAAACGCGAGGCCTCTCCCACAGCTCATCCTCCCTGAAAACTTCATAATTTAGTTAGCCAAACAGAGAGACCTAATTATTAGGGCTTCCTGGGCTAAGCAGCTTTTTGACAGTTTGTAATGTGACTAGCAGCAAAAAAAAAGCAACCTCAAATACGGCTACCTGCCTTCAGACCATGATGGCTCACGCCATATCTATGCACTCCTGGGTCACAACACATTCTGGTCCATCCCAGTACGGGCTTGCTGACCCAGCCAGAGCTAGTTCATAGCTTTTCCTGATTTTATGTTGACTGCTGAAGGACGGACAATAGATGGTCTGGCATGAAGCTAGGCTCTTGTTTTGGCACAAAGCCTGCTGCTACAAAATTAATCCATTTACATTTTTTGCAACATGAACCAACAGAAGAGGGGCCACAGTCTTTTAGAGTCAATACGGGGAACTCTGAAGCCAGATTTATTTTCTGACCAAACCTCAAGTGGTTTCAGGGCTCAGAGCACCAACTATCTTTTCACCAGGTTGGCATGAGAAACCTCCATAAATGTTCTCAATAAAGAAACCCTCGAGGCTGAGTGGGGAAAGCTGGGACAGGGTCAGAGTATACCTGGGATGCTGAAGAAGATGTCTCAGATTAGATCATATTTGTACACTTTTTTAAAAAAGATCATACTCAGCAGCCTTTGGCTAGTATTTTACTTGGGTGCTAGTACGGATTGCTAACAAGGACGTGGCAACCACAACTATTCATCACAAAATCATTTGCCATGCTAACAATGCTAAAAATCATAAAATCTTTGCTCAGGATATTCCATGTTTGAATATAAACCATTTGTCATATTGTTTTTCTCCCTAGGGAACACTTTTCTTGAACTGGAAAGGCCAAGCTAACTGTAGAGTAAGCTAGTCCATCTGCAGTCCCAGTCAGCAGCTTTACCCCTGCACTGGAGCTTGGGAGAGGAGACTTTTTCAGCTCTTTTTCATCATCTCCTCCATTTCTGTCTTGTCTGTTTTGACAGGAAGCGCTCAGGAAAGGCATGTCTCCAGCTATGTATTTATAACGCTAGAACCTTGATCTCTGGAGCTCGTAACAGCTCTTTGTGCTGGTGAATTTGAAATAAATATGCCTTCATACTAAAAAGCAGACATAACTTAATCAGTATGAAAACAGGGTGTTAGAACTGCTACTTACATTTAAAGAAGCAGATAACAATTTCACGTTAAGAAACTGTTCACCTGCAGATGATTTTTCCAGCCCTGAAAAAGGCAGGGTCCTGCTGAATTTGTTTTTAGTAATATACATTAGGATTGCATAGTTTTATATCTAGGATCTTCCTATCAAATTAAATGTTGCAATCAAGAGAATACTTCCCATTCTTTTATGCCAACATATTTCTTGGCCAGATTTACCATATAGTGCATAAGAGAGAGACCTTCTTGCATACTTTACAAACACAGGCCCTGAGCAGAAAATCTTTATATTTGTGCACAAAATTTCTTTTTAGTAAATGCCTCCTAAATATGCAGAACGAGCAATATTTAGGCTTCCCATTTGAGTAAACAGACTGTATAATCTCTCCCAGCTAGCACTAGCCACCCGAACGCCACACATCCCATCTGCTCCAGTCACCTGCAGCCAGCAGAGACACCCACCCTCGGGAAGGAGCGGAAGGAGTAAAAATTCCCTTCTCTCTCTGTTGACTTGCAGGAAGACTGGCTGACTAGCTCAGACCAGGTGCCTCCTTTTCAGACGGCTAACGGTGGTAAGAAGAATCGTGTCCCTAGCTTTCAAATTCATCTGACTTAACATCAAAGGAAAAATATGAAAAGTGAAATATATTTGTGTGTGTGAGATACACGACTCCTGCCAGTACATCAGAGTGTCCCTTCAGTTACCAGTGGGAATCAGTGTTACACCGTTGCTTAGTTATAAGGGAAAGCGTGTATGCTCCACGGAGTTGCTGTAAACATAAGCTTGCTGGGACTGTACCTGGAAAAAAAAAAGAATTTAAAATGTGCAGGGTTGTCTTGGTGGGTCTGCCCCTGTGCCCAGCCCAGGCACCACCTGCCACAGCTTCTGCCTGTGAAAGTGCTGCAGAACTGGGGCTTTAATGCTTTCATTTCTAGCTATCACAACGCATAATGAAATAGGAAACATTCTGGATGTAGAAATCATAATTGTAAGTTTTGCACAATACGACCTGCGTGTTTCAGGCCCGTATTGAAATCTGTGGGGCTCCCCAACAGGCGCAGCAGTTCGTTTGCGCAGGAGCCACAGCAGGAGTGGGGTTAGTCTCTTGTACTAAAAGGATCTGGGTGCTGATTGCAAGAATATTTATATCATTGTGCGTGTGATTTCAAAAAGACAGCAAGGTAATGGCCTTAAACTGAAAAAGGGTAGAAATAGATTTGATGTAAGGAAGAAGTAGAAGTAAGGAAGAAGTTCTTTACTGTGAGGCTGGTGAGGCACTGGAACAGGTTGCCCAGAGAGGTTGTGGCTGCCCCATCCCTGGAAGTGTTAAACCATCCAAGGCTTTTGGGGGCAGTTTTGTAATAAAACAGCATCCTATCGGCTGCAGCAAAACGGAGACCCAGGAAACCTCTGGAGGGTCCTGAGCTGGCACATGCACATAGTTATATCTCCTGCTGGGCTGTGTAGCGAAGGTGGAGAAGAGCTCCAAAGCAGCCGCTATTGCTCCATTACAGAGCACCATAGCCCGTGATACAGGGGGTTGTTGCTCAGCTGGGAAGGCTCAGGCTCAGCCCTGTGATGGTAAAGGCTATTTGAGTTTCCCAGGTGTGCTGGGTGTTGGTTTTATGCAAGCCAGAATGAAAAGTAATTCAATTCGGTATACTGGCTGCAGACACAGATTAGCTTTGATGCAGTAAGTTCCCCCTCTCATCAGCCTAGCAACATGCTGCTGCTTGAATTGGCTAAGGAGGTAAGCAGCAGCTTTTACGATCTGGGTTTCAGCCTTCCTTGAGATGAACGGGCAGATACACCAAGGCTGGCAAGAGCAAAAGGATGTGCTTTTTGTTTTTTCTGCCTAAGTCTGTAGTAAACAAGTCTCAATTTAAAACATGAGCTGATAATGGCTTTGGAAAATGAGGTAGCTCAAGCCCTTCCGAGCCCTTGTAAGCCTCATTCTGTCCTGGATCTGCAACCCAGTAACAGAAATGGGTGCCATGCCTGGCAGATGGCCTTTGGCCTTATCTCAGGAAAAATATAAGACTCTCTGCCGATGTTCAGAGTCACCTAATGTGATGATCAGGACTCAGCAAAGCTTTCAAAGTGGCTTAAAAGCTGACTCTCTTCTTCAAACAGGCACAAAGCCCGGCCAAACACTTCTGCAGTCAGCAAGCACTCCCAGGGTCTGTCCACACGTGAAACCACCCACAGGCTGCAGGGCCAGCATGAGACACAGGGTAGATGACAGCACCGCTGGGGAGCTCAGGGACCCTTCTCCAGGCACCACCAAACTTCTGATCATGGCATGAGTTGGCTAACTTGTGCTGCCTGGGCAGCCGTGCTCTTGTGGGTCTTCTGCAGCCGCACGCTGGTGACTTGCTTGAACAGGGCTGGGGCCATGGTCCCAGCGCTCTGCCCAGTGGGACAGTGATACTGGAGTCCTCTGGTTTCTGGTGGGATGGCAGACTGTCGTCATCTGCTGCAGCCAGAGTTCATTTGCTGGGCTCATTAACACTTATTTAAGGGAGAGCACATTTTTGGAAGTAGGCCTGACTGTCAAACTTGAAAAACTGTCAAAAAGCAAGAACTAGAATCCAGCACTTTCCAGCCCCCCAGGCTGTTCCCTTCCCCAGCTGAGACCTGTCATAAGGGAAACTAATCCTCCTTTTACCGTAGATACTGTGATTGCTTTCCCCAGGCTGCTGGCTATAGATTTGCCAATCATTTTTACAAAGCCCTTGTAATAACTCTTACTTCCCAGCTTAACTTTTAATTATCACCATCTTAAACACTTAAGTTTATGTTTTTATCAACAGGGACTGCAGCTTAATGGGGAGACTGTGCTATGTAGCACATATTCATAGTAACTACACCCATTAGTCACGTGGAAAAGTCATGCCAAAAAACCCACAATATCCAAAATAAAACGTTGTCTGTCTTTTGACATGATCACAAGTGGTGTTCCCCAGGGCTCAGTACTGGGTCCAGTTCTGTTTAATATCTTTATCAACGACCCGGACGAGGGGATCGAGTGCACCCTCAGTGAGTTTGCAGAGGACGCCAAGTTGGGCGGGAGGGTTCATCTGCTGGGGAGTAGGAAGGCTCTACAGAGGGATCTGGACAGGCTGGATCGATGGGCCCAGGACAATTGTATGAGGTTCAACAAGGCCAAGTGCCAGGTCCTGCACTTGGGTCACAACAACCCCACGCAACGCTACAGGCTTGGGGAAGAGTGGCTGGAAAGCTGCCCGGCAGAAAAGGACCTGGGGGTGCTGGTCAACAGCCGGCTGAATATGAGCCAGCAGTGTGCCCAGGTGGCCAAGAAGGCCAACAGCATCCTGGCTTGTATCAGAAATAGTGTGGCCAGCAGGAGCAGGGCAGTGATCGTAGCCCTGTACTCGGCACTGGTGAGGTGACACCTCGAGTCCTGTGTTCAGTTTTGGGCCCCTCACTGCAGGAAAGACATGGAGGTGCTGGAGCGTGTCCAGAGAAGGACCACGGAGCTGGTGAGGGGCCTGGAGCACAAGTCTGATGAGGAGCGGCTGAGGGAACTGGGGCTGTTTAGTCTGGAGAAAAGGAGGCTGAGGGGAGACCTGACAGGGGGTTGTAGCCAGGTGGGGGTCAGTCTCTTCTCCCAAGTAATAAGCGATAGAACAAAGGGAAGTGGCCTCAAGTTGTGCCAGGGCAGGTTTAGATTGGATATTAAGAAAAATTTCTTCACCAAAAGGGTTGTCAGGCATTGGAACAGGCCACCCAGGGAAGTGGTTGAGTCACCATCCCTGGAGGTGTTTGTGGCACTTAGGGACATGGTTTAGTGGCAGACTTGGCAGTGTTAGGTTAATGGTCAGACTTGACGATCTTAAACGTCTTTTCCAATCTAAATGATTCTATGATTCTGTGATTCTATGGTTTAATAGTTTCAAATGAGAAACAGCACATCTGACCAGGCAGCTCTCCAATAACCACAAGCAAGAGCACCGCTGACTGCTATCTTGAGAACTGAGATAGGAAGGGTTCCCCTGTCACCACTGCTGTAAGTCCCGTCTCTCCGGGGATAATCGTGCTTGGGAATGTCAGCCAGCACCTACTCTGACACCGGCTTGTGTTTCTCTAACACTTTCTCTCCTCTGGAAAACATATTTCCGTCTGCAGCATTATTCTCTTTCTCTTAAGACATAGTTGAAACTGCTGCTATCTCTAACTCTTGATTTATCCTCTCATTTACCAGCACTCTGGCAGACCTCTTAGTTGCTATACAGCAGCACGAAGTATCTTATTTTAGGAAAATTTTACATTTTATCTCCTGTTTGGGGTCATATTATTTTCCAGAATTGGCAGATTTCTTTTTAAACTTGATATTTTTGTTCCCTGGTACTCTGGTATAATTAGCACTAAATCAGACACTGAAGGCACTACAGCAGAAGGCTGAGATAGGGTTTCCCGATAGTAAAAATATGAGAGACTGAGATAAAGATACTTCCGCTCCCAATATTCCCTCCTGGAAACTACAAATCCAGCAGATGAGAGGCCATCTGTGTGGATACCTTGTGATGCGTTTTAACACTAAAACAGTAATGGAGCTGCACTTCTAGGGCTTCCCTTGCCAGCAGCCATCCCTGGAAATCCCCTGTAGGAGTGAAAGGATAGATAAGGACAGTGCTATGGAAACAGCTGATCCTTCCCTTACCTTTCCTAAATAAACTAGAAATTGGAGACTGACTTGCAAAAGTCAAACTAACTAACCAAATCTTACCAAATCTTCCCAAATCTAAGTATTTTGTGCTCCATTTTAGTGTAATAATAAAGAATTATTAGTAAATACAGTAGGAAAATGAGAGGTCTTAGTGCTTTTATTCTTGAAAAAAATGTTTTAACACCTCTCTGGTGAGATCTTTAGTATCAGATTTGGTGTACACTTTGACACACCTTTATCCTTGTGTTTTAGAAATATTTAAAAAGTCAAATAGGCTATTTTATGAAAAAAAATCTGCTACGTTCTTCTAGGGCAAAGATTAACTCAGAGCAGTGCTGTAACCCTACAACCTTCTTCCAAAGAAAGCAACTGAGAGACTGTTGAACATCATGCGGCAAGAAAGACATCCGTGAGAAGCTGCCGATCCTGATTCATGAGTCTCCCACAGTTGTGAGTTCAGCAGAAATCAGACACCTTTGCCTCCTGCAGAAGAGGTATTTCACTGTTTTAGCTCATCAAACGCACCTTGCAATAGAGGGGCACTATCTTCTGGTTCAAGCTGTTTCTTCCAAGGGACTTAAACCCTAATTTGAGAAAGAAAAATACAGCCTGTTTCACCACTGCTGAAAAGCTGCTAACCCTCGCTCTAGGTGACTGAACTGTATTTGTTTTTCCTGAGGAATACTGGGACAAGCTATAGTTGGGAGAAGGAAAGACCCTTGCTGCGCTCCAATGCACTTTTATGTTCTATTTAAAAATTACTTACAAGGCTGGCTATTCAGCATGTTCTGCCTCCACTCACGATTGAGGATGGTGGTCTTACTATGACTAATTTAATTTTATGCTTTGGTAAAGTGGAACACCCTAACTGTGCCCTGCACATACTCTGGGCAATTCGCCTTCCTCCCACTTCTGTGATCGCAATGCCCACATCTGTCGGGAGCTCCATCTGAACGGGGCCAAAGAGCATCCACAAACTCTCTGGAGCAAAGGTTCAGAAAAACTGCAGAGAACTTCCAGTGAACACCCAGAGCCCTGACAAGAAAGCGTTTGGGGATTCTGAGCACATCCGTCTCCCTTGATGACCTCTTCCCCACTTTTCCAGCCAGATGCTGTAGGCTTTTAGCCTTCTGTGGGCATTAGCCGAAGCAATAGCCAGCCAGAAATCCAAGTGGCTGCTAGAGGAGTGTCACGACTGCTTCAGAACATGCACATTAAGGCCCCGGCTTTCATGAAGATCAGGTAAAAGACTGTGCTGATTGACTTTAAGAGCACCACAGGAACTGTTGACTGCATGGACCTGCACATGCAACCACCTGCAGGACAGGTTCTTTGAAATTGCTGCCATCATGTATCATAGTTCCTTCACCTGTGCTGTCATAGACAAAAGTTTGCAGCCTGACTCCTATAGACATTCTTACATTGATTAAAAACTGGTGTGTATCAGCCTAGTCTGTGAAATAAGCCAAGGGGAAAAAAAGATACCATTGATTAAATGAGATTAAAAATAACAAATGCATATCTGTTTGTAGACGAAGACTTCCACAAGGAGGTCAAACTGAATCATACAAGGTTCAAAACAGATTAGGAGTGTCCATGCACAATTAGCAGCCATTGCATTAAATGAGCTCAGGACACTTCTTTAATTAAGCAGGTGCAACTATGCAAAACAGGCCTCACCATTGTAGAAAAATGTATTGAGCCAAGACTAAAACTAGCAAATGTATGAACACATATATGACAATACATCCTCTTCAGCAGCTTCAAAGTTTATTTTAAAGCATGAAGATGCTAACAGCTTTCACTTTCTTTAAGAAAACAAATGAGGAAGTCAAATACACACCTACTACAGCGGCAGTGACGAGGTTCCTCAACTAAGCACATAGTTTTAGGCAGAAGGGCAGGTTAGATTTTTTTTTTAATTAACAGAATTTAAATCACAATTTACACACATTGTGATTGCTAGTTAGGTTGTTGCACTAAGCTAACCAGTCTAAGACAAGAAAACCTATTTTTCACCCGTTCCCTAGCTCTGTTGAACTATACAGGCTTCTTGTCGTATAAATGCCAATTGATTTGCATGTAAACCGTGATTTTGCAATGGACAGAGATCAGCCCATGCAGATGAAATGACAGTGTCAGGTGCTTAGTTTACTTGCATCATATCATTGGGTATCCTAAGTCTTAAATGACTTCTCTTTGGGGAAATACAATGAAAATTAGCTTTTGAAAAAGAAACTCAGACCATTAAAGTGTAAAATGAAACATAATGAAGCAAAATGTTTATAAATGGATGTAAAAAGGGTCAGTCAGACTATAGAAAAGCTTATTTAACAACAGGAAAGATTAATAAGATTCATTACTGTTTTCTGCCTAAAAGTGCTGCCTTTGTATGTGTCATGTGGTGTAAAGAAATCTTTGATTTTTCAGATTGAACAACTAAAGTACTCCAGAAGTTCAGAGATACTCTACTTAAAACAGGATGTCACTTCTGCTGTTTTATAATGGTTTGTTTATAGCAAATGCATGAATATTTGCGTGACAAAGGAAAGGTTTAAATATTAGAATAAGAAAAAGCAGTATTTTCCTGGGCAAAGTGCATAGACATTCCTTTCAATGACATGGCACCCAAGCTCAGCACACAACTGTGGTGGCATTAAGAAACTGGCCTCCTCTCTTAGATGAAAGACTGTGTTCGCTCATCTTCGAAACTTATGTTGACAGAGATGTTACTGCAGTACTAACATGTCTATAAAACATTAGTATCGTGTGACCTACTGAATACTTATTTTTTCAATTCAGTTTGGAGGTCCAGCATCAAACCTGAGAAGAAAGCACACACGTGAAATTATTGAAAGAAACCCACTGTTTCTGGTAAAGTATTATACGTTTGTCTTTCTTTTTGTCTGAATTTTTTGAACTACGTGATGATTTCATAACAAAATTAAGGTAGAAGCGCCGTTGTTTTTCTTGACGGAGCAGAGAAGCCACTTCACAAAGAACGTTGGCCTCGATCCTGTAAACACTTGTGCACAGGCTTAGCTTTTGTGCCGTTGACAGTCTCATTGAATTCAAGGGGATTATTTGCATTACGAGTGTTTTGCGCATCAGCGTGTGCCGTACCGGAGCCACTGTTGTAAAACGCGTGCTTTCAGAGCCGACAAATTAAAAAGTCCGGTTGTGTCATCTTGGCAACGCTTTCCCATTTTAATAACGAAGCGGATAGCAGGGCCTGCCTGCCCGCTGGCAGAGAAAATACCAACTTTCACAGGATTTATCCCACCAGGGCGGCAGCTCCTGACCTAGATCCTCCGCAGGCGAAGGCACAGCCTTCAGCAAGGCCGGGCCGTTCCTCCCGGGCTCTGTCCCCCGGGCAGAGCGGACGGGCCGCGGCCACAGGAGATGGGGCAGCCCCTCGGGAGGCCGGGGCCCTTCCCGGGGGAGGCCG
>NW_010972587.1:2611472-2797590 GCF_000737465.1 Haliaeetus leucocephalus
TTTTTTTTGGTGAAGTTACAGGTAACTTTGTTTTGGAGGTTTTGTGACGTGAGAAAATGAAAACGCGCGCGTTAGGTGTGGATCAGCAGCAGAAGCTGCGTGTGACTCGAGCGTGTGAAGGAGACGTTCCTGCGTGCCTGCACGGCGGTAACATCTGGTGCTGGTGACTGGCTGCTCGTCTTAACTCTGCAGCTGGGGGAAGGGAGTTTGAGATGATCAAACCTGCTGTCACATCAGTTAGTGGAAACCTTTCTGTTTCTGGAAACTTGGATATGCTTCAGACTGTTAAGACTTGTAAAGACCTGCAAGAGCAAAATAATTGTTTAGGTTTATAGTGCAAAGGCGTCTTTGCTTGGACCTGGAGGAGTTGGTGTGTGTTTGTTGGTGTTCTTTGAGTTCTCTTATAGTGGCATGTGAATAGAACACAACTCGCAAGATCCGATTTTATGATCTTGAAGGCAATGTATGTGTCCAGTGCTTTTTTTTTTCTTTTCTTTTTTTTTTTCCCCCCCAACTTCCACTGTTGTTTATGTTGAGAACTCTGCCAGCATGCTAAAATTCAAGGTGTTGACTGCTTCTGATTTTGGGAGGGGATTTGAATACTCGCTATCATAAGCTGACTGTCTTGACTTGCAAGTGTATTTCCGTTTCACTTTCAGGAAGCTGTTGATAAAGCTAAGAGTGTAGTAGTAGATAAACCTTGTCTACACATCTCTTCTAGAAACTTAATATTGCTGTCAAAGTAGTCACTGTTATTGTAACCCATTTGTGTGTCAGTTCTACCAACAAATGAAAGCAAAAGCCCTTGGCTAAGAACTGAAAATGAAGAAAACAATCCCTGGAATTTATGAAAAATTTAAGCTGAATTCTCTTTAAAAGAGTCTAATTTTAGAGAATTGTTATTCAGTGGAAAAATAGGGCAGTTAACACGTCCTGAAGTTTGATGCTAAAAACTGGTCCCATAAGTGGCTGTTTGCACCTGAAAATCTTGATCTGTGCCTCAGTCCCTTCATAGGAAGGTTGTGCGTGCCCACAGTGGAATGGGAGCTCTCAGTATTTCTGCTGTATTTGCTATACTTCTAAATGTATTTCTGTCTAGATAGAGATTAGCTCTGAAATTAGAACCATTGTTGCATTTTTGGCCTCTGCTGTAGCTTTTAAAAAAAATTTTACTTGTTTTTGTGTTGATGTAAGGGTCTGTCTGTTGTGTAGTAGTGCAAAGTTGTAACCTCGTTATAGCCTTAGAGCAGTCTTATAACTTTTTTTATTAAAAAATATCTTGAACCTCCTTGTTGTTATTGACTCCAGAAGTGATTAGAACTTAAAAATATGCCATAGTTGAATTAAAAGAGAGGTTTCTTGCACCTGGCTTTCTGACTTGATCTGGAAACTTAAGAGAAACATTGAATTGCTTGTTTTGTTATGAGGTGGTGTAGAAGGTGCGTCTAAGCTTCCAAGTACAGAATTTTGTTCTGAAGTAAGTAGATCCTTGTATTTAATTTTTTTTATTATGTCTTCCCTTAAAGCTATAATGTGCTTGAATACAGATTTTTAAAAGCCATCTTAAAAAATGTATGCTTAAAAAAAATAAAAACATAATAAATTCCTGGCAGAATACTTGCTGTATTTGTTGCCTGTGTTTCCAAATGTTAGCTTAGATAGAAAGCTCTGTGGCAGTTTATATAGAAGTACAGTACCATAGTAAGTCAAAAGAATGGTTTTTTTTTGCCACAGATGTAAATGTTTGCTCTCTAAGTGATACAGTCTTTCTCTTTTTTTTTTTTTTTTTTTAGTTGTTATTAATACAGTGTGCACATGAATTACAGTGCTTGTTGTGAAAAGCCAAGAAGTTCAAGTTAGGTTAACTTTGTTTCATCTGGGCTTTTGAGGTATAAATAAATAAAAAATTGTATGTAAACATTCTTCTACACAACAGAGATCTGCTAATATTTTTGCTTGAAATTTATCCTGATGTCTCAGATATGCTGTACTGAGCAATTCAAAACAACCTGTTTCAGTTGTGTTTCCTGAATAGGGTTGGCCGGTTTTTTTTGTTTTCTTTTTCTTTCCAAATGTGCTTTAGCACATACGTTCTGTGTTTGTGTGTGTTACGTTGGTCTCCTGACCCAGGTTCCTGTAAAAACATGTGAACAACTGAAAGTTTGTGGGTAGTCTCATTGACTTAAAAGCACCTACTTGCATGTTGACAGTTAACTTTGTGTGTGAGAGTTTTCAGGATGGATGCTGTATGTTGACAGCTAACTGTGCTTTTACTGAGCACTACGACAGTGTAGGAAGAATTGTGTCAAATGAAATTATTGCATGGTAGGATGTTTAAAATTGTCCTTATGGAATTACTTTGTTTTTAGAGAAGGTGTGTGTATACCAAACATGGTCTGTGCTAGTCAGTAAGAGATTTCTGCATAGGATTTAAAAACTTTTTATGTTTGTATCAGCAAAAATAAAAAAAACAAACCCAAACAAACCATAAAATGTTCAGATTGCTTTTAATTTATACTTTATCTTTCATTTATAATGCTCTGCTGAAGAATGAGTATTTGCTTTGTAGCGTGTACCAGCTCAGCTTCTGCTCTGGCTGTGTAACAGGACCCAAATCAAGGTGTCAATGATCCTGGCCCAGAATGGTTACTAAGCCCCCGCAATTTGTCTTGAGATAGCATTGGTTATCAGTAGTGTTACCGAAAAGCGTGCATTATTTTTTCCCCTTGGCTTGCTTGCTCTGCCATCTGACCACTCTTTACACTGCTAATATATTTAATTTCACAATCCTAGGAGGATTCCTTTCAGATTATGCTGGTAGGTTAAAACATGTTTATAATTGAGACTTTTTTCAGACACATCCTCCTCTTGTTGAATTTCAATGCAAGAGTTGTTGATCAGAAATTCATTAGTAAGTAAACCATTGTTTCCTCCTGTTTTCATTTTGATTTGGGATAATTTGGGTGTGTGCGTGTATTTTTAAGCATCATCTTGTACCCCATGTTGCTCAGGGTTCTTTTTGGTTGCAGTGAGCAGTTTAATGAACTTCTGAAGCGTTTTCAAAGTTCTGCCTTCAAATTTTTCATGCATTTGAGATCAGTGATGGTTGAATATTGTTGGCTGAGGTCAAGTTATTTGTAAAAAGGTATAGCTTATTTAAAATGAAAACTAGTCTAAAATGCTGGTGTATTTGTGGGAAGTAAAATGGAAACTCCTCCTTTGTATTACTCTCGCTGAGCAGACAGTAATGCAGTGGATTGAGCGTAAGCATAAGAGTTGGAGCATGCTTTCTGTCTTTCTGAGTTACCTACTGAAGTGATGGGTGATGCTTTCCCGTGTTTTACTTGCATGGTTCAAGGCTTCTGTGGAACTAGATACCAGTAGCAGTTAACATGCATAGTTAGAGAAAGCAACGTTAACCCCCCCCAAATGGTCCTATACCAAATTCAGTAGGTGGCAGTTGATTGTTTGTCCTTACGTGTTTCAGAACTGTATGTCCGCAACACTTTTATTACAATCTAAATATGTGTGTATTTAAAAACAATAGCAAGGAGTTTCCAGGCACCAAAAAGAAGCAGTATGACTAATTACATTAAAACAACCACCAACTATTTTAAATTATAAACTGCGAATGTTTAGATTTGTAGGCAACTTCTCGGCAAACAAGTTTTTCTAAGGCTGCCTTCGTAACACAGACAGTGATAATGTAATGTCATATCTTCTGTCTAAGGTTTGTAGGAAGATGCCTGTCCTAGTGCAAAATAAGTTATGTTTGTGTCAGTGGACTGCGTACTTTGTCATACAGTCTATATGGCTGCGTGAGTTTTTTTCTTCAAGCTTCACTGGAATAGTATTTTTCCCCTTCCAGCCTACTAAAACCTTGCATTGTTTGAGGTAAACGGACTATTCTTTGTAACTATTTTTAATGCATTTTTTTGTTCTAATTGTGAAAGCTGTTCTTGCAAAGGAAGTGTTGCCAGAGAATTATAATGATGGAAAAAAGGTCTGCCAAGTTCCTTTTCTGTTGCTCTGCTGTGTAGGGGACTTGTTCAGGTATATGCTTGGAGTCTTTCACCATTCAGCAGTACTGCAGTTTGCGAGAAAGTACTTGTTGTGTATAAATATATTTAAAAAAAAAAAAAAAAAAAGAGTCCAAACCAGGAAAATAGCTGCGAAGCAGGTATTTTATATAATGACTAAGTAGGCTAAAAAAAAGTATAGAAGAAGGGCTTCTCTCTTCTTGAGAGTTTAATACCATGCTTTGTGGTGTGGAGAAGTGGAAGTCTGAAAGGTTTTCAAAAAGAAATTAGAGCTGTACGCAGTGTCAACTTTTGAAAGATTGAAGAGATGATGAGCAATTCTGAACATTAGAAGTACCTTGCAATATTGTGTCCGCCTGTAAAACAGTTCACAGTAAAAATCTTTTTATGTGAGAGATTTGATTAACTTGTTGCAATCTCAGTAGCGTTCTTGATACTTTGCTGTGTGGTGTACCTTTTTCAACATGTCAAAAGCATCATCGTGAAGTAGAAGGGTACCTCATGTTGAAATTTTAATTTGTTGGCTTATTTACTGGATGTGGATGCACATTTCTAGTAAGTTGATTCTTCAAGATTAAATTGATCAAGATCAGCATTATACATGAGAATAAGTCAGTATCTCTTTATTTCATGGCAGAAGTTGAAGTAAATTCAGGTTCCTGTGCTTTTGTGATATGGAGTTTGGTTTCGTTTGGTTTTGGGGTTTTTGGGGGGGGTGAGTGAGGTGGTTTTGGGGGGGGGGAACTTTTGGGCACTTTCAGGATGATATGCTTTGGGCAATAAATATATTATTTTTCCCCCTGATTCATGGAAGTTCAGTTATATAAGAACATGTATGTTGTGGGGCATCTATGATGAAACAGGAGGTATTCCAAATTTCTTGGAAGGGTAAAATGTAGTTTTCCAAGAGACTGGTGCTCTTCTGAGCTTTCCTTATCTCGGGTAGGTGCGTATTGTGACTACCAGCAGTATATGCTTGATGGCAAGTAGTATGTTCATGACAGTTTAATTAGGAATTTTCAAACTGTTGATATTAGCTGTGATCCTAATCTTTTATTTGTCTTCAAAAGACACGTAACTTTAGTTTAAATGACCTTTTTTTTTAAAGCATCTGGCAGTTCTTTTAGGGTCCTAACTGTAGATTCAGTTTCAGGCCTCCCTTTCTTAAATACGCTACTAGACTGAATTTGTTTTTTTAGGAACAGCTCAAGTCTTGAAAACTGGGATGACTGAGTGCAGGTCTCGTTGGCGACCAGGAGTGACTCACTGAGAGCAGGTGTTTTTAGCTGCCCCTTAACTTGTTGTCCAGTGTACAACTGCTGGACTTTTCTATATCAGTGAATACCTGTGTCTGCACAGTCTGGTTTTCAAAAACATTTTGAGAGGTGTGTTTTAAAACTCAGTAGACTAAGCGTAGTCCACAGGCCATGCTGTTAATCTATTTAGCAAAGAGCCTGAAGAGGAATAACGTAGGCTGCAAATGAACAAACAGTGGTAGTAAAATCTGTTGACAGTAGGATGCGCTTAATGGATAGTTTTATGTCTGTATCTGCAAGAAATGGGGGAAGCAATATTGATAAATTCAGGTTGGGTTGTTTTGAAGAGCAGTGTGATGCGTGATGACAAAGTTAGCTGTAGTTTTTTAAAAAGTGGCGAAAATGAGAGGAACGGTGAAAATTGGAGATGGTGAGGGAAGAGCAAAGTTTAATCTAGGCAAGTGCATTCCGGCTTCATTCCGCGGTATCTAGTACTGTTTAAAGAAAGCAAATGCCTAGGAAACTTTGATTCATTTTTTTGGGGGGGAGGTGTGATTTGTGAGGTTATTTGGTTTGTCTGTCCCTCAGTGAATGTATACATAACAATTTAAAATAAGTCAAGTATATATAGGTAACCCAACTTCTGAGTCAAAAGTTAAGCATTTCACTTAATTTATACTTAAAAATATATTTATATATGGAAACTTAAATCAGAAAGAGAAATTAAGACTCAAATTATGGTCCTACAGACCTCATAAAATTGTGTCTAGGTAGAGGAAGGAAGTCCAAGTTAGTGCACCCCCTTGGAAAAGAGATAGACCTGATCTAGTATATATTTTGTACGGTGGCAGCTGGTCAGGCAGCCTGTGAGCACATGCAGACATCCACAGTGTCTGCACCGTGACTCTTTTCCCTGGAGCGGCGGCGAGAGAGACGGTCATGAAGAGACATAGAAAAGAAGGAAGTTGAGGGTTATCGTGGTGTGGGAGAAGTATTAAGAAACAAAAGAACAAATCTGTAAGAAATGAGTTTTTATTAGTTCTGCTGCTCATAGAAGAGAATATGTCCATATTTATGATTAGGAGTGTGTTTGTGGTTTGTTGCGTTGTTTTGGTTTTTTTTAATGAATGAAAATTAACTTTCTTAGTCTCAGATGGTTCAGTATGTTTTGGGATTGGCAGGAGAGAACTCTAATCTGAATCAAATCTAATATTCTGCTCCAACTGAGCAATTGTTCTTTGTGCACATTGATGTAACTGTCCATGGCTCTGCAACAGATTCCAGCGTAGTACTTAATTTTGTAATGTGCTTCTAAAAATAAGTGCACAGTCTTATGTAACACTTCTTGTATTGTCAGCACCTAGAAGCTTCATCCCCGGTATGAAGCGGAACACTTCCTACATAATTTTTGATTGTATGTGTTTACTTCTGAAATATTTTCCCTGTCAGTGTCTGTGGCCAAACAGTAACTTCGCTTGTGTTTTAGGAATATCAGATATCTTGTTTGCACAGTTAGATATGTTACTCCTCTGCATTTGCAGAGTGTTGCAGTATTATTCTGGCATATCTGAGTGAAACAACAGTTTGGAAGTACTATATAGTACAGTAGACCTTTGCTTCTCTAATTTAAAGAAGGCCGGTGGATTCCTGCTCATAGGTGTGTGCACTTTCTCAGAGACCTCTCGCATAATCTGGCTCAGCACTGTAACTGTTGGAGTTGAAAGTCTGTGGATGCTGCAGACATGAAAAGGAGGTGTTAATTGTATTAAGGCAACTTTGAGGGCAAACTTGAAATACGCTTGAAAATAAACCTCACCTTTTTTTTTTCTTTTCAGTATTTTAGGTGACATTTATGATCAAATTATGCTATTCTCTTAGCTGTTGTACGCTTCTTGCTGTAGTCTTAGCAATGTTTTGATCTTAATGTGACTTTTCTCATGCTTTTTGAATTCAGGCTGCAAATAACATGTTAAATTAAATGATAAAATGCATCATGTCTTGCTGATAGGATGACACCTGTACAGAACAAACTTGTCATATGTAAATAATTTAAAGGACAGAGACTGGATTTATCAAGAATTATAGCTTTATTACAGAGTAACTTGGTTCTCATTTTTCACCACCTCTTGAAGTAGCTGCTATATTTTTATGTTAGGAGCACAGCTGAAATTTCAGACTAGAGGATCGATAGTTGAGAGTCTCAAAATCTGAGGCCAAAACAGAGACATCCATTGTTTGTTCTATTACTCTCCTTATAAAAGTTAATTTTCTATAGTGTTGTTTACTGACTTCCCAAGTGCTTCATTTTACAAGGTCCTTCTCTTTCCCTGAGGGATCCTGTAGTTCAGTGAAGAATGAATTCAAAGGGATCTGAGGTCTGAAGAAATAGATACTTATAAAACTAAACAAACAGGTAGTCTCTTCATTAGGTCACAGCTTTAAGAATAAATGAGGTTTTGTAGATGCTTTTAATGATTGTTTTATCAGAACAATTCAAATTATTTAATTTCCTAGCAGTGTCTAGGTCAGGTATTCAGAACTTTGGGGCAGGGGAAGTACTGCCAGCCCTCAGACCTCCTTGTCAAGCATGGAGGTCATCCTGAAAGACTGAAAAATTTGTGAAGCTTGGTGTTTATGACACCAGCAGCCCATGCTTCAGTATGAGGGTTGCCTTTGGCAAAGTATGGGTTACCTTTGTCCTTCCTGAGGCCAAACAGCTTCTATACATATTCACATAGGTATTTGTGTGCCATTCCTACGTGGATAGGTTTTGTTTCTAGGTTGGGCTTGGGTTGTTCAGTGGGAGAGTGAGGCCTGTCACCCTGTGTCTTCTCCCTTTGGTTGTGGGTCTTAAGAAACCCTCTTGACCCAGCTGGTGTACTGGGGGGCTGGGGAAACACAAAGCACCACACCACCCCTCCTGGAGGCCTGGGGGTGCCATCCCCTTATCCTGGGGATGGGGAGGCAATCCCTCCTGTTCTTGGGGAGCTGCTGAGCATGCCTGTGAGGGGAGGGAGCAGGACGTCCAACACAAACCCGTTGTTACTCAGCTTTGCCTTGTGAATACAACATTTTGCGTTTTTCTCAGTTCTGGGCTCTCCAAGGAGCCCTAGGACACAGCCGGAGCACTGTGGCTCTGGGGGAAGGAAGGACATTTGTCTGCTGGCACTGAGGGACTCCCGAGTGCCACGTTCTTTGCGTAGGAAGGCCAGGACTGTGCCCTAGCCGTGGTGGAGCGGGCACGCAGCTTTGGCAGGCGAGGCAAGGAGCAGGAGGGCAAGGGTGGAAGAAGCATCCCAGAGAGGAAGAGCCTGTGCCGGCCAGGCCATGTTCTGCGCCTGGTGTGTCAGCCAGGGACTAGCCTGTCAGTTAATAGTGCGTTTGTAAAGGAGAAATGCAATGTTTTTATAGTAAATACGTTCCTCTGCTCTGTTTGGTATTGTTTCCTCTTATTCTTGCATTTGACTCCCTGGACTACCACTCTAGATAAAACACATGGGTTGTGCGTTTCAGCATTTATGTGCCTAGTCTTTTTTTTTAAGAGTGTACCCCAGAGTTTCCTCACCACAGCTGTCTGTCGTCCATCTGTCCACTGGTAAGAGAAGACTGCTGATGTCGAGGAGGCCCTGGCGATTGTTAGTATTTTATCACCGAGTCGTCTTGGCCTGGTTTGAGCTGGGCTGTGTCAGGAAACTGTTGGTATCACTAGGTTCATGGGGGGTCATTAGGAGAGGGGAGTTTTGTGAAAAGAATTTCCTATTTATTTTTGTGTAGAGAGTCAGCACGTGCTTTTTACTTTAAATGCTTAATTGTCCTGTTAATATAATTTAATTCTGTGAAGTTAGTGTGTTTATCCTGCACTCCTTGTATAATTTGCTATTTATGAAAAGTTTCAGATTTTTGTGGAAGATGGTGTAACCCCCCTTTCCTCTCTAATTAAGTAAAACGTTGAGATTTTATGGTCAGGTTTATTCAACGTCTGCCTTTTTGACTTGCAATTTACAGAATGAATGGGTAGTCTTTTCATTGACTAACGCAGGGTTAGAATGAGCGCACATCCCTCTAATGTTGCCCTTGCCATGGCACTCTGTAAAACTGTGTGGGTATGTTTTGATCCTTCTGAGGTATGGATATTTTGGTTGTGAACATGTTTTCTGTGAAAACTCTTAGTCACTAATAATTGTAGTGGCACTTTAAAATATCTGCTACTGTTTTTAGTGGAAAGGAAAAAAGTGTATAAAACCACAACAGAATGACAGATTTTGCTTAGAAGGTAAGCCTCTGAAATTGTTATGCATGAACAGCATTTAAAATAATCCAGTTGTTAGTGTTAAACTCTAATATCAAAACGGGGGGGGGGAGGAAAAAGTGAAAATGGTCTTGCCTAATCAGTTGCCCTCATGCTTTGTAGTGTCAAACCCAGAAGACATACCAAGTTTTGCCTTTGTTAACAAAAGAAATTCCCTTTGGTGGTGTCTGCCCACATTATCCTTTTTTCTTTTTTTTTTTTTTTTCCTTCCCCTATCTCGTCTGAAGAACCACTCAGTATTTTTCTCTCAGAGGTGACAGTCCAGCGGTGTCCGGGTAAGGGTGCTGTTCTGGAACAAGCTGGACAGCTGCTGATAGAATGGGTTAGGTTTGGGTTCCACAGCAAAGTCTTGTCATTCACTGGAAACCTCACCACGTCCTGCTCCTGTCAGCAGTCTGACCTCTGTGGGCACTGTCTAACTGGCAAAATAAAATCAGCAAAAAATCAGAATTACAAATGGCTAGGTTACTAATGGAAATACATCCCTTGAGTAAGAATGAGACTCCTAGTGATACCTTGTAATTACACATCTGTTATGAGGAACTGCTTTATATTTGGGGTTGATGTATGAAGTGATAGTGATAAAAATCTCTGCAACACTGCTGAGGTGGTCATATCCTCACATACTCACTTTGTAATATTTCCATTACAATTTTTTGTAATATCAAATATGCTTTGAAATTTTAGCTATTAAAAGTTTAAATTTTTTTTCACTTAGTGCGAGAAGCTTTGAATTGGGTTACTATATAAATCTAGAGAGGAGCAGCTGTGTTCCATCAAGTGATGAAGGCATTCCCGGTGTTAGTATAGGCACATGATGCTGTGAAGTTAATTTTTATCTGAAGAGAGGGTTTTAGATAAATGCAGAACACTTTAGCCATTTTGTCTTCTGTGCTCCTTTTTCTACCTTATGTATTCTTATAATTTTTTTGTCCCTGTCCTTTTCTTACTCTTTTTCATCTATTCTTTCCACTCAGTTTCTTTGCTTCTCCAGCAATTTAAGATTGAAAAGCTAAGTTTTGGATTACTTCATTGTTCTTCCTGATGCTTAGTCTTTGTATTGCCATGTCATAAACTTGTCTTATTTTCAGTTCATAAACAGAAGGATGTAGGTCACTGGTTATATGAGCATTTGAAGTTTTGTTACAAACAAACCCCTCCCTTAGTACATAAAACCTTGCTTCAATGACTTTAAAATTGCAAACTCAAGGCAATCTGAATTTAAGAAATGCTGGAATTCTTTCCTAAGTCAGGTTCCATCTACGTATCACTGTTATATAGTTTTTTGATCAAATGGTGTTTTTCCCAGAGCACTCCAGCCTCATTTGTTAGACAGGATGCGTGGTGTTCATTCACTGAGGTTTTTCTTTTTTAATCCCGTTGTTCAGATAATTCTATCCAAAGTTATAAGTAAATTCTGGATTAATGTTTTCTCCCCAGTTTCTTCATTACAGTTTCATATAAGTGCTTTATATATGTTTTTTTTAAAAAATATTTTTTTTTATATTGCCTCACTGAGGGGACATCCATGCATTACAAATAAAGAAATGAGGCATTGGTTTAGTATTTCATAACAAATACCTTTCATTTAATTTACAGCTGTGAATGGTTAATGCTTCTGCATAGACTCTTGAAATATTTCGAGCAGAAGGCACTCATGAAAAATCTTTGTGTGGCTCCCCCAACATGATTACCAAAAAAAAAAAATTAAAAAAAAAAATAGACAAACCTTAAGAGACAAGCATAAAATCAATTTACCTATGTGACATTTAAACATCTTAGCTAGACATGTTGTTTTCTTTCTATAGTCTTTGCATCATTAATTAGAAGAGGATAGAGGCACATCTTGAGGGTGGTCCCTGGTCCACCAAAAGAATGAGGAAATGCAGAAAGTGGGTCCAGGCTCTGAAGCTCTGCATGCTGTAGTGGCTGGGTCTTTGGGACTCTGCTTTCCCATCAGCGTCTTACACGTCTGTCTCTTTCTCTCTGCAGTTTCTTTTTCTGTTCCTGTTTTGAACTCTAATTCCTTTTCTGGTTTCCTCCTCCCCTGTGTCCTAGCTATCCTCCTGATGGCACCCAACTGATTTTTAAGAGAATTAAAAGTATTTCTCAGTCCTAGGATGAAGTGTCCTTAGCTATCCTGTGGCTAGGCTTACATCCACACCATGGTGCAGAGGTCTCATGCAAGAAGGTGAAACGTGTTGTAGATCAGCAGAGAGATGTTGTGAAATTCTGTATGATCTCAGTGTAGCATGTGAGCAGGGTGGTGTTGCAAAGTCTTACAGCTGAAGCAAACCTGAGCAGGTCTTCCTTGTGATGGTACACAGTGCTTTCCTAAGACAAGAACATGCCCTGCTTGTCAGTGTTGCACAGCATTCAAGTGCTAGAGTGTTCCAACAGACTAGATTTTAAAATGTTTTCAGCTGGAGGGGGGATATTTTCCTGTTTAAAAACATTCAGAAATGAGTGAACTATCTTAGCTACTTAAAAAAAAAAAAAATAAAATCTGATCAGTTCAGCCTGAAAGATGGTTAAGGAGGTATTTGGGCATAAAAGGCTTGTGCTTTCTGTAATTTGGCCAAGTGAATGAATATGGGGTCTTAAAAGCAATGACTGAGATTATCCAACACAGTATTACTGCCTGTACTGTCCATAACAATGTAAGTTGCTCTTAAAAGTAAAACAAAATCTGTATATTTTCATAGCTTTTTCTTCTTCTGAAGTAGTGCATTTGAAGGCAACTTTAAATAAGGCCCAGATTAAAGTGTGTTTCATGTGCATGCAATTTATTGTGCAGTTCTCTGAACATGTAGTATAAGAAGAGCGATAGAAAATTTCTGGAAAATCATTAGTCTAGAAATGTTGGATAAACCTCAAATTACAGGATTGTTTTCAGAATTCCTAACTTTAAAACATGGTACAGTTTTCAAAGTGAGTTATCTGCCCAAGTTTTTTTCAAAAATGGCACTGCAGTTTAAATGCTTAGAAAAAGTATTTTTGCGCTCTTGATTTTTTTTTCTTTTCTGAAAAGAAGCTTTACTTGAGGTTAGCTGTAACTTCATAGTTAAAGAATGACTACCATTGCTACATTAAAAAAAAAAGTTTGTGTTGTAAATGAAGATACTGTAGTTGTAAGGTTATAGGAGGATTATGTAATGAGGAAAAGGGTGAAGCAATTAAAAGAGAAAGTGTTCGTTACAAGAGGAGTGAATGTTCTCAGGTGAGGTGAAGGTCTAGTTTTATTTGATGTGTTCACCTATGTTAAAACTGTTGTGAAAACAGCAAAGATGTCTATTCAAGTAATATATGACTCATTTTCTCCTCTTCTTTGTATTTTACAAGTGAGGCAGTTAATACCCAGACTCAGCTATAAATCTTTGGGTGTCAATTCAAGACGTGGGATAAATCTGGATATCTTCCTCCACTTAATTTTAATGCTTGAGGTGAAATTTCTCTCTTCTGACTTCAGCTGGCTTTGAAGGTAGGAGGCATCTAGGCTTCTGGAAGTCCAGGGAAAGAAATGGAAGAACTTCTCGTGTATCCTTGAAAACACACGCATATACCAGAAATGAGCATTTGCTCTCTGAACGAATAAGCAAAACTGAACAAGAGCACATGTGTTACTGTAATGTGGATAACAGGTCATACAGTCGGTGTAAGTGTTGCTGTACCCTTTTCCTCCTTTTCAAACTATACTCGTGGCAATACACAGATAGCAAATCTATGTGTTATGCAAATACGCTACAGAAAATGAACAATCAGTAATTTTCACTTGGATGGATTTATAATGTGTAACTGTGACATTGTGAGTTGCTGGAGTAAAACTTTCCCCCTTTGCGCTTCAATTTCCAGGTAGAGGTATTTTTTTTTCTTATTATGCAGGTCTCATTTTCTGCCTGTAACCCAGGGTTTTGGTAAAAATCTTCCGATATAAATAGGCAGTAGCAATGCTAGACTTGTGCTAAAGCATAAGAATCTAACTAAGTCTTGTATCACTATAGCAATTACAGTATAATATATTAACAATTGTGAAACCTTTGAATAATTTATTTTTTTTTTAAAAAAAAGCATGCAGCAATGTATAGTCAGTAGAATCCCTATGGGATTATACATTTTTTGAAGACTGCCTCCATGTGCCTGTGTGAGTAGTGTTTATTGAGATCACAAATGAGAATGTGGTTAGCATATTTTCCTGTAAAGGATCAGTTCTGGACTCATACTTTCTTCTCCCCCCTCTGTCAGGCCTGTGTTGTGGTGCTCATCCTTCTCAGTGAAGGGCCTGTATCGAATTATGGTTTGTTTACTGGCTCTTCACTGGCTTCTTACTGCCTGCTCCTCAGGCACAGCGCCTCTGGGATCTTTCCTTTTAAACCTTCTTTGTCTGGGAAAACCAGTGTCTGTAGTTTGTAAAATTTATTTCAGTTCTTTTGGCTGCAAGATGTGATAATTTTTTAACGTATAGTTATATAATGATGTGTAGTGTTAGTGCAGAGTTTTGTTAAGTTTGCAGACTCTTAATGTGTCCTTCCCCCTTCAGATGCACATATAAATCGTTGCCAGTTTTGACTAAAAATATGCTTAAGTTAGTTTAGTGCTTATTTTTAGAAAATCGGAACAGTATAAATTGGATTAGGTGTAGAATATGCAGAATAAGAAGTTTGTGAGCTGTGTAGTTTTTGCTCAGTAAATGACTCTGTGTCCTCTAATTTTGCAGTTCTCTTTAGATCTATTGTGAGAAAGCCCTTACTGGGCCACCATGCTAATGGTATGAAGTTAGCCCAAGGTACTGACCTTGGTTATAAAAACCTTAAAATATAAGGCAGAGCTCTTGTCACCAATTTCTGTGTCCTAACAAAGTTCTAAATCAGGCTACATTGCCTTTCCGTTTGTTTTTTTTTTTTTTAGGTGTTTTTTATTTTGTAATTGAAATTTTGTTTGTCTATGTCAAGTGAAGTATGTAACATACTCAAGAATCACTGAGTTTTAATAATGTTAAAATTTATTTTTATGATCTTTAGATTGGCTATTAGACTTTACAACTGTAGAAATGTGCTTGATACTGATGGATTTACTATAAACATTTACTGTGAAACCTTTTTTTTTTTTAAAAAAAGTTCTGGATCAGTAAGAAATGTAATGGTAAAAATCTAATTTTCTGAAAAGAGGTAGATATGGAAGTGGTTAAGGGAGCCTCCGTTAGGGCAGCAGAAGTATATTACTCCCATATACATCATGTAACTGACACATGTTAATCATGATGCACTTCAAAGGAGTAAACTACTGAAACAATTTCTTTCATTTAGGCTTTTATCTTGGGATGTTTGGTCATAATTTAGGAGTGCTTTACTCTGAAAGAAAAGTATGAGTGGGTTAATGGTATTTAATTGAAAACTCTTTCTTAAAGGATTTTTTTACGCTGGAGCCATACTAAATGACATTAAATAGTAACTATGCCAATTAGAAAAGATGATGATCTTTCATACTTTAGTTAAAACTTCTAACTTACGTTTTATGTGGTTTTGAATATTCTTGAAGGGCCAATTCTTTTTAAGTGAAATTTCTTTTGTGTTAAGTGTTAGCCTTGCTGGATTGAATTTCAGCATTAAAACCTATAGTTTCTCAATATTGCAGATAATAGATTTAATAGTGAAGGTGATTTTTTTTTTTTTTTTTTTTAATCCTGTTACAGAGAAGTCTAGAGATTTCTGGGATTCTATTTTTTTTAATTCTGTGGTGAGAAGTATGTTTACTCTTGATTTGCAAACATGAGTTGCAATCTCCAAACTGATGTGTCATCAGGTATATACTACAAAATTGGGCAATTGGGTTTTTTTACATATAGATTTGAGGGATAATATAATGAGATTGTGGCTTTGCTACATTTTGGATTCTTGCAGAATTTAGTAAACAATTCTCAAGTGAACTTCTTCCTTATAGAACCTTGTTATGGGAAAAGTAAAATTTAGGATTGCGTATTGAAAGGTGCCTCAAAACATCTCAAACAGTGTCACTTTCATTAAACCAAGTTAATAGTTCAAGTTTTTATCCATATGAGAAATAGCAAATCACACCACTGCAATCTAATAAGGTGGAGAGAAATGCCTGTGATGTCACTAACAATAGCTAGTGATCTCAAGATCAGAATGGTGAGTAAAGGAGACACTGAAATTAAAAGCACTTAAAAATATCTTCAGCTTGTGTTCAGACAGGAGACTGACAGTACTGTCTTCTGTTTTTTTCAAAGCACATGTTAGTTGAGCAAACAGCTTGGATTATTGGGGTGCTTAAAACTAACTACCTGAGGGACTTCCTAAGTAATGTCTCTGTTAACCCTCTAAGTAAATAATGTCTGCGTTAAAGGGTTAACAGAGATGTTACTTAGGCATTAAGCCTAGCTTTCCTCAGTTAGCTCCAAGGACCTTCCCACAGGGCTGTTACGGAAAGTAAACGTCCAGATCGAAGGAGTCCCCTGCTGCGGCTGAGTTAGGAGAGGGACAGCCGATTCTGGATTTCCTGTCTTGGAGATCAGTGTCCTGGAAGTTACGAGTGTTTGATAAACAGATACCACACAAGACTGTAGGAGGGGGTCCCCTGAAATGCTCTTTAAGGGTTTATAAAGCGAAAGTCTTGAAACTGTTCTTCCTTTATATGATTTCTCTGGTTCCTGCAGCTTGCCATTCCAAGGACATAGAGGAATAAGCTCTGTCTCTTAGAATTATTTTCACTTCTCTGCCTTTCTTGAAAATGCCAGCGTTACCATTCATAGCCTGCAAAAGGTGTTTTGTATAGGAAGGAAAAGCATAGATGGAGAGATTTTGGAAAAAGTATGGGAATGTAAAAAGCAGTGAAGGTCTTGGGCTGTTCAGGACAGCGTCGTGTTTTTCTCTCTTGGAAGAAAGAGACAGAAACCATTTATGCAAGGTGCTGGTTTCCCCTAGAAAGAGATTAGGGAATAATGATCTATACCTATTTCTGCTTTACTTGTGGTGTCAGCCTTCCAAGTGAAATGTCAACTGCAAAGCAATAGCTTAGATACAGATGTGTCTGAGCAGAGTATTTAGGATCATCACTGCCACAAAGCGCTTTTCCCTTTTTTTTTTTTTTCTTCCTTCATTCATAAAAGGTTCCTTGCAAACAATGGCCTGCCAGCACAGGTACCTGTATGACAGGGAAATGAGCAAATAAACATAAACCCAGGAGATCCTGCCAGTCCCTGCACTGGCTACAAAGTTGCTGTGAGAACTGGTGCAGTTGGTTGGCAGAGCCTGCTCTGATAAATCTGGAGTCTTTTTTTCACTGTTCATTGCTAGACAGGCTTGCAAGCACTGCCTTAGGCTCTAACAATTATCTCTGATTTCCAGCGAGGCAGCTGAATTAAAGAGAAGTGCTACATCAGGGAAAGACAGGAACAAGTTTCTAAAGAGATATTTCAGGTAGTTTGCTGGGCTCTTCTCCAGCTTAAACGTCATCTAGGAAGCTATTGCTGTTCTTGGTCCTTCTCACAAAATTAGATTTTGGAGGTCATAGATGGAATATTTCATAGATGGAGCAAGATACTGGCTCGCCAACTAATTTAAACGTGTCATTAAAGTAAGATGTTGTGCATCTGTTCATGATGTGACTAATACGATACTTCACGGAGTATCCATTTGAAATTGCTTGAGTCTAGGTGAAGTCCAGGATCCCTTTCTGTATAGGATGCCTTTTTCTGTAACTGTCTTTAGTGAATATACTTCTTTTGCACAACACTTCCAGAATAATTTCTGCATTTTTGTTCTGCTTTGATGCTAATTAAAGGCGAGTATCATGCCAGTAAGCAAATGGCGAGAAAGGTCCTCTTGCTTCCCCTGTCAGTATTACCTTTTTACAAAAGTCACTTGATAAGCCACTAACCCAAACCAGAAAAAGTCTATTGGGACAAGTCTGCAAAATGAGTTA
Organism: Haliaeetus leucocephalus; assembly: GCF_000737465.1. Lineage (NCBI taxonomy): Eukaryota > Metazoa > Chordata > Aves > Accipitriformes > Accipitridae > Haliaeetus > Haliaeetus leucocephalus. The sequence continues at coordinate 2,629,016 of NW_010972587.1, forward strand.
TGGTAAAATAAACTTTATGGGGGAGAAACTTCAAATCTGTCGTCTTGCATTCCTCTCAGTTTTTTTCATTTTGTTTTTTGTTCTGTTTTTATCTGTATGCCTGTCTTATCCAAAGGTAGCTTTCTGATATTTTCCTAACAGTCAAATTACTTCTCAGCTTCTTTAAGTGTGTCTGTTTCCAGGAGCCAGACCTTCCACCTTTCTAGTAGCAAGTCCTAAGTCTGGCTCTTGGCTGCTGCAGGCTGAGTATCCATTGTAATAAGCTTATAGAATTTATTTCTCTAGGAATAACAGTTTTTATAGTAAGTTCTGTTTGTCTCGCTTCTTGAAGTTTAGATAGAGAAACAGAAGCTGCATTCCTTGCATTCTATCCATAGGGAGGGAATGAAGGAGGGAACCTGTGCCTTTCAGTAAAGAGCATAAACCTGGGATTTGCTCTTCTGTGTAGTAGCAAAATATGCTAACAATTCCCCATAACTTTTGTTTGTGTTACTACTCTCAGCTTGTTAAGGTCTATCCAGTACTAACAAATACTCGGTGCAAAATTTTAGCTTTAGAAACCGATTGATAATATGCAAAGGAAGGAAAAGTAGAGTAACTTGTATCATCATATTAATTCTCGTTGTCAATCTTTGATAATACTGTCAGCCCCATTTTCCATATCTGTTGCTTTTGGTGTTTTAAGTGGTACTGTCTGAGGCCTTCGGGGTTTTTTCCCTTGTCTCAGTTGCTCTTGTCCGGAGTGAGTGAAAATGGACATAAGGCATGTCCAATTCAACTCAAAGCAAACTCTGAAAGAGACCTAATATTTAGTCATCTTTTTATCTAAACATAAACTTTTCTATTATGCTTTTTTCAAATAATTTATCATGAGAATGCATTGAACTTTCAAAAAAATTGATTTGCATATTGATATTGTGACTTCAGACATATTTGGAGGTCCAGATAGGTACAAGAGCAGAGATTTTACCAGCATTATTTTTTAATTGATTTGTCATGGAAGGTTTTCAAATACTTTTTTTGTTATTGTATTGTTATAGGAACTATTTTTAAGGGATAAAAGGCCAGCAAATATGTAGCAAAAAAAAATTTGAATATAAGGCAGCCTGGGGATGATACTACTGGGAAAACTTATTAAAAATATTATATATTTTTATATTGAAATCTATGTAAATGTCATTATCTCTAGCATTGACTTTGGAGCATTTTTTGAATGTTTTATTATGCATACATGTCTTTTAATCTTAACTACATATAGTCAGTCAAGAAGATCTCTGGGTGCTTGTTCCTAGAAGCTTAATTAATTTTAAATACTGCAGAAGAAGGGTTTAGCATACATAGTAACATTTGTAATACTGAAATTTGATGTAAAGCCTTAAGTGTTCTAATGTACCTTCCCTTAAAAGAATGGTTCTTAATGTATTGTAAAATAATAAAAGCAGTGCTCTGGATAGCTCTATTTGTAAGAGTGCCTGTGTAATGACACATATTTTAATTACAAGATCCTTGTGCTTTCAGATATATAGAAAGCAAGCTTTTATTCTTTAGCTGTCATCTACATATTACTAGTACCTTGAGAACTGATGAGTGGAATTACTGTTCTGGTCCATCAAGAAATCAAAAGTGTGGAGTGGCATAGACAATACTGAAGCAATAATTTGACCTAACGAGTTCTTGCATTGTTGTCTGCAATACATCAAAAGAAAACTTTGCCATTTAGCTCTTCAAATTTAAAGAGCAAAAGGCTGAATAGTTTTCTGACTTGACTACTGAGCACGTTTATGAGAGAGGAGATGAATAAGCTTCTTGTTGTTCCTAGGCACTTTGGATTTACCATTCAGGAGGAAAGAAGAGTTTTCTAATCAAAGGCAAGATAACCTGGACACTGATCAGCTGGAAGAGATGTGCAGATTGGTTAATTGACAATGGTACCTTGCTCCTTCCTATAAAGGGAATGTAAAATCTGGATGAGCCTTAGAAGGAGTAATTGTAGCCATACTTTTACATGTTAAATGCAATTAGATTTTTGTAATTTTGCTTGATAATTATGGGTATTCTGCAAAGACTGAAATGTTTTAAGTTGTTATCTGTTGCCGAGTGTTGAAACATTAGCAGCAAAGTCCAAATTTTTAGTGTACCTGGCCAAAGACAGTTATACAGGTAAACATTCAGTTAGGAAAAAAAATATGCTATGATATTTAATGTGAAAACCAGCTTTTCTTTAAATTCTTGTGTGAAGGATATGTTATTGCCAGGGAGTTGTAGGTCACAGTGCTTTTCTTGTATTTTTCTCCTTGAATTTTTCTGCCTTGCTGTCTGTTTAAAACAAGAGAAGGGAAAAATGAAGGGAAAGGGCTCTTCTACAACCCCCTTTCCCTCCTTAAAAAACAGGGGGGGAGGTGGTAACTTAGTTTTCAGGTTTTAATTTAGAATAGGCTGGGCCCTGTTGGTATTGGTAGGATTCCCTGTGTATAAAAAGCACCTGCATTTGGGGAGAGTCTGGCCCAAATCCCACACTAAACATAGCTTGGTTTAAGACATGAGTTTCTGATTTGACTTCAGTGAGGCTAATTGTGCATATAGTGTTTGCACTTGAGTAGGTTGTGTAAAAAGAAAATAGAAGAGTGATTGAAGGGGCACTGCTGATTGTTTTAAGTTGACATTTTCTAATAACACATTTTGAATATTATACCGTGAGGCCTTTTTATTTATTCAAATGCTTCCCGCCTACATCTCTGTTGCTGATCTACTGTTTGCTGCAGAAACTCTTGCTTGTCAGCATAGGTATCTTGCTGGTCTGCTCTCCTCCTGCTCGTACAGCCTGTGCTGCCTGCTGGCTCTTCAGGGACAGGGTTGTTTCTGCTCTTTGTCGCTGCTGGACGCTGCGGTTGGTCTGGGCGTGCAGGAGCGCGAGTGCACGAGCAGCGCACGGCATTGATGGACGAATCGGGAAGTGCCAGTAAGAGTGAAACCAGTGATCTGCAAAGTGCTCTCAAAGCAAATAAGCAAAAATACTAAGAATATTCTGAGTAACTTTCGCTGATGATTAGGCATTTGTTTGCAAGCAGAGCTGACAAGTGCATAAACCACTGTTTCGTGTTTTAACAAAGTCCACAAGAGGTGTTTATTCAAGTCATGTACTCTTGTCTCCCCAAGGAGTATGTGTGTATTAAGGGTGAAGGCATGTCTCCTTCTCCTTGTAAAAGTAAGTCCTACTTAGGAGATATGTAGCTGTTTATCGTGAATTGCACTTTTATTTTGCTCTGTTACTGTTGCTGCGTTACTGTAAAATTGCTGTACTGGCAATCTAAAAATAAGGGCATTTTGTGATTATCTAATATCCACTTAAATAGCAGTGGATAAAATGCTTGAAACGTTCATGGGATATTGTACTGTGGTGTTGGGTTAAATGGAAAGATTGGAGAAGAAAGATAGACCTGTGTCTGAGCTATGTGAGTAAATTAAAGGAAGTAGCCCTCCATCAGTGCTTGACTGTGCTAGCCTAGCACAGGTGCGTGTTTCTAGCTCCACATAAACATACAATGTTTGAAGAATTAAGGAGAATGAAACTTGGAGAAATATAATCTGTTAGATGAAATAGAAAGAAATCCAGTTTCAGTGTAAAATTTGATTTAGCTGCAGTGGTGTATACTGACCAACTTCAAACAAGAAAGCAGGAATAGTGCAGGTGTGCTCCAGTGAGTGGTGTTGATTCGCGCTGGACTCCCAGCGTGCAGAAGCTGGGTTGTTGCTGTCGGGACTGTCTCAGTTCCGTTTCTGCAGACACTGTGCCAAATGCTGCTTGTGCTCTAAAGCTGGGGCTCAGATACTGTGGCCAACAGTTTGAGAAATATTTAGTTAACTTGTTAACATCTTTGCCCAAACTTCTTATGGAATATACTACTGCTTTAACGATACTAAAAAAAAAATAAAAATAGTTACTTTTGCAGGTTTCTTGTTTTACCTTTGAGGCATGAGCCACGGGTTTTCAGAGACATCCTTGTATGCCCACAGCTGCTTGAACCAGAGACCTCTGCTCCTTTGCAATTGGTGTTTAGCTGGAGTATTCTTGGTGCCCTCTCCTGTTTGCTGACAACACTTCGCTATTTTTGCTTTTCGCTGAGCTGCACTGTTTTTCACTCAGAGTTTCTGGCCTTTAAATCTACTCACCCTACTTGTCATTGTCATTTGCAGTAGTGGCTTGATGGTCTCTTCAAGCTGTGTGTGGTTTAGGACCGAAAGATGGTGGCTAGGTGCAAAAGCTTCTGTTTACCTCTTTCTTAAACAGCAGGTGAGATGGCTGCCTATTAACTTAACCTGTCTGGGCATGTGCTCCAGGCTGCAGATTTGTGTGGTACAGTAGTGGATCTCCGTCTTCCCCACATCATCTGGGAGTCAAATAACTTCTTGTTACAATACAGGTCTTCTGCCATCTTTGTCCTTCAGAGAGAGTACCACTTGCAGGTGCTAGTGGGACAATGGCTTTACTGCTAGGATTTAGGCACTGCAACGTCCTGTGTATTAGAAACAGAAGAGGGAAGGGAAGCATCCCACAACCTCACGGATGTTCTGCAGTAGCTGACAGTAGCTAGGCTGTTTTTACCTGCTGGTGTGGCCAAAGCACAGCTGTGCTTTGCTGCAGACTTCTGCTTCCTCGGCTGTTGGAAAGAAAGGTCAGAAGTTCCAGGCTTCTAGGAGGGCATTTTTGGTATTGCTTTCATGTCTGGCTGTCTTGACATGATCAGAGAAGTTTTAATAGTCAGAGTTTAGGGATAGGTGTTCTAGGAAAGCCCAGGATATGCAATAATACACCTGTGTTTTGCCAAAGTGCTTGTATCTGTTGTAGAAGATCTGTTTTTTAATAAACCTGTGCTGTTTGGCCTGAAAACAGATGATCTTTCATTTTGTCAGGGTTTCTAGCTGCAGTGACATCCATTGAGCATCTTTTCTTTTGCCTCTTTTTTTTTTTTCTTTCCCCAAGTAAGGTGGCTTTTACACTGCTTGAAGACTTCAGCTTCAGCTTTTCCTTACTTGCTGTTCAGACTTGCAGAAAAATATTTCCAGAGCTTGAAGGCTTCACAAGTGTTAACCCCAGTACCTATGACCCATCTATATTCCCTCTGTTGGTATCAGTCTATGTGTCCCAGCAGGTTCCTATTGCCCTCTTTGTCCTCCCTGCCTACAGTTCCTTTCTCTAAATTAAAAAAACCCAAACAAACCCAAACCACAACAAACTGTGTCCTGTTCTTGATATACTAGCAACAAGTCTTACAAGTCATGCCACTACTGTCCTGCAGTTCATCACTACCTTTCACTTCCTGGAGTCTAGAGCGTGGACTTTCACTGTATACTGGAGAAAGTTTCATTGCGCTGTGGAGGGAAGGGATTTTACAGCCTGTTTTTCTAACATCAAAAAGGAGGAGAAAGATGGAGTCATTTTAGACTTGAGCATTCATCTTCTCCCCTCCCTTTTCTTTAGGGCTTCAGGACTGGCCATTTTCTTGGCCAGTCAGGAAATCAGTGTATCTCTTGATTTCAAGATACTGGACTGGATATACAGAAGTGAGTGTCACAGAGGAAGTATCTGTATTTTTTAGTGATACAAATCTACTAACAGTAAAATATCTGATTGGTTGGCTTCTTTATGGCACTAAGGTATAGTGACGTTGTCTCCTTCCTTGTCATAATAATGAAATAGGGGTCTCAGTTAAGAGACTCAAGAAACTTTATTGTTGACTTCAGACATTCCCCCCTGCCCCAGTGGAAGACTAAACTTCAAGCCCAGTGCCCAGAAATTTTGCTTATGTCCTATCAGTTGGATGCAGCTGACTGGGGTGATTCTGGACACAGTATCTGTGAAGGCTTTTCTGCCTTGGTGGATTCAGAACTGTTAAGTCTTGGTATAGATGCCTATCCTACCACACAGAGTAAGGCCCTTAGGATTGTCTTTGTAATGGGCTACTCCTTCCAATTTAAAATTTAATTTGAATTAGTTTTACTTAATCTAGGATGAGATGCACAGGTCTTGCAGTTTAGAGTTGCTCATCCCAGTGAAGCAGAAATGTCACATCAGCTTTCTGGAGCTCTTCAGTGAAGCAGAGTGACTGACAGGCCACTGTCTTTGGGTGACAGTGATGGTGTGTATCACTACAGTATAGCAATATGGAAGAAAATACTGTGAAGTCACATGGTGTTTACCAGGATCAAATAAATTAAAGTCTGGGGTTGAGTTTGCCTTTAGTCTGTTTGCTGGGTGTTTAGAGTACCTTAGCAAAAGTCTGAGTCACTTCACGGCTTTGAGTCTGAATGGGAGAGTTGGATGAGTGTGTTAGAGGTGGACGTCTACAGATGGATCTCTGTCAGCTCTGTTACACATTCAGAGAAAAATTCTTGAAATATCAATTCTGTTCGTTTTAGTGCTGCAGTGGCGTGTGTTGATATTTTCACCGCTTAGAGAGCACAATGGGGTCAAGATTTGCCTCGGACCAGTGAGAAAGTTGGTCACTGTTTTAAGTGCTACCCATGCTCCTGTTTGGACCTGCTTCTGCATCTTATTGGCAACCTGAAGGTCCTTTTCAGTTTCCTTTTTCCAGCATAATGACTTCCAGTTTTTAGGATATTATTAATTTAATGTTTATTGGATTTTTAAAATTTGGGATTAAAATAATGATCACCTACAATGGATATTTTGAAATGTCGTTTATTGGTAGGAGAACCACTGCAAAACAGCTGGAATGGTTTGGGAAGCTGTAATTTGCAGGTAACGGAACAAATATATGCGACCATAAAAGCATGTAGTATCAACAGGAAATTGTGTAATTTCATTGATGTTGTAAACACTTACCTATATTGACCCAAACCAGATTTTTTTCTTTTTTTAATTCCTTTTTGACCATATACCCATTTGGAGTTCCTTTTGTCTGCTTGTTGATTCACAGGGAGCCTGTGTTACATCTGTGCAACGTGGCCCGAGTCAGTGTCTGCAATGCTCAATTTTACGCATTTTTGTGGTGACATTTTCTTGCTCTTTTTTACTTGTTTAGAAGATCTTTGACAATCTGAAATCTAACTAAATAAATGCTTCATCATTTTCAGTCATCTTTATTAAAAGTAAGTAGTCTACCCATAGGAAATTTACTGAAGACAGATGAAGTCTTCAGTGTATATACCCATGCCAGGTACTGAGGAAAACATCAGTTTGTGCACAGATAAGAGATGTGGATTTTAAAGTTATGTTGTCAGAGGTGCAGTATGAGGAGGAATTAAAAGTGAAAGATGAAAAGGACTTGTCAAATCATACAAGCTAATGAAGAAATTTGAAAGGAACAAGTTGAAAAATGTTATTGAATGTGAGTATTGTTAGCCAGAAACTGAATATCTATTTAGGTTTTATGAGTTTGAATACCCTTCCATTACTCCCTTGTGAACTTTTTGGGGTGAGGAGGATAAAAGGAAGCTTACATTATAGGAGTCTTATATTATCAAATTAAAAAAACCCAACAAACAAACCCAACAACAAAACTAAATGTAAGTGATACCAGTTCATAAAGCTTTTGAAATCTGTGGTCTGCAAGGACGACCTTTTTATTGAGAGATACGTGTACACGCATTTGTGTGTGTGTGTGTGTGTGTGTATATCTTGATATATGGGTTGTTATACCCCTGCCCCCTAATTTTGGTGAAATAAAAAGCTTTGTTCTTCTAGGATTGTTCAGTCGTCTGCATGATGCAAGCAAACAAGAATGTGGTTGTAAGGTGCCAAGTGGAGAAGTTTATTTTTTTTGTCAGTTAAACTGGACAGAAAAATATGCGGAAATGTGAATAGTTTAGGATGATCTCTTCATTAATATGTTAAAGCTATTAATTAAAACTTTCCTGCATTATTTTTCTTCATAATAGTCAGACGGTGACTTTTTCTGAATGGAAAATGTTACTGTATTTTGGACTTTTATATGGAAAGAAAGGTGTCGTGGTTTAACCCCAGCTCTAGTGGCAGCTAAGCCCCACACAGCCACTTGCTTACTCCCCCCATGGTGGGATGGGGGAGAGAATCAGAAGAGTAGAAGTGAGAAAACGCATGGGCTGAGCTAAAGACAGTTTAATAGGTAAAGCAGAAGCCGTGCACGCAAGCAAAGCAAACCAAGGAATCCATTCCCCACTTCCCACGGGCAGGCGGGTGTTCAGCCATCTCCAGGACAGCAGGGCTTCATCATGTGCCTAACGGCGACTTGGGAAGACAATCGCCATCGCTCCCAACATCCCCCCTTTCCTTCTTCATCCCCCAGCTTTGTGCTGAGCATGACGTCCTATGGGCTGGGATATCCCTTGGGTCAGTTGGGGTCAGCTGTCCCGGCTGTGTCCCCTACCAAATCCTTGTGCCCCCCCAGCCTGCTCGCTGGTGGGGTGGGGGGAGAAGCAGAAAAGACCTTGACTCTGTGTAAGCACTGCCCAGCAATAAAGAAAATATCTCTGTATTATCAACACTGTTTTCAGCACAAATCCAAAATGCGGTCCCATACCAGCTACTAGGAAGAAAATTAACTCTATTCCAGCCAAAGCCAGTTGTGCTGATAATTTTTTTTGTTTTTAAATCCTGAAGTGGTTAAAGGAGAAACTGATACTAGAACAAGCTTCAAGTATTTCTTTTTCCCTACTTCATTTTACCTGCACAGTAGGAAGTTTTTAGAAGTCTTATTTGGGTATTTCTGTGCATCTGTACTTACCAAGTGTGACACTTGGGTTATGTAGGTGAACTTTTCTGCAAAGCAGCGATGGTTCTGCTTTGATAGCTGTCTCCCACTCAAGTTAATAGCGGTAGTGTCTATGGTAAAAGATAATTCAAGATTATGGGTCCTTTGTGTTGAATGTTTGTTTTCTGTTAACTACCTTTTGTGTAGTCGTTTTGTGCTCCTGCCAAAGTTCTGCATGTTTGAGCAGTTTGTAAATCATTTTTGACTGTTTTAAGTGCAGATCACTGGTGTCTGTTCTACTTCAGACTTCAGGTGCTGCATCCTAAGATACTAATGGCGATTTAGAGCCGTCTTAGGTGAGTGTAAGATGCTGTTGAAATAGAGTATGTGAGAGCATAAGTAAATGAGCTGCAGATAAGTACAGTAAGTGATAAACTTTGTTTTGGTTTATTGTGCATGGTTAATTATTCATTTTAGCTGGTGGTTGCATTTCTGTGTGACAAATAAAATGATGATATTCTCTTTAGCATGAGCCGTTAGAATTCTGCTGTGACAAATTTAGGATTATTGCTTTTGTTCCAATCAGTAAGATCAGAGGAAATGTGAATTATGCTCAGCTAAATGCAGTGAGTAGGTCTGCCATGCTTGTATTTAATTACTAACAAGTTCGAAACCTGGTTCACCTACCTCTTCAGGTTCCCTTTGTAGTCAGTGGATGGAGGTCACTTTCAGGGGAGGAACTGCTCCCTATACTTCTCTTGACTGACTATAAAGCAAGCCTAAGTGTTGCTTTTGAAAGCAGGGTTCTTCATGCAACTGTCTGTTTCTGATCTCTTCCATTACTGACAAAGACCTTGAGCTGCAGATTTGCTTGATTTGGTGGAGCATGCAAAAGGGCCTCATTACCTAGAGAAAACTTTTCTTTTTATTTATGCATTAGTACAGACACAAGGAGGGAGCTATTTCTCTGTTAAAAAAAAAAATAATTAAAAATTTTTTCAACAGTTTGTACCTGAAAATGACCTGAAGTGGTTGGGATTAGGATCACTGATCAGCTGAAGGTTTTGCAAGTATGTAAAGTCAAAGCACTATAGGAATATCTGAATTTGAAGGAAGATGCTGAAATAAATTTAATTTTCAACTATAACACCAGCAAATCAAAGTTGAAAATAACAAAGCTGCTCATCAGTCAAGACTAATGAGTATGAGGCTACAGAGAAAATACCTTTCAAAGTAATTCTTCTATAGGGAAAAATGCAGGCAGCCTTCTCCAGTATTCAAAATGCAAATATTAAACTAATGTATCACAAATAGAAGCAGACTATATTATCTGAACTTGGTGGAGAGGAAATGTTATGCAAACTGACATGCATATTTTAATATGTTTTAGTATAAATGCTGTTTTGATATTTTTACTGGAATTTGTAAATTATATAATGAAACTTTTCCAATAGTGAAATACTTCCTGTTGTCCTTTACTGTATATAACCTGGGGTCTTAACATCAGAGGCATCTTTGTTCTAGCTTTCATTAATCCATGTTAAAGTTTGGAATGCTTGAAGAAGCATTTTGCAATTTTTCTGGCCCTTAACATGTATTTTTTTGCTAGGATTGGTTTGTATGGAGACAGTTGGCCAAGCTGTGTAGTCTGGAATTCAAAGTGGGACTGGGTCAATATGAATACTGCATAGTATTTCTGAAAATCAAAGGCAGGGGGAAGGGAAAATGATGTTTGACAAGATGTTTGAATTTTCTGTGATTCTGTCAAATTTATTGTTAATACCCATTTTCTCTCTCTCTCTCTCTTTTTTTTTTTTAAATAGATTGTTACTTATTTTTCTGTCACCTTTACTCCTCTGTGTCTAACTTCTTTTAAAATAAGATGGTTCTTAAAGTGTGTCATCTTTGTGTGGTTTTGGCTGGGTTTTTTTTGTTAACCCCTTTTCTTAGTTTGTTAGAATGGAGGGTCAGTCACTTGGTTGAGGTTTTGGAAAACCTAAACCTCTGCTATAGATTGAATTTGACTTGGGTATTGCTCTTGAAACTTAATCTGAAAGCGTTAGTACAAAACGAAACTGCTAAAGCAACCCAGTATCTTCCTGTGGTAGAGCAGAAGATCTAAGTAGAGGAGAAGCCGTAGATACTGCGTATTTTAAGAAGAGCTTTTGGCACATGCTGGTATGGTCTACATAACTAAGCTAAGGAGGTATGTCCTAGATTGAAGCTACTACAAGTTGTCTGGAAAACGGTAGTATTAGTACTTCACTGTGAAACTGTAGGAAAACTGTAGGTGTTGTATGCATTTTCTTGAGTCTAGTACGTGTCGATATTTTCCTGAATTATTGGATGATAGAAGAGGAAGTAAATGTACCCATTGCATAAAAAGGTAAATACAGAGGCAACAAACAGTACAAATATGTAATGAGGAGTACTGTTTAATTAGCAGGGAAGGATGTAGTCCTTGTAGTGTGTAATAAGCTGTTCAGACCAGCAGTATGTTGTTGAGGGTGAGAGGGAAGCAGACATAATTCCAGGATGTATATGTATGAGTGCCTGTATCCTAATAGTAGTGAAATACTGTTGCTATATTCAGAGATGGTAGGACCTCACATGGAGTACTGTACTTACAGAAGTACATTAACCATTAAAAGGACTAAAAAGGAAGATGGGTCTTGCAAAAATGGCCCAGAAGAGCAGGGTGGAAGAACTGGAGCTGCTCTCCTCTGGGAATGATGTGCCCCATGAGTGCAAAAGGAGAGGGAGAGGAAAAGCTGTTCTTTGCCCTCTGGGAGGGGATAAGGTCTTCATGATGTTTGTACAAAGGGGTTTTTTGAAGATTGGAGGGACTTTTGGTAAGCGTGGTCAGACACTGGCGTAGCTTGCTCAGGGAGGTTGTGCAAGGTTGGCTCTCGGACCCATGACGGACCTGTAATGGTGTTACTGAGCAGATGATGGCTCCTGCCTTCTGCAGAAGTGAGAGCTCAGCAGGAGCCAGGGACTAGCATCCAGGAGATGGTAGGAGCTGCTAGCCTCTCTTGAGTATGAGGTACCTCTTTGCTAGGGATGATTTCCCATTTCCTGCAAAATTCTTAATCAACAAATTAACATCTAATTTGGAAAAGAAGAATACAGATTGATGCACAGCCTTTGGGCCGAAGAATTCTCATTTCTCATAAAACACAGAGAACAAAAGCCCTGTAATGAGGTGGAATTACAGTGATTTTAATCAGTATAGAATTCACGTGTGTATATGACAGAGGCTAATATTTGTATTAGCAAGTTGTTTTCTCAATATAACATTACATACATATGTAACAAAATGATGAAGATTGACATTTTCTCATTTAAAATGTATTTTCAATTTGTTTTGAGTATAGCTCTCTCAAGTCATATTTTGGTACTCGACTAAGGTCCTCCTCTTGCTTTCTTAATTCCTGTCCCAGGGATGACAAGGCTGGAGTGTTGTGGAATTTCATCAGTGCTGTTTGAATGGGCCTGGTAAAGATTGCGTTATAATGTCATGATGTTTTTCTACTGCTGGAACTGAACACAAAGCTGCTTTGGTTAGTTGATGCTGTAAAGAGATGAGAGGGAGGAGCTGAAACGCAGCTACTTCTGTGGCACTGCCTAGAGAGGCTTTGCAACCCAAGTCCTTTCCCTTGTTGCAAGGGAAAGGGAAAGTCTAGTTTTGTGCTGAAATTAGGATACTTACTTAGTGATTATACCCTCAATTCAGTTGCTTATGCTGTGACTAACTTTATAATATCTATTTGGGAAAAGAATATAACGCTTTCTCTCTAATTTCTCCCATGATTTTATTATATTTGCATGTCAGGTATGGTGCATGTTCCCACCAATAGGTTTATAGGACTGAATGAAAGAGCCATTCCACATGTAGCAAGTCTGAATTGAATGAAATAAAAGAAACTTAATATGTTCTGAATGATTACAGTGTTAGAAGATATACTTAATATTGGCAAGTGTGTGGATGTGAGAACTGAAATTACAACATTTTAAGATGAGTAAAGAAAGCAGCAATACTGAGTGGGGGGTAATGCATTCTGAGTTTAGAACCTGCCTGGAAGGGAGTCTTGGAAACTCTGAAGTTTTATGTCTTATGGTGATGGAGCTCTCTAAGGATCCAGTCCCTTGTCAGGCAGAAATGATCGGTCTGCCTGTAAGACTTCAGTGATACAATTTGTATTTTTATAGCAAACGTAGTTCTTGTAAAAATCCCTTCCTCAAAAAATAAACCTGTTGGTTTTCCACAGTATTTGGTACAGTTTCCATTTTATCAGGTGAAAAACCAGCTCTCAGGCACAACGTTATACCAGCGGTGCCGAGTCCTACTCGCACTGGGCAGTGCTACTGCTCTTTGCTGGATCGCCTGGTGTAGGCACTTGACTTGAGGCCTGGTCTCTTCACAGAACCAGGCAAGTCTGAAACTTTCTGCTGACTTTATTGGTGGTGTATATTGACTTTGCAACCTTTGGAAGTGGAAGGAGGAGGGCAGCAGCTTGCCTGGTGTCTTACAGCTTCTTTGCGGGACGTGATGAGGCTGGGTGCGCACCAAGGCGGTCTAGCCGTGTCGGAGATGGCAGCCTCTCCTCCTTTGCTTCCTCCCATCGCCCCACCATTGGCAAACGATGGGTTTGGTTGTGTGGTGCAGCCCTGGCACTGGGGCCACACTTGAATCGCTCGGGGACCACAGGTTTAACTGCTGTAGGCCTGGGGAACTTGGTTGCTTTCTTCAGACTCTTAAGTCCATGTTCAGTGGTAACCACTTTGAATAGGTCCTCTAGTATATCAGTGCCTTGGTGATCTTTTCAGTGAAGTGTTTTTGTTGAATCATTTAAAGCTGAAGAAAACATTTTGCAGAATAAATGCACACAAATTATTTCACAAATCTGCTTTAGAATTTTGCCACTCTTCTGAGGTGAGGAACTTTAGAAAAGTATTGTGTGAAGGGACAATGCAAAATGCTTGGTGGGATTTTATCCTGTAGCTGCAGTAGAATCACAGAATGGTTTGGGTTGGAAGGGACCTTAAAGACCATCTAGTCCCCACCCCCCTGCCACGGGCAGGGACACCTTCCACCAGACCAGGTTGCTCCAAGCCCCATCCAACCTGGCCTTGAACACTGCCAGGGATGGGGCAGCCACAGCTTCTCTGGGCAACCTGTTCCAGTGTCTCACCACCCTCACAGTGAAGAACTTCTTCCCTGCATCTAATCTAAATCTACCCTCTTTCAGTTTAAAGCCATTACACCTTGTGCTATCACAACTGGTTGTGCTGTGCCTCTTCTGGGCATCACTCTTAACAGTGTGATTGTGCCTTTTGCTCTTTTTGGTGGAAAAAAAAAAAAAAATTTCAACTTTATCATTGCATGCAACAGCCGGTTCCTTCACTAGCTTAGGGTCCTAGAATACGGCTCTGTGTTCAGGGCTGGGGTGATGTGGTTTTCACGGAGGTAGTTGTTCATTTCCTGTACCAGTTACAGCCAGAACATACTGATTCTGGAGATCACAAAAGGTCAGAGCCTCTATTTTTTTTTTTGTTGGTGGTTTTTTTTGTTTTGGTTTGTTTTTTTTTTTTTTTTTTTCTTCCCATTATTTCTTCAGTGAACCAAGATTTCTGTCAGGAACGGGTTTTGTTTCCTTCCTTCGCCTTTGGATTTGGAAACACAGATTCTGTGCTTCCAGCTTCTGGTTTGGTTTTTCCAGTCATCTCTGAAAACTGTTGGGGCATGAATTTTGGCTTGTTCTCCTGTTGTCCCAAGGGTGGTTTGGAAGCGTTTCTGTCCTTCTTGTAAGGAGGCAAAGTTCCCTTTAAGGTGTATAATAGAAAGAGTCGGCCAGTATTCAAGTTTTATTGGGTTTAACAGAGAATAAATTACACACAGTTAAAAATAATTTTGGGGGCATTTGTGATTTCTTATGTGGTTTTCTTATGAGACTAATTCTGTATTATTTTTAGAATTACTTGTCTTTACAGGATCAAGGCACCCATGCCTTTCTATTTGGACAAAGGATCTGTAGATATGTTAGATTTCTGTAGCCTGTTAGTTCATGTTGTGAACTTCTTTCTTTTTCTGGGGTGAAAAAGTTTACTGATTCATCTTTTTCCTAAGTCTCCAAAATAGTACTGATTTTGTTTTTAAAATGAAATTCTGACAGTTAATGACTCCTGCTTTAGTTTGTGTGTGAGTATTGCTTTTTATTGCATTTGCTTTTTGCTTTAAAACTACTCAGAAGCTTTTTATTTTAAGTTTATATTATTTTCATTGCACAAAATGTTTTGAAATGGTTTTTTTTTTTTTCCGCTTATGGAACGGTAAGAATTGTAAGAATCTTGGAAGATAACAATATATTTTTACTAATAATGTTTTATTAATCTACTTCATTTACAGGAAGTGGTCATCGGTCAAAATTTGCTTACCTCAGCAGAGACAAAAAATTAATGGGCAAAAGTACAGTGTGTAGGTAGGTAGCTATTTTCAGTGCACTTAAGGTTCTTCGAGGAGAACCTTATTCTAAGGGAGTGGGATAGCTATCAAAATGTAAGATTTTGCTTTTTAAATATTCAGGCAGAAGATTCAATGATGAGGTGTTGAAGGAAGTGGCTTTGAAGTATATTAATGTGATCCCTACTTTTATGAGATTTTATTAAAAAGTGCCTTGGAATGATGCATATGTGTGGTAGAGAGAACTTGAAAGAAGTATATTTACTCTTATATGTGCTTTTAAAAATTTTGCAAATATTTTCTTTAAGATTTGTAAATGAAGTGTTCTTTCTGATAGTATTCCCAAATTTAAACATAACTCACATTAGGTAAGTTATAAAGGGATTGGGCATGGGCATCTTTATTTTGTTGACTGTTGGTGTTTTACTACATTCAGTGCATTGAAATGTAGTGCAATAATTGTTACACTTCAATATATTCTTTTCTTTTACAGTATTCTGTAATCGTAACAAAAGTTAGTCAACGTTCCATGATTGTAACTTTGCAGTAGTACCATACAGTGGGTGGGCGAGTTCTGCATTTTGGCATGTGAATAGCAATCACATTTTATTTATCCCCTTAAAAAAAGAAATAAAATAAATCCTTGATTAAAATTTTAATATTAACATAGTCTGCTCTGCAAATAAATGTTCTTTGGAATCCCTAGCATTCCTTCAGCTCAAATGGCAAAGGCTAAAAGAATCCCTGGAAACAACTTGGTTTTGTTCATAGAGGAATGTATGTTGTTAATAATTATATAGGATATTTCAGGATAGCATTTCATTTAATTCAATAAAATCATCTTTGAAGATGGAAGGTTCAATTTCAGGACTGTTTCGTTTTATCTTTACATCACTAAAGTAGAAATGCAGTGGCTTTGTTTTTTATTGCAAGTCTCAAACTGTGGTGCTATGTAACGTAGCCGGTTTTTATATTTATGGCCTAAAAGTAGAGCAGGAAGGAGGTGACATTTCTAAATGGGGTATTACGCAATTTTAAAAGTAAAATTTTTGTGAGTTAGGAAAGAATTTCAGTGGACTGCAGACTGTGGGTTAACTGGAGCCTACAAATTGTTGGGGGTAACAAAAAAAGTGAACGTGATAAGAAGACATGAAGTTGAAAACATACGGGTTAACTCTGGGGTTTGCCAAGTAGCATGTTAAAGTAGCATGGATGTATTCCCAGGAACATGTCATGACATGCTTAAGATTCATTAAAATAAGATGAGCAGAGTCAGTAAACCTCAAGAATAGCTTGCTTTTGTGATTACTCTGTTTTACATTTTGGCAATATGTGTTTGAATTTAATGATACACTGTGGAAAGTCCCAAAAGTAATTTTGAAGAGTTTTTCCTTTCATTTGTCATGTATTGTTTGGTATGCTCAGTTAGGCTTCAGTTTGAGGATTTAAATGCGAATGTGAAATTTTCTCCTGTGCACTCCTAGCTCTTGTCCCAGAACCCCAAATTGGTCAGGAAAAAGTTATACTTGGCACAGTTTGGTTTCTTGTTCCTCAGAATAATTCATCAGTGTATTGCTTTTACTTCCAAGGCAGTCTCCAGACTGTTTTGGCTTTCCTAGAGCAAAGCTGGGTAAGTAGTTTACCTTTAGAGAGCGTGCCTTTTCACTAATATTTTCTGAGAATTATTTTTGTGGCAAAGCATGTTTTTCTTCAGTCTCCCATGTAGTGCTTGAAAGAAGCTGAGATCTGAGCAGCCTGTAGTGTGGAATTACAGTTCCCTGCACAGGTGAAGGCTCAGCTTTGAGAGCTGGTGTTTGAAGTGCAGCAATGGAGTATGCAGTCTGGTAACCAGGAGTTTGAGAAGTTGCAGTTCCAGATACCCTTAGTATCAGGAAGACAAAAGCTGTCCTGGCTTAATTGCTGTGATAAGGAAGGCAGGTGACTGTTCTCGTTTATGAATTTATTTATTCTGAACTAGGCAATCGGATCACAAAGCCAGAAATCCTTGAGACAGATGCAGGTACCAGGGTATGAGAAGTAAGGACTGGTATAGCTTGAGAGCTCCTTAGGCATGTGATTCAGGAGTGGCAGTGCAGCCCTGCTTATTTAAATTTGGACTAGATCTGATACTTCATGAAGCAGTACCAGACAGACCTGTTTTGAAATACTGGATTCACAGATGAAAAGTCATTCATTTATTGAGAGTAATCTTCAGCTCTGTTCTTTTTGAAGTATTAAAATGGGTTTGTCTTCTCAAAGAAACCTGCTGTGGTTGTGCACTCTTCTACCTCTGTGTCTCTTTTCCAGCCTCTAGTGCTTTTGATACCAAGAAATTTTACAGAAACCTCTCACAGAAGACTATACCTAATGTTATGTTTTGCTTCCCTTAAAAGTAGGTATTTTAGAATGGAATTTAGAACAGAGGGATGCTTTCGTGGGAATGTTTTCAGATGTGGATTTTGTTTGTATTAAATCCTTGAGAACAGATTTGTTGCTTTGAACAAGAATGAAGTAGTTACATTTCAGAGACCCTGATTTAGAGGGTGTGTCAGTCCTTATGAACATATATGGTGGGGGGGAAAACAAACTGTAAAATTCTACTTTAATATAAAGTGTAAGACCAATTAAAGTTAGTAGTCTTAACAGAAAGAAACTGGGGAATCCTTATAGAGAACAGCACGCATGCTCTGCCCTTGATGAGAAGAAATTAGGAAGCATCAATACAGAGCAAAAGATCAGCTAAGAAATGTTGGAAATCACTACGTTCCCAGAGGGACTCCTGTCTTTCTCCTTATTAGGCTAAACCCCAGCTTCCTTAAAAATTTGTTGGATTACTGTAAATAATGGAGATCTGAAATAAATTTCAGAGGAAAAATTATCAGAATTGTGATAAGAAAGCAAGCTGTTAAACTGGAAAACAATAATAAAGGAGGAAAATAGAACTGACCAAGGATGCGCTTTCTACCCAGAAAGTAAAAAGCCTAAATGGTTTTATTTCAATGTTTTGTCAATTGATTGGACTATGGACTTCACAGGAAGCCCAGAAAAATGAATACACACAGGATGCAGAGAACACTTTCAAAGTTCACAGAGCCATAGTATACTGAAAATCTCCCTAGAATTACTTCTTTCCTAAATAACCTGAAATGTAAGTCTTCTTTTAAAGTTTATCTTTTAAAGTTTATCTTACAGCTTCTCAGTTTTATTTGCTTAACTAGGGCTATGCACGCCTAAACCAGTTATCTAAACATTTAATCTAAAGTTTAGCAAATTTATCTTGTTTGTTTTTTGTTTTTGTTTTTTTAAAAAGGTGCTTCAAGTCATGCATCTTTTCTCTGTATGTTCTTCATGGCTTGCTGACAGTTTGTTTTCCTTTAGTGTTATTTTCTTATACCACTTATTGTAGTACCTGAATCACAAACTAACAGGCATTGGTCAGTATTTTGTTTTTTCAATTGAAATTTTAGACTGAGGGTTAACACTTCACATGACATGAGAAGCATAAAGGTAACAGTAGTTAAGATCTTTTAGGATCCATTGGCTTATTGGGTTTTTTTGTTGTTCTTTCCCAATGAAAAGGCAATTGAGTAGATAAAGGAAAACAACACATGCAGGTGCTGTGTGGTGATTGGCACCTGTGGAGTGGAAGTGGGGTGGTTTATGTGGTTACCACCCTCAGTGTGTTCTTGCTCCTGTCCCAGAGGTGGTTGTACCGGCTGTAGGGATGGTTGGACAGGGTATGTAGCAAATCCTGTGCAAATTTCAGTATAATCTACCAGGAGTAAATCAGTGGTACCTCAGTTGGTACTTGTGTTCTGCAGCTTGTCAGCAGCCCCTGGGGAGGGGGCATGATGGAAGAACTTAGGATGGCATCTGTATTGCCCCACCCTAGTTCAATCCACCACTGCATGTGATGATCAGTTACGTATTATACTTGCTTAACAGTGATAAAGTGAATTTGGACAACAGGGTGCTTGCCTTTCTTCGTTTCATAGAATCATAGAATGGTTTGGGTTGGAAGGGACCTTAAAGATCATGTAGTCCCCACCCCCCTGCCATGGGCAGGGACACCTTCCACTAGACCACATTGCTCCAAGCCCCATCCAGCCTGGCCTTGAGCACTTCCAGGGATGGGGCAGCCACAGCTTCTCTGGGCAACCTGTTCCAGTGTCTCATCACCCTCACAGTGAAGAACTTCTTCCCTGCATCTAATCTAAATCTACCCTCTTTCAGTTTAAAACTGTTACCCCTCATCCTATCACTACATGCCCTTGTAAAAAGCCCCTCCCCATCTTTCTTGCAGGCCCCCTTCAGGTACTGGCAGGCTGCTGTAAGGTCTCCCCAGAGCCTTCTCTCAGCCTGTCCTCATAGGAGAGGTGCTCCCGCCCTCTGATCATCTTCTTGGCCTTCCTCTGGACCCGCTCCAACAGGTCCATGTCCTTCTTACATTGAAGGCCCCAGACCTGAACCCAGTACTGCAGGTGGGGTCTCAGGAGAGGGGAGTAGAGGGGGAGAGTCACCTCCCTCAACCTGCTGGCCACGCTTCTTTTGATGCAGCCCAGGATACGGTTGGCTTTCTGGGCTGTGAGTGCACGTCACTGGCTCATACTCAGTTCTTCATCCCCTAATACCCCCAAGTCCTTCTCCTCAGGGCTGCTCTCAGTCCACTCATCACCCAGCCTGTATTTGTGCTTGGGATTGCCTTGACCCATGTGCAGGACCTTGCACTTGGCCTTGTTGAACTTCATGAGGTTTGCACAGGCCCACCGCTCAAGCCTGTCCAGGTCCCTCTGGATGGCATCCCTTCTCTCCAGCGCGTCGACCGCACCACACAGCTTGGTGTTGTCGGCAAACTTGCTGAGGGTGCACTCAACCCCACCGGCCATGTCCCCAACAAAGACGTTAAACAGCACCGGTCCCAATACGGACCCCTGAGGAATGCCACTTGTCACTGCTCTCCACTCCGACATCGAGCCATTGACCGCAGCTCTTTGAGTGTGACCATCCAGCCAATTCCTTATCCACTGAGTGATCCATCCGTCAAATCAAAGTCTCTCCAGTTTAGAGACAAGGATATCATGCGTGACAGTGTCAAACGCTTTGCACATGTCCTAGTACCTTGATCTTCAGATACAGTTTCTTGGCTGTTAAGATAGTGCAAATTGGGGCCGTGGCTATTACCTTGTCCTACACCTATGGTGTGTTATAACTGTGGCTGTAACCGTGTAGCAAAGCTGCAGCAAGGAACCAACTGGCTGAAAATTTAATAAGCTAGCCAAGAGCAGGACTGTGACAGTAGAATTTGCTGCTGTGAAACCTTATGCCTTATGAAAATCCTGCTCAGTGATGATTCACACTGTAGTGAATCCTTAATTTAAAACAAAACAAAACAAACCCCAAAACAAACCCCAAAACTTCCTATGCAGCCCCTTAAAGTAAGAATTGTCCAGTGAATGTGTAGAAGGCTTCTCTCTGTCACTTCAAAATCCAAAAAACTTGCTTACCATGTAATTTTTGTGACTGCAGCCTGTAATGGATCATGGTTATCTGTATTCCTCCCTCCCTGTACCTGATTTCCTGTCACTTTTAAACTAATTTTAGAGTATCCTAAACAACCTTCCTATTCTCAAAGATCACTCTGAGCCTTAAGTAAACTGCTTTCTACCAACTATCAGTAGTATATCTGTTTTGCCTTGTTCTGCTTTCAAAACTTCCATTAGGTATTTAGTTTGTTGAGTCATCTAGACCTTTCTTTGCAGCTGCTTAATGAAATTCTGGTCATTACTTCAAAAGCAGTGAGTGCTAATGAATCCTCCCTTCCAGGAATCTCCAGTTTTGGAGGCAGATCGTTTGTCTGCATAGAATTTGCTTGATAACTGTTTAAGTTCAGATTCCTAAAATATCATTTGTGACTTTGAATTTTTTTCTGCTTTTCACTTAGATGTGGCTGATCCAGCAATCTCATTAAGTTTTTTTCTGTTAATAAGCAGAAAGCTTTTGATGTAGGATATATATCTAGTCATTATACGGAATATGGTTTTTTGGCTCTTTTGTTCTTGCCTGTATACATTAAAACTATTGCTGTTCCTAAACTAGCTTTTTGAAGATAAGTTCTGGGCAGAACTAGAAAAACGTACTTTTTTGTGTGTGGCTAGGTTTTGGAAGTTGTGAATTGAGCACGGTGCTGCTTTATGGGCTCTTTACATACACTGCCTCCAGGAATGTTTTTCTTTTTAGCAATAAGCATTTTGATAACTTCCCTTTTAAAAAGGGAGGAAGGGTTAACAAAAGTGGAAAAGAATAGATTTATTTAACAGTGCAGTAAAAAAGCTTTGGCACCACAGAGATTCAGAAACCCTTTTAAAAATGACAGTAATGAAGGAGATCAAACACAAAGAATACTTCAGTATTTGTAAATGCTTTTGCCATTTGTAGTTTTTGAGAGCTAATTATTGTACGCTTCCTGTCATTGGGAGAGAGCTGCACTATGTGGGTGATGTTTTGTTCAATTTAAGAATAGTTTACAAATTTATGTAATGTGTAACTGCCTCCAGTTATCCGGTGTATAGGTTCATGATGAAATGTGTTGCTCTTCATCTTCTCACCAGCCTGATGCTCAGAGAAAGACATATCCATGCCTTTATAGTATTCATTTGGATTTTGAAAATGTGGTAAAGAAATTAGTCTTTTCTTTGTCTTTCCTGGACAAGATTTAATGCTGGAATGATGTGTCTTTTTAAAAGCAATACTTTTAAGAGTCCTGCTTCAAGATTGTGCAGGGTGGGGGAGGGCAGGGAAGGGATTCTATCACTTAAGAAGCAAGAACTTCTTCCAGGACTTGTCTGACCCTGAGAAGACTTGAAAGTATTTGGCATCAGATTGCAGTGTAATGACTTACACCCCTGTATTTTCCCCATCTGCAATACTGGTAAAATGGGTTGAGACTAAAATTGATTTCAGTGTTTTGCTACTGCAACTCTAGATGACAGTATAGTGATGCTGCTGGTCAGGATAACTTTTGAATCTTAAGAAATCAGCTGTAGGAAGAGAAAAACTGAAAGCTGAGGTCTTGCATTTGCAAGCACTTCACTAACTACAGAACTTTAATTGCGAGCAAGACTATATACATTAGCTGAAGGTTGAGTAGTCCCATTTTCAGTAAAAATACTCTTATTTTTTAGTGAGAACAGAATAACGGGAAGTAATGCCCTGTTGCTTGTTTTACCAGGCTGTTGAGGTGCTAAACATTGCCGTCGTGTCTTGGAGCTCTAAATACATGCGACTGTTCTCTGAGAAACTGTGAGAAAGGTATGAGATGGAGGGGACCATCCCATGTCTGGGACTTGGGCCAGGTCTAAGCAACACATGCAGTCTGAGCTTAGACTGCCAATTTGAGGTAGCTCTATTTTAAAATGTTGTGGCGTAAAGTCTGTCTCTTCAAAGGGGAATTGCTTTAAAATGAAAAGTGACATGTTCTTTCAGTTTCTGATATTTGAACAATTTTTACACTATATATTGAGCCAGAATTTTACAATATGGGAGTCTGACTGAAGTCCACCTGCTTAAATAAGAGAGTGCATAGCTGGATTAAGTAATTTTTTGACAACCTTAATGGAGAACAGAATGATTGAAGAGGTTTAAATTA
This sequence comes from Haliaeetus leucocephalus, assembly GCF_000737465.1. Classification (NCBI taxonomy): domain Eukaryota; kingdom Metazoa; phylum Chordata; class Aves; order Accipitriformes; family Accipitridae; genus Haliaeetus; species Haliaeetus leucocephalus. The sequence continues at coordinate 2,651,814 of NW_010972587.1, forward strand.
AGCGTGTGAAGATCAGTACAGTGAAAAGGCATGATAGATGCATTTACTGCTTTCTTAATTTTATTTGGTGATTGTATTTGTGATAGCATGGTAGGGATCTCAGAGTCTGTAATTTATCTTTTCCAGTGTGGAATAGTATCTAAGTCTGAAAATTCTTTACTAACATCAATTAACACTTAATAATAAAAATATCAGTGAAGAAATGCAGTTCAGCAATTTCAAGTCTTAAATAATTCTGGTACTTTTTCATTATCTTTAAAATAAATTCAGTAATTTTTATTATTACTTTAAGACTGGTTGTGTCCTTGTTCTTTAGATATGATGTAAAAACATCGAAGTTGTTTTGTTATACTTTATTTTATAGCTGAACCTGGTATAGCTGTAATCACAACATAGCCTAGCTGTGTAGTCAGAAGGTTACAAGAAACAGGCCCTGGAATATTTTGAGAAACATGCTTCCTAAAGTGTCTTAAGACTTTCATCTAGAAACCAAAACCCCCCCCCCCCAAAAATCCCCAAAGGGTAGAAGTCTTTAACTTCGCATTTTTGCATTTGCCCTGAAGAATCACAGACTCTCTTTAAGTATGTTTTAGGAGGACACGCTAAAAAGCCATACATGAATTTACCTTTAACCTGTCTGTGCTCTTGGGAGATGTTTCTGCTTTTGCAGAACGTACCATTAGTCTGGAGAAGGAAAGTCACTGAGAAGCAACTATGCTGCCAGGAAGTTGTGGCAGCTCATAAATATCTTTCCCTTCAAGGGTTCAATATATTAAACATAGTTAATGTTTTGAATTTTCCAGTTGTATTTTAAGGTAAGACAAGATGCTTGATGGGCTGTGTGTGCAGAATGAATTTTTTGGCCAGAATATCTCAGCTATTTCTATTTTTAGAATACCTCTGGAAAAAAAAGAAACCCAAACCAAAAGGAACCCTGTATTTCTTAAAATTCAACATAAAGTAAAAATACTGTTTTTACCTCTAAATGGTCAGCAGCTTGCATCAAATACTGTATGTGTGAATGTTCTGTTAGATAAATCTTTAAAAATTAGTTGTGCTCTTTTTCAGTTGTCCTCCTCTATCTTGTGATCGCTAAAGAAAAAGAACCCCAATAACATACCTTCCCCCTGCTCCCCCCGCACTGCCTCTGCAAATCTAGAGTAGAAATGGGTCTAGTACTGATTTACTTAATGTCAACAAACTCCATCCAACTAATGAAAGGAAAAAAAAAAAAAAAAGAAATTCCTGTTGCTACTCCATTAATCATGATCTACATCTGACTGTATAGTGCTTAACTGCAGGAAATGCTTGGGAAACCAGGGCTTATTTGAAATACGATGTTTTAGATTAACCAAACACGAAAGTTTTGGCTGTATCCAGGAAGGAATAGGTAGGCAGTGCTGCTATCTTAAAAAGTTAATGGAATAGGCTGTTACGCAAAAAAAAAAAAAAAAGAAAAAAGGTAACTGCAGCAACCGTCTTCCCTTGCTTGTGAGCCCCAGCTGACCTTCATGTCTCCAACTCATCCACTCCTGTCCCCATGCTACCACCCCCTGCCCTGCCAGTATTGTTGCTGCTGGCGGTCTTCAATTTTGCATCCCCTGGAGGGATAAAGCCTCCCTAAGACCCTGTGGGAGTGTTCTTTTTCCTCACTACCAGCTTTCCTTGTAAAAGTTTCTGATTTGGCAAACGCAAGAAACTCAGCAAATGTTTTGAAGCAGTGGGATGCAGTTTACGTGTGAATTTAAAAGGCTTTAAATTGTACAAAATGAGTAAGATGTTTGGCTATCAGTACACAAGCTGTTGGTTTAGTGTGCCACTTTTATTTAAGGCTATTTTATTTTAACTATGTCTTACTATTTAGGAGGCTTAAGTATATATATATATTTTCTTTTGAGTATAATGTCACACTAGGTTGGCGTGTAACTAAATGTGTAGATGTTTTAAAAAGAGGGAGTGTAATGAAACTTGCAGATGAATTTGTAGAGTCTGTTGTGAAGTACCAAAAAAATAGAGCCTTTGTTTGCAAGGATGCTGGCAATCAAATATATATCTGTCCTCCACATGGGCAAATGGCTTTTCTCACTTTCATAAGTAGCAGGGAAATTGGTTTGCAGAACAGTTAAGGACTCTTTCTTGGGAGGAATATCAGGTATTAACATACTAGTTACAATGGGCATAATTCAGAAAAATGGTTACCACCTTGTTTCAGTGTAAAATAAAGTTTGCATGTTACTCTACCAAGGATTTTCTTTCGGTTTTTATATCTTCTTAGGGGACTCATCAACATATAAAAGGTTACTGAGATGCTCCTTATTAATGAAACCTTTATATCATTTCTGTAATACTGGGAGCAATTATCTCTGCTTCACAAGTGGGACCCTAGTGAGAGCAATTGGCTGGTTTGGACTAGATTAGGATCTGGTTTGTTTTCCAGGTTGCACACATGGACCAACAGCGCTTATCTGTCGTGGTTTAACCCCAGCCGGCAACTAAGCACCACGCAGCTGCTCTCTCACTCCTCCCCTACCCAGTGGGATGGGGGAGAGAATCAGAAAAAAGAAAGTAAAACTCATGGGTTAAGATAAAGACAGTTTGATAGGACAGAAAGGAAGAAACTAATAATGATGGTAATAATAAAAAAAGACAATAATAAAAGGATTGGAATATACAAAACAAGTGATGCACAATGCAATTGCTCACCACTTGCCGACTGATGACCAGTTAGTTCCCTAGCAGTGATTCGCCCCCCACCCCAGGCCAACTCCCCCCAGTTTATGTACTGGGCATGACGTCACATGGTATGGAATACCCCTGTGGCCAGTTGGGGTCAGCTGTCCTGGCTGTGTCCCCTCCCAACTCCTTGTGCCCCTCCAGCCGTCTTGCTGGCTGGGCATGAGAAGCTGAAAAACCCTTGACTTGGTATAAACACGACTGAGCAACAACTAAAAACATCGGTGTGTTATCAACATTCTTCTCATAGTAAATCCAAAACACAACACTATACCAGCTACTAGAAAGAAAATTATTGCTATCCCCACTGAAACCAGGACAGCATCACCTGAGTTTGTCGTTTGTAGAAAAAGGTGTGGCGTGGCTAGGAGTGATACCAAGCATCAGAGGTTGCAAAGTACGTCATGTTGATATTGAAGCTGTAACACTTGGTAGAGAAGAAATATTTTAGTGTAGCAGGTCTCGTGATTATGAAGCTGAAGTCTGACCTACTTAAGCCTACTTAGTTAACTTCCTGTTCTAATTGCTATTAAAAAAATTGTTCGTGATGACTCTTGAATAGCAAAGAAGAATGAAAACCTGTTAAAAGTTGTTTGTTTGGTTTTTTGTTTGTTTCTCCCCCTGCCCCCAGCTGGTCTGAGCTTTTCATCAAAAATCATACTTAATTTCTTTGCATTTTTTCACATATCTGTCCTGTCTGGGGATTCTATGAATTAAGATGGTAGAATTCCAAACCTGGTTTACTGCCTGTCTGGTTATCACTTAACCTGCTTAATTCTCTTTATAGAAGTGCATTTATGTCCCTTGAGGATCTTTTCTCTGCTATATGCATATACTCATAGCATGGAACATAAACTAGTAAAACAACTGTCCTGTGTTGGTGCATTCTAGCAGAGGGAGAGTACAGTAAAGAGGGAGTTGATAGTACCAGTACTCTGACAGCAGACTGGCATTTCCCTGTTGAAATCCCCTGTTTTCTGTTGCTTATACAAATTGCAACAGTTTTTTCAGGCTGAAATTTCTTATTCCCCATATCTGCTTCTCCTCATTGTCTTGGCACCCCTCCTTGAGTTTTCAGCTGAAGTTACTTGAATTATAACTAGTTCTACAACTTACTTCATACAGAAATGAGTTTTTAGAGTAGGAAATGCAAAGTTCTTTAACTGTTGGCTTTTTTGCCACTATTTTCTTTTCTGCCTCCATGAGAAATGCATAGAATCTGTGACAGTTCTAAGACTTTGAGAAAAAAATTTTGCATGTGCTTAGTATGATTTGATTTTATGGGTTCATTTCTCCAGTTACGTGATCCAACTTTCAGACTGCACATACACCATGTGAGTTTGGCCATACACACCATTTGCTGCAGCAGAATTCTGCTGAACACAGAAACTCCATTTTTATCAATTTGCTCCAAGTACTGCAATGTTTAAGAAAATGCCGAATTCCAACTTCTTTCTCTGGGGATGGGAGGGAATGATAGGATTTTGTTATTTCTGAAGAACTTAGTGCAGTAGCTGTCTTGCTAATCTTTTAAAGCTGGGCTTTACCATTGTATATGCCCTATTAAGGAGCTGAAGAGTGCATCAGAGTAGATCTAGAATTTCTAACTGGGTAAAGTGCCTTTTTATTTATTTTATAAAAAAAACCAAACAACAACAACATGCCACAAAGCAACAAAAAAGGCAAGCCCAGACATGAAACTAGAGATAAAATTCAAATAGATTAACTTGCTGAATTAGATCATATCTTATTCTAATTTGTTATGAAAGGGTAATTTCTGAAATACAGGAAAACTTATTTCAGCTACAACGAAATACTCAAAAGCACTAATGCAGTCTGTATAGCAAACTACAATGTTGTTCAATTGCAAAATCAATTTTTAGTTAAAACTGCAAGTAGTTTTCAACCAGTGCATTTCTGAAGAACACGATGGGATGAGTCAAAGGTTTTCAAACAAAAGAAGGTAGGAAGTTGTCATTCTGATAGCATCCAATGGCAATTTTTCTTATGGCTGAGGTACAAAATACTGGTCAAAACTCGTAGAACAAGCTTTTGAGCAGCCAGGAGAAGTGCCACTCTAGTAATAAGTTTATTATGAGAATATTTGAAGCAAATTTCATTATCTTTCCAGAATGGAATTTTGTTTTTTGCTTATTTATTTACAAACTTGACAGCTGAATTTCTCCTTTCTAAGACTGACCTATTTCCATATTAACCAAGTACCAGTTTTCATAGACAGGTTTACTGTAATAGTTACTAGAAATGCAAGTTTGCCTATCTGTTATTTTATGTGCTTCTTTGCTTGTTTGTTGGGTTTTTATTTTGTTTTCCCTTGACAACATAGGTATTTCAGAAGCTTGTTTGGTTTCTGAACTTAATTTTGGTTAAGTCTGGCTCCTTAGCGTAACTGTTTTCTTCTTTGATGGTATTCCCAAAAGACAATCGGTAAATAAATGGGATACACAGATAGTGTATAGTCAGCTGATAATTGTCTTGATGGATCATCAACTGATGACATGCTTTACAAGTTACTTTTTGTTTACAAATTGAACTAGTTTCTTCTTTTAAAAAATATTATGGCTGAGGAGTGTCTTAAGTAGGTAACAGGAATATGCCAGTACATCATTTATTTTCAAGATTCTTACTGTTGTTCACTGCATGCATACTTAAAATAACATTGAATTTAAACGTACGAGCCAACATATTGCCCCCTAAAGTTACTGGCACAATTGTCACTTCTTTCTAAATTTTTCATGGTGAAACCTTAGAGTTGAAGGACATTGCACAGCCAAGCGTATAATGTTTTACAATAGTAAGTCAGACATGCTATGTTAAATTAAGTCTGGAACCACTCTTAGTCTTGAATGGACTGTAAATACTACAAATGACTGGAAGCATCAAGAGGAGAGAAAGGGGGTAAATATCCTCGCAGTTTGGATAGGCTGTTGAAGGTGGTATATTGGGTTTGGTTTTTTTCTTATTATTGAGTAAATAATATTATTTATAGTATCAGACAAGTAATAGTTGTTCCTTATCGACAAAATTCTTAAACCACGTCTTTGGCAGATAATCCAGCTTTGTGTTTTACAGTATGTGTGTGGGTATGCATACGTGTGTGGTTAGTCAGGACTTGAGACTTCCTTGCCATGTCTACAAAGGACACGCTCCTGCTTCTCCTCGGGTCCCATCACTAAATAAGGTGGAATGCATCTGGCATCTTCTTGGTTTCTCCGCACAGCTGCTCTAGATGGAGTGCTAGTTCGTTTGCTCATATGGTCACTTTTTCAGATCCCTTGCTGCCTTTCTCATCTTTGAAATTTATTTCTTATGTGTGTTTGGATTTTGTTGAATGGGGTGTCCAAAGATTATTTCCTAAGTGAGTACCTTTCGTTGATCAGACCCATGAAAGGTATCCACACAGCTTAGTGCAAAAACCCAACCACTGTTGGTTTCTCACATCTTCCAAATCTTGTGCCTGTGATTAATAGAAGGAATCTGCCCCAGGGTGGGCATGGTGTCAACCATGTTATGAAACCAAATGGAGCTTCTTGTAATCTCAATTTTCAAGTTTAGCTTTAGCAATTTGAATGTTGGTTTACTTTTATTTTAATGCAGGATAGTTTTTCTTTTTCTTCCCGTTTTATTTCAGGAGTGTTTTAAAATGTTCATTTTGTAATAGTTAAGGATGGTTAAAGGTTGAAAACAGTTAGCATGTAGATCTTGGTCAGGAGAATTTCTGTGGCTCGGTTGACGTTAGGGACTGCATTTTCCTGACATAGTTTGAATGCAGCAGAGATTCACAGTATTAGTGTAGCTTTTGAAAGCATTATTATACTTTATAGAACACTTGAAAAATTTTACCTTGTAGATGGCTGTTCTTGAGAATGAGTGGAGGATAGTCTAAAATCATAACTATATGTTCTTTATTTCCTTCATGCTCAAAATTTTTGTCTGGAGTTCCTGCATGGAAGTTGCTACGCATCTCGTCTGTCATATTATTTCCTTTTTGAAATGAAAGACCATGCAGTGTTTTAAGGAGACTGGTTATATCTTGAACAACTTTGAGACTTGACCTAAGTAAGTCTGTAAATGAGAGTTGCTTTATGGCTGTTATTTTCTACAGTGCTCTGTGAATTTGGAAAATAATCAGTTCATGAACCATACGACACAAGTACTATGAGATTGTTCCAAATGCTATCCAACCTTCAAGTTTTTTGTTGGATTTGTGTCTCATATTGTGGTGGTCTTCATTTCAGTCTTCCATATTTCTGAGATTTAAACTTAAAAATACTTACATAAGTTAAAATAATAAAAACCCAGTTCTTAAAGATGGACAAAACACCCATTTTACTTTTGTATTCTTACAGTGAGTACAAATCTGTGCCAGTATTACACTCATCAAGGAAAAAGACTTTGTAACAAAAAAGGAATATAGTGAAATGTTCCATTTTCCGTTCTTATGTATTGTTGATACTACAAAGTTTTTGCTTGAAGGGCTACCATAGCATAAGCATATAGTATAGTGTTAGACTTTATCGGTCACCTTGGAGAAATGGAGTGACTGTGATTGTGAAATGAAATGAGGAAACAAAGGATCTCAACTTCTAGTTTTGTTTTGTCTTTCAGCCTGAAAAGAAAATGTATCTATTTGTGCCAGTGTACTATTCATGGTGGTTTTTAATAGCTTTTTTAATAACTTATCACTAAAGCGTTGGGATTTGAGAGATCTTTTGCATCTAGCAAGTTGGTAGTCTATATTCTATTGCATATCAGTTCCAGTTTGGGACAAATAGGAATTATCTTTGACGCTGAGAATTAGGACCATAAACAGTAGCAGTTTTTACTATAAATTGAATTTATGCTATCTTTTATCAACTGATGAAATTCTAAATTCTATATTTTCATTTAAGTTGCAGGCTGATTTGGATGTTAGCAACATGTGACTTTTGAAACACACTTATTTTTTGAGACACTTGCTTCTCACTGAAGGCCTCATTAAGGGTCACTTTTGTAGATACTTTGGATATGCAAGTATGTTACCTTTTGTGGAAACATTGATTTGTAACAGAAGAGAAAAATAGAGTAAATTACTAACTTTGCTCAGTAAGACCTAAACAGCAACATCAGAAGCCTTAGTATATAAATGGGTGGAAGCTCTGTAACATTAGACTGAGATAACAATTTCTCATTGCTATCATGTAATAATAGTGTGCATGTTGACAAATGTTGTAGTCATTGGAGGAGCAGGAAAGGGAAGATATTGCTAAAATTGCTAATGTGGCTTCTTTTTTTTAGACTTGTATTACTGTATATAGTTTTCAGCTCTCAGAAAGATGATGAGTTTAATCAGTTGTAATGCAATGATTGATTTTTCTGCTCAATGCAAAATTAAAAATACTCATTTTCCAGGGAGATTTTGTAGTATCCTCTTAGTTTAGAGTTGGCTATGTTAATGTTGTGAGTGAGCTCTCCTTAGGCAGTACCTACAGTAATATTGCAAAACAGAAATATAATTAGTTTTCATATTTTAATACTATAATTTGCTTCAGGCTGTTAAACTAATTTAATATACAATCATAGTATCACTTTATAAGTGATTATAGAGAAGATCTTTTTGCAGCTTAAGATAACAAAACTTTTAATAGTTTTTCCTTACAAGTTCTGTGTCAATAATGTATTTTCAGTTACTGCTAACAAACAAGTTTTTATCTACTGAAGTATGCTATACTGCAGCATTACTTGCAAGGAAAAGGATTTTTCTTGAAATCTGTTTTCTTTAAATTTTATTTTATTTTTTTTTAAATAAGTATTTTTGGTTGTCGTGTGTTCTGTACTCAGCTGAAGCATAAAGGTCAACGACCGCAGAAAACTGCTTATTAGATGCTTCAAGTTCTTAACATTTGTATGCTGCTTTTAGTTACCCTGTAGTGGTGGTTGTTAGGAAATGTTCCACAGAAGAATTTAAAGGTCTTATCAGGTTTGTGACTGCATTTTGCTTGGTTAACCTTAACTTGAAGTTGTGGGTGAATCTGATTTTTAAAGATGATGTGCTTGTGTGCATCTGATCAGAATTGGGCTTGGTTTGTGGTAAGCACAGCTGGTTAGTTCTCTGAACTCCATCCTAACGTATAGCTCCTTCCCTTTCTTTCCTCTTTTACCATGAATATTTTCCAATAATATTTGTACTTGGGTCTACTGGTGGGAGTTGTAAGTACTTTGGCACTATTATCCTAAAGGATGAATTGACAGAAGTGCACCATTTTTACATTGTTAATGATCGGTTATGCTGCCAGTGTGTCTTGTGCAACAGAAGACTGAGTTCCCACGGTAGAACAGGAGAAGTAGTTACAGGATTAGGAGAGCGATCTGTATGAAATTAGGCTGAGTAGACAGGAATTCTTTACTTAAGAAAATCGCTATGCGACTGGAGTACCACTTCTGTGAGATTGTGTTGGCATAAATGTGTGTGTTTATAGGTATATATGTATGAATGAGGAATTTAAATACAGGAGCTGATTACTACCTTTCACCCCATCAGTCTAGGCCCTGTGAAGGTACAAAACCTCAGGTCAGTGTTACTTTCCAAAGGGCTTAAAATGTATTTTTAAGTGCTGCATGAACTTTGCTGTATCTGCTTTTGTATTTGATTGGACACGGATCTCTCCGTCTGTGAAAAAGGAGCTGCAGTCCTTGTGTATGAGGTTTCCCGGTGGCTTGTTGTCTCCTAAGAAATAAGCAACAAAGCTCCATCTGCAGATCTGCCCGCGTTTGGCACAGCCCCAGTTATTCTCACACCTGCTTATAAATAGTTCTGCAACAGTGTTTTTTCAATACCTATGCATATGCTTGTAGCGTGACTGACTAACGAAAACGTTAGTGAAAACTGGAGTAAGTTAACATGGATAGGAAGATGCCGACTGCTAACTTGGCAACCATCTGACACTGTCATTGCGTAAACCTGCTGTAATATTGTAAACGTCTGCACAGGGACAGGTGCTCTGATTCAGAAGTTTACCAGCCGTTTACTGACAGTGGCGACTACTGGGAAGTAGATAAATCGGCGGCTGCTGTTAGCCTAGGAACAAGCGAGAAGCAAAGGTGCCTGGCTTCAGACTCCAATCCCGATTCCTGCCCTTTCAGTTACGGGTCCTCAGCGGCTGCCTTGCTGTTCGTTTTGTTACAGGGCTGGATAGCAGGGTGAATTGCAGTGCCACGTTTCTCTCTTGTGACCCGTGCCGTGGTTCACCCTCAGAACAAGCGGCGGTTCCTCTAGCGAGGTGCAGCCCTGTCAGGGGTGCAGGCAGCTGCCGAAATGGCCTCCAGCGCCTGTACCGCTTCCCTCGGCGGGAGCGTGGACAAGCCGCGCGCGACCCCTTCGCTCGGCAGCCTCCAACGACAGGCTGTCGCTTACAAAAACGCTGCTGCGAAGAAGCGTCAGCCTCTGCAAAAGGTTTTTGAAGGTGTTGGGAGCAGTCAGTCGGTCAGTCAGTCAGGCGCAGCGGTGCAGCTGGGTTGCAGGCAGGGCTCCTCCGGCCTTCCCCTCGTCCCCTGCAGCTGCAGCCTGCCACGCGCCGCTCCGCGCTCTGGAGCTCGCCAGCACAGTCCCGTTAAGTATCGTGTAGACACACGGCTCGCCAAGAAAAATACCGATATTTGATCTATCTAATTATTAAAAGTGTTCTTCATTTCGCTTTTTAATAACCAAGCTCTTGTGAGACGCCATATTGATACCAGTGCACTTGATCAGTCTTCAGGGCATAATCTTGATTAGGGTTTGGGCCACTGTCTTATACAATTATCAGTATAGAAAATAATCTTTTAGACAATTTCAAGTTAGTGGAGAGTGTTTAAAATCTCTTTCAGCTTTTCGGTATATAGACTTCATGTTTGGGCATACTAGCTTTCTTGCAGCAGCGTTAAACATGTTTTGACTGAAAACTCTGACCTTACCCCACTGACTCAGATCTTTACAGTGTATGTGTAGCCAGCCATGTGTAACCTTTGCGGAAATAAGATCAAAAGCTACAGGGTCAAAGACAGAATCATTTTTTCCCTTTACATAGTTCCTGTGCTGTAGCTCAGGGTTAGGTATTACATTAGTACAGTATGGTGTATGCTTCAGTGACTTGCTTTCTATCACAATTAAATTTTGTTACTCCGATGATGCATCACAAGAGAAGGTTACGTGGCAAAAAAAATTCTTCTTTTATCCCAGGTATTGTTAAAGGAGCATCAAAACATTCTTCGGCACTTGTGAGAAGCTGCCTTTTACCTTCTCAAGAGCAGTAGTTGGTTGAGGCGCTCAGCTTCTCCTCCTTGCTTGGGATAGCTTCACCAAAGCATTTCACTATCCTTTTTACAGTGGTTCTCTGCACTTTACTCAGGCAGAACAAAGGACAAGATAATCCCCTTAGCCTATTAAATGCTCCATCCCATCTGGTAGGTGATAATTGCATTGTAAGGGGATTAGCACAGTGGGATATGCTTATAGTGTAATGAAAGCTTCACTACAAGTGTGAAAGTCAGCTGAATGCATTCGAACAGTTTGGGACCTTATATTTGCACATTTTTGTAAATATCATAAACTACAAGTTTCATCTGGAGAAGGTGTGCAATGCCTTTACATGTATATAACAGATTATAAATTTGTTTTGAGACATCAGTACTCTAAATATTTGAAACCTTCTTGTAGGAGTAGTGGCATAGGCTTTTGTTTAGCTCAATGTTTTAGGGCAATTCTGTGATTATAGCTGTATTAAATGCATCCCAAGTGTTGACTTCACTTTTACTCAAAACTCCTGTGACTTTGAAATCATGGGTTAAGTTGTTACTAGTATAGGAGCACCCATATTATTAAATACTGCCTAGAAATCTTCATCAGTAAAGGTGAAATTTGAATAAGCCACACTGTGAGGAATATCAGAGTAATTTTGTGTCAGTAGGGATAAGAGGATTTCAAGCTGAAAGTAACTCTCCTTGCAGCCAACCAGAATAAATGTTTTGAAATTTCAGTTTCAAGCATGAGCCTAAGGTAGTGCAAAATGACTCTAAAAAAAAAAAAAAAAAAAAAAAAAAAAAGTTTTTTTTTAAGTTTACCTAATGCTGTCAGTAGTGAAGATATAGTAAATCTTAGGGCTCAGAGCATTTCATAAGCTAACTGTAACTTAGCATCCTTACCTTTCAAGATGTTAAAGATCCGTTTGAAGGTATGTTATGTAGCTCAGGGTTGATGACCATCCTGTTGGTTGCACTGTCTCCAGTCTGCCTGTATGGTACAAGAAACTGAGCAAGTTGCTTGGTGCTGACCAGTATGTGCTGTTTTGCTGGTTTGAACCTTAACCTGTTAGGTTAAAACAGGGCTTGGATAGCCCACACTGCACTGTGACAGTGTTTTGTAGTCACATAGGTTAGAAACTTCAGAGGTGTGTGTATTTTTACCTAAATAAGAGAGTCGGATGTATAAATATGCACTGCATGCAGTAGATGCTTTAGCAATGTTGTATCACCCTGCTGCAGGATTAAATTTTCTAATGAATTAAGGTTCTGTGACCAGATATGTGGTTGCTCTTTCTTTAGTTTCCAGTGCCTGACTTAGCAGCTCTGTCCGTGTGTGTGTGCCTGTGGGAGTAAGGGCAAAATAAGATCTAGCTGGTTTTTATGGGCTGTCTGCAGTAACTTTGCAAGTCTATGATGAGGTTGTTGAGTGTGGTTAAGCTCGACCTTCTCTTACTTAATAATGGCTCTGAGTATGCAGGGTCGAGTAGAAAGCTGCTTTTCCAAAGTTGTGGTGGTGAAAAATAGGAGTGATTTCACAGATTTTTTTTTTTTTTTTGTCCCCCTTTTTTATTTCTGTTATTTCTTTTAAGGTGGTTGTGCTCTAAATAACATTCCTTAATTTTCTTCTTTTAGATTGAAAGTGTTTACCTGAGGAGAGGAAAATTTAAGAAATTTGCTCTTTTGTTTTCTGGCATTCTATAATTTTAAATAAACCTGAGTGATTTGAGTCATGGGACTCAAAAAACCAACCAACAAAACAACACCCCTCCAAAACATGAAGCATGTCCCCTCTCCCCACCCCACTCCTTTCTGAAATATGAGTTTCTCTCCCCTGAAAATCCCACTTGAAAGAACCATTATGCTGGCAATATACAGAAAATATTTTTAAAGAGGAATTTTCAAGTGTGTAGAAACAGTTGTTTGTTTTTATTTTTAACAATCCTTACACGTATTTAAAATGTATACTAAGTATGTAGCAAGCCAAATCATATATGGAATATAATTGTTTTTCTTTTTATTTAGGTGACAAACAGCATGTTTGGTGCTTCAAGGAAGAAGTTTGTAGAGGGGGTTGATGGTGACTACCATGATGAGAACATGTACTACAGCCAATCATCGATGTTCCCACATCGGTCAGAAAAAGATGTAAGTTGAACAAGTTTATTTTCTTCCTCTTTCAATAGCGAGATAGTTTCAAGTATGTGAAATATATCTGAGGAAGGGCTTCATTTAGCTTTAAGCTGTGCATGACTGTGTTTTCAGTGGCAAGTGCTTTAATTTTAGTGAGTTTACATGTAGAAACTTCAGCCATATGCTTGCCAGGGTTTGTTTTTTTTTCTTCTGTCTTTAAGAATTGTGTTTGTAACTTAAATTGGGTTATTGATTATATCTTGTGTTTACATGTTGTGTCTACAGTGTTTTTGTTGTGGTTTTGCATTTTACGTCTTCAGTGGTTTTTAGTTTCTGAAAATGCCTCGTGCAGCTTGTTTGTCTGCTCCAGTATTCTAATTTAGGTATTTCTCCCATTTCTAATGAGAAAGTTACAAACCCAATCGTTCTTAAATTTTTTTTCTCTTGGTAATGCATTATTGTATGTTAGAACTGCATTGGCATTACTGAAGCTTTGCTTATTATTAAAATAAATAAATTAGCCAGTAAAGTATTTCACTTTTATATGGAGTGGCATGTAGAAATATATGGAAGACTGAAAGCATGACTTGAAGTCTGTGTCACCTGAAGGTCAGTAATACCATCTCATGACAGGCTTGCATTTAATATGGGTAATCAACGTGTAGGCTAGATTTTCTTTTTAATTAAAAACAAATAATAAAAAAATCCCTTCAGACTTTCAAGGTGTCATTGCTTCAAGTCTGCCTCCATGACCGTCCAGAAATACAGCTGTTTAATAGCAGATGTGAACATAGTCTTGATAGACCTTCACCTATGTAAACATAAACATTTCCTGTAGACTCTTAGTTAGATGAATTTTAATGCAGATTTTCAAAGAGAATGAGATAGGTTTAGGGTTGAAGGCTTTTTAAAACAAAATGAAACAAACAAACAAAAAGCTTAAATGCAGCTTTCCAATTCAGTTTTGTAAATTACTTTGAGAAATTTCAGGTGAGCCAGCAAAGGATTAAAATGTACTCCAGTGTAAAGAACATTAAATAGGCTGCTCTTTTCTGTTTATGTCTATTACATATGTGCATGTACCACAGATGCACACAGGCACAATGGAATATTTATAATGTTGGAACATGCTTTCCTTTCTGTGAGCACCAAGAGATGCAGCTAGCACTCACAAAACCAGTAGATGCTATTTCTCCAAAGTGATTTTTGGATATTAAATCCCCACTTTTAGATTTGATGCGCTGAGGGAGAAATCATTATGGTGTAGTAAGAAATGTAAAGTGAGATGATCATATACTATATGTATATACTGTACAGTGTACATAGTGAAAGCTGATGCTTGGCACGTTGTTGACACAATGAATGAGTGTTTTAGTTGCCTACTTTTTCTGTAGGCAATGTTGCAGAAGTGGATCTTAGAATGGGACTTCAAGAGAAGGAAGGTGGGTGTTCCAGGCACCAGGAGTGACAAATGAGAAATCGTGAAAGCTTGTGGGAGAAGTGGCCAAAATGGGGCATAGAAGCTGCTGTAGTTGGCAGAAGAGTGATGTCGTTCCTACAGGAAATGGAAAAGTGAATTTTGCAAAAGCTTTTTAAAGTTTTATTTCCAAAATCTTTTTGAGGGCTTTTTTTTTTCCCTGTAGCTTTCACTATTCACCATTACAACTTTCTGAGTTTATGCTTATGAAATCTTGAACTATTATATGCTATTGTAACATTTTTTAAAAAGTTGATCAAAATAAATATTTTAATATTTTAATATGGTGATATTGACATTGTCTGTACACCTGTGATCACTCATGTATAGCTAAATGTATATTCTGTATTACATGATCCTTTTGATACCTCATTTGGCTCACAGTAGATGAGAAAGGTTCAAAGAGTGGTTGTATTCTTTTTATTTTCCAACCAATTTTTCAGCTTTGAAAACCTTTTTCAATTGAAAATAACCATGTTTTCAAATAATCTTTCAACTGGAATTCTACTAAATATGTTGTTCTGTATGTGAGAACACAATAAATATATTGACTGTGTTGTTATTTGGATAACACTTAGTATTGACAGACAAAAATAAATTTGCTCAGAATTTTCTCTGAGTAAGCTAATAAAGACTAATGTTCAAAACCTGGATCCAGTTTTATGAACACCTGGGGGGAAAAATGTCCAGCATTCTATATCTTGAAACATTTTGAATCTTTCTGTCTTCATGTTTATGTTGAAATGGAGTAGGCAAATGTGGGGACAAAATAAAGGTAGACGAAACTTTGTGGAAAGGAGGAAATCACTTTTATATTCAGGAAAGCCAACTGGTAATAAAAAAAGATTAAAACATAGCATACACAATTTCTTTGTAAGCTTACTGAAAAACAGCAGTCTTTATACCTTTTTTTTATAGTAGAATTATCTAAACAAGGTGCAGTTTTACTGCAATTTAAATTCTTCCTCTTTTTTTTTTTTTTCATTTTCAGTTTCTTGTATATCTTTTACTGAGAGCAGGAAAAATGAATGTATTGCAGGTTTTAGCATCATGCATATATATGAATCCCGAGTCCTTCATTCATGCTTTGTTTATCCTCTAGAGTTCTTCAACCTGAAATAGGGTGGTGCTGAGGGAAGCCCTCTGTGAATGGCCTCCTTAAATACTGCCCTTTGCAAAGGGCTAGAGCTTGTTTAGTATTTACCCTCATACTGGACATGACTATGGGTTTTTTTCTGGTTTTTGCTTTGTTGAAGTGTTACTGATTCTGACCTTAAAAGTTGCTACTTTCCGAGGAATTGTTACTGTGCATGTGTATGTGTACTCCAAGCAGAGGAGTATACAGAATGGTGAAACCTTCCTAAAACTTAGAGTAGAGTAAGGACTATTACTGAAAGCATATTCTGTATAAACTTCGGAACCTATTTTTCACTTTAATTTTACAGTAGGGTTTCTGTACTTGTGAAGAGGCAGGTGGGGTACATTGATGACTTGCGCACAGTTTTTGACTGGGTTGGGAGCTTTTCAGCTTTCTACCTTGTTTTAACACCTAAGGTGGAGGGTTTAAATTTTTTCAAATTATATTAGGAAATAATTCTTCATTCACTAAGTGAAAAAAGAATTTAGAACCTATCTGAAAAAGATGTGAAAAAAATATTTTATGCCTTTAATAAACAATTTTTATAGCACTTACTGATGTGGTATTCTTGTGACTTGTTGCTTTAGCTAATTTGTATTTTAAAATAATTTCCTTTACACAAAGGTGAAGTGAACTAAGACTGCTTAAGTCCTGTCTTAAATTTTGAAGAGTTTTTACAAGTGGAAAGTAGCAACAGCAAATAGTTTAGGACATGTTATTTTTATTTCAGAACCTCAGTGTAGCTAAAACCTAAAAGCTTTCTTTTAACTTGCCTGTTGTTTTCTCAGTAGGGAATCAGTTCTAGACAGGCCGGACTGATACGGTAATTGAAATGGAAAAGTTGCATGTTACTCATGTGCACAAAGTGCTTCTAAAATCATATGGATGCTGTTTGGGTCTGTTGTTTTAGGCACAAAATTATGGTTCCTTAGATGAGATTAGGTCTTACTTAAGCCATCTAATGCTTTCATTTTACTAAATGAGCGGCTTTGCCTTGAGTCATCACAAACCTTGCTATGCTAAGTAGGGAAGTGGAACAGAGTATATCCATGAATGCTCTGTCTATGAATTCTGCTGCACTTCGGGTCAGTGCATGATAACCAAGTCAATAATCTTTTGGCAAAGAAATTGGGCGTTTTATAGAACTTGCAGAAAATGGAACAGTTTAAGAAAATAGTTTAAGATTTCTCTTGAAACAAGTGTGGTCCTGTAACTTAAATTGACAACGAGATGCACAGTGTGCCCATAAAATAATCGCAGAACCTATTTGTGGCCAATTTCACCAACTTAATTAAGCTGTCTTTGCACTCAGCAAAATAGTTTTGAGGACAAGGTACATGTATTTTTATTTAGGTAGAGTGACAGTGGTAGAAATTGGTAACTCAAAGCCTTCATATACTTTTGAATCTACTGTCTTCAAATGAGGAGAAAAAAAATGACAATGAGATTTGAGAGAAGATGGGACCCATTCAGTCTGAACTTCTTTGATTTCTCATATATAAGAATGTAAGTAGTGCTCCACAAAGTTTGACCAGTGTAGACCAACCCCCTGAAGATGCCTATGTGACAATGTAGGATCAGGGCATCTTCTGTTGTTCTGAACTGCAGTCATAAATCTGACAGTAGACAGACATGCCTTTTAATGAAGATCTGCCCAAATAATGAGGAAGGTTAGGAGAAATTTTTCAGTGAGTGCTTTTTCTGTTTCTTGGCCCAGTGCTTTGCTGTTCATTTTCTCTCCCAGTTGCTCAACAGATGATAAAATGCTTACAGCAACATAGTAATAATTCTCTGATTTGCACTTCTAATGGGTTAGTTTGCTGAGCTTATTCTCCTCTCTGAAAAATCTTAACGTTTTAACTCATTCTGGACTTTCTTAGTTGAGACCTGACGTTCTTTCAAAATGTGGCTTCTTATGAAGTCAAATATATTTTAACAATTAGAGCAAGTGAGATCTAGCCTGCAGATTAGATTTGGCTCATTGCAACTATTTATCTAGCTCCCTGGCACTACCTTCCCTGAAGTAGGTCTTCATGTTTGGATATTGAGCTTAGCGAAAAGCGTTATTGATTCTGGGAGCCTGCTTTCCAGAGGTTTCTTCCATCCTGATGTAATAGAAGCATTTCTGTGATGGATCAAATTCAGGTGTTCCTCTGTCGTGAGACAGTTACATGAAGGCAGGTGTCATTGGGTTTGTCTGGTAATGGACGTGATGGTGGTGATACAACGAAGGGGTTGTCAGAAGCTGTTATCAAAGCCTTTTACTGCGAACTTCCATCAAAGTAATTTATGGAACCTTTACCTAACTGTTACTGTGTTTGAAAATGTATGGCCTTATAAAGAAGTGGTACTTTTACAAGAGAGAAGACCCTGAAACAAGGCTTAGCTTACCATGGAGATACAGATCCAGAATCTTGCTAAGGTTGGGAAACTACATGTGGAAGGGTTTAATCAGTCTTCTGGAGACAGCTTTGGCTTTAAGAGTTGCTGAACACCACGTTGTTCCAGCTGGATTGTTGACTTTCTAATGCTATTTTTTAGGATTCTAAGGAAACCTGTGGTATCTTGTTTCCCAAGGCATCTTTCTTGGCATTTGCCTTAGTCATTGCACGAGAGCTTGTTAGCTTAGTCATAATTTAACTTAAGATGCTGCACATGGAGTTGTAAGTATTTAAGAATTCCCATTGAACTCTCTTGTGTCAGGAGCAGTCGCAGCATTCATGCTAATGCTGGCTGATTGAATAGAGCTGTTTTACATTAATGGAACTTGTAGTCTGAATAGTTTTGATCCATTTGTGGAGAAAAAAAAAAAGTAAAGCTTATTTGGGGAAGAAAATAGATTAATGTCTTTAATTATAAATGGCAAATGAGTATTTTCATATGCATTACTTTGCATGTAAACATACTTGTAGATTTGACTGAACAGTGGGTTGGTTTGCTCTGCTTGCTTTGTGAAACACATGGCTTAAGCTTTTTTCTTTGAAGTGTGAGTTGCAAAGCAACAGAGTTGCTTTTTACCTTCCCAGAGAGTGATTAAACATTCTTTGCATCTTTTAGTGAGTACATAATATGGTTTTTTAAAAAACAAACTTGTAAGTGAATGAAAATTGCAGTGCCATTACTGAAAACAGTTGGAAGGACTTGCAGGGGATGAGATTAGAATCAAATTGTGTTTTAGTGAGTATACCCTTTCAGAGCCTATTGTCATTCTACCTATAGCTTGTGTTTTCATAATAAAGTTACACAGTATGAAGAAAGAACAAAAAGTTTAGAATGCAAAATGGAGCCTTGTACTGTGTCACCTACAAGTTTGTACCTGGATGGGTTTATCAAATAAAGCAATACATGATAAACTAATTCTACTTAGAGAGGAAAATGGGGTTTTATCCTCTGTCACAGAGTTTGCAAAAAGTATGTATCTAAATTGAAGTTATTTCACATGACTTACTTCACAATTTGAAATTATATCATAAAGAAATTAATTTCACTATTGATGACTGTAGTATATAATTTTCACCATGATTGAGTTTGTATTTAGATTTTTTTATAGAAGAACTAAAGGACTCTGGTAGGTGTTGTTTCTGTGCTTCATCTAAAAGCTGTATTTTACTGCATCTCCACTTAAATCAACAGTATATAATAGTTTTTGTATGTCAGCTTTAGCATTTGAAGTGGTTCCTTGGACCAGATTAATTCCATGCATAAAATCATCTGCCTTTCTAGAGGGGGAGGTTATGGTTTCTTACACAATAATTCAGTTCACTGAACATACTGTATTGTAATATTGGTGGTTTACATGCACACTGTCTGGGTGGTTGGGGTTTTGTTTGCTAGTTTGTTTTTTAGTTTTTCATATGCAACTGGTTATTTAATTGAAATGAAATATTTGCTTTGTTGTCCCAGTTCTTAATCGCTTATGGCATTTTTTGTAGCAGCTTTCAATGAGTTTTCAGTAATCTTTTGGCTCATTAATATACTGTACCATCAAACTGAATGTCTCTGCACAGGGAGAATTTTTTTTTTTAGAGTTCTGCTTTAACAGCCATGTTAATCTCATTTAATAATGTCATTGTCATTTAAAGGCAACATCTTGCCTTTAAGATCTTGAGATACTGCTGCCAACAACAGTGAGGTCCTACCTCCTTGTGCTTCCCAAGTGCCACTGGAAGCAGAAAACCAAAACTGTAAATGGTGAAATCTGAAAGATCGAATAAAATTTCATTGATTTTTCACTATTGTATTTGATTTTATATTTCACAAATAATTTATACCAGTAACAATTCTTTGCTTGCAAATAATACCCTGCAAATATACAGCTTTCAGAATTTCTTCATTGATCTCTGATTTTTGAGATTTGGAAGTATTTTGTTGTAACGTGTGAATTTTGTGAACGCTGTATTAAAAAGCATTATGTAATCTAGAGGAGGACTAATAATAATACTAAATATTAAACTGGTATAGAAAAGTCTTTTTTTAATCTCTTATTTGTTGGTTTGATTTATTAGGTTTGATTTTTTTTTTTTTTTTTTTTTTGTCACTATAACACTCTCTCCTTTTGAGGCTGTGGGTCAGCTGTTTTATTATTAAATAGTGCAGCACAGATGGCAGATACCAGAAATAAAGTAGTGCAAATACAAAATAATGCTGATGTTTGCACCTGTGCGAAACCTGTCGTTTATCAGGCCAGATATTACTCACAGACTTACTTGCTTATTCTAACATGTTTTGCTTTTAGGAATTGACTTTGTAGCGCTGGAGTGATGTATTTTAACTTCAGCTTGCGTTGTGTTTCGGAAAGTAGCTTTAGGCTATAACTGCATAATGCAGCAGCCTTTGCAGAAGTGTGGCTTTCTGAGTTTTCTTGGTGCCGCCGTGCCGAGGTGCGCTACCGCGGCAGTTACGGTGATGGGCAGCCGTCCCCGCGGTAAATTGGGGGTTTGCTTGGAAGAGGTAGGATGCTGCGGTGCTGGTGGGGGAGGGGGGAACCCCATCAGCCTCCTCCCACCACCTCCCTCTGCTTTCAGGGGGGCTGCAGCCTCTGTTCACCAGCCTCCCGAGAGGTTTGTAAAATGCAGAGGGTTTTTTTCCACAATTCTGGCAAATTTAAGCAATTGCTGGTGCTGTTTTTCGAGATTGTTGACGCTCTTAAATGAACTTAACTGCAGTAAACTCAGCAAGACTTGACAAAAGCGGTTACAGTAAAATCTTCTTCATCACTAGGAGTAGGAAATTGCCTGATAGCACATTAGGGCTTACTGATTTTTGGTGTGGACCAGTCCAGAAAAACTGGGCCATCTGCTTACATCATCAGTTGGTTTGAGTTTAGATGCAGAATCTTCCGAGATCAGAACTGCGCTGTGACTGTTTGAGACTTGCGAGTAAAATGATGTTCACATCTTAGTTGACTGTCATCAACTCGGTCCTTCAGCCTGCCAGTACAGACTGTTGGTCCTTCTGTGTGCCAGCAGCATAAAGCGCACCCTTCGTGTTACACAAGGTCTTGTTTGCTCCGTTGTCTCCTTGCCCTGTGGGAAATGCAAGTCTGAGGCCTCCTCTGTCTCCTAACATGTCCAGGGAAAGCCAATTGAAACAATCTGTCTAGTTCAGTCATGCTCGGTTGGAATAGAAGCAAAAATCCTGTGCTATTTCACAACTGGGTTTTGTAGCTGTTAACCATTGGCAAATTGATTTAAACCTAAATGCCAAAGTTTGACGAGTGGAGGGGTTTTTTCTACACATGAAGCAAAAGCGATAGGTGTCAGAAAATTGCTCAACGATTTCCTTGATTACTAGTCACTTGTTTAAAGAAGTTGTTACTGTATACACAACTGCTAGAGTATGCTGTTCATTGACGTGATCGCAGTATTTTGGTACGTTTTGTTTTTCAAAGGTTGTTACAGGTATAATTCTGAGCATTTTTTTCCTAAAATACTGACATAATAGGGTAAAGCTTAAAAGGTCTTACCAACTGGAAGAGGCTTTAGTCACCTTAAGGGTTAGGCTGCTTTAGTTTTTATTAAGGTTATCATGATCTTTGGCTGTTGCAGACTAAAAGAAATTCAAGAGTTACTTCTAGCCACTGTTGCAAGTACACTCTTGGAGAGTTGTTATATTTTGTGTGTCATGTGGCTAGTAGTCTGGTCAGATAATACAATGATTGCAGAATGCCAGAATGAATGTTTTAAATACTACCAATAGTGTTCATCTTGAATCTTCATTATCTTTGGTAGACCAAGTTTGAGTGGCCTATAATAATGACTTAGAGGTTGTGAATGCATATAAATGTCTGAGTAGCACAGGCTAAGGTTTTGGCTAATTTAGTTGTTTTGTTGTTGACCTAAATTATGTGGAAATAATAGAAAAAGAAGGCAAAATTTTAAACTGGACCTTACTTAGCTATGACAGAAAAAAGCATTCAATACTGGGGAGGGGTTTTGGGGGATATTACAAAATAAACTGTTCCTTTTCTGTGAGATTTGAGAAATGCTGCATTTAATCAGCCTGGAACAGATCCACAGAAATTTTTATTTATTTCTTCTTGAGGCTTGTTATCTTTGATGTTCTAAGTATGTTATGACTTTAAGACTAGTTATTAGACTTATTGAATTTAATACTTGGCCTTTATTATGGTTTTCTATAAAGGTTTCTCTACAAGTCATTTTGCAATTAACTTTTCACGTAAAAGCAAATGGCACAATACATGTGACCTACTTTGCAATGTTTCAAAAGAAAATCCAATTTCTAATAAGCAGTGTTCATTAAGTATTATTTGCCATTCCTTTTCTTTTAACTGAATTTAAAAAATCAAGTAGTACTCAGTGTAGAAGAGGTACGATTCTTTTTCCTCTCTTTCAAGTAATCTAGTACCTCTTAGGGCTGTGATTTTTTTCAAATAGTTTTTTTGTATCTAAGTTAACATTATAAATAAAAGGGTTTTATGCTGAGCTTTGTACCATCATCTGCTAATTATATCACATGCCATCACAGCAATTTTTGAATGCCCTCAGTAGCTGTTCTTACAGGATCTTGGTTTTGGCTTAACTGTTTTGCTTACCTGTCCTAAAGCTAGTAGTACTTTTTGACTGCTGTTTCTATCTCAATATCTGGTTGGTTTGGGATATTTTTTTCTTTGCTTGTGTGCCCTTGTCATTGTCTCTGAAGGTATCTCATAACCTTTTTCTCTCATTTTTTTACTGTGGAATTACAATTTGCCACACCTTGCAACATGTTCTTGGATTTTCCAACTTCTCCAAGTTGAATGTTTTTTTTTTACCTCAACATTTTACTTTGACTTTCTGTTCTTAAAATCGCTGTATGAGCTTGTTTTATCAGTGTTTAACAAACATCAGTTTGTTAGTTTGGGTGGGGAGTGTGCTTTTGAAGTCTGTCTCCCAGGTATCCCCACTTCAGCATGCCTTGGTTCGCATTGCAGAGCAGTCTTGGTGTGAGTGAATTTGATTCCTTCTGGATCAAAATAGCCTGGAAGAGATGCTCCAGCAGTGCACCAAACGTGTTCTAGTCACTCACAGGCAACCAGTCCATGGCATCAGGTGTTATAGTCGCGGCTAACTAACTCCAGCTAGAAATGCATACAGTGTGTACGTTAGGCCCTCAGGATCAACTTTCTTGTTTCACAAATGCACTGCGCTCTGGCTGCATTGCTTGCTGATGCAGCTGTGGCCTGTGAACTTTGCTGTATGAGCGCTGAGCTGAAGCCACTAGTAGTTATTTAAAGTGTTCTTTTTGTTCACAGCCAGTTCTTCACTAAGAAAGGAGACCTTTGGTCCAGTGTGGCCCAAACTTTAGTTATATTTTTTTCTGCAGGAGGTTTTTGTCTTAGTATTTCAAACCTTTTCGTGTATGCAAGTGTGAATGTTTATTGCTGTAGTTGCTTACTATCAAATATGTGCACCTTGCTCAAAGTATGTGTGAGTACATAATATTTTGGGGTGATATTTTTGATACGTTTTGTGATGGTCTACAGTAATTGCCTGCTATAATTTTTCTTCTCATGCCTTCTGTATGTATTCAAAAAATCATAAATACTTTGTGATTTACAGACATGAATGCTACTTTTGATATTTAGTGTCTACTCTGCATATCTTCTTTCTCATTTCTACCATCTAGATTTGGCCCCAGTATAGACAACTAGCAGATTCAGTTTATAAGGTTTGTTTGAGTTTTGTCTAGATTAAGTCAACAAAGCAATTTATCACAGTAGAAGCTATTTTGTTTTGAATTCTTTACTCTCAAGTTGAGAAAGCATGAAATCCCCTTATGTGT
This sequence comes from Haliaeetus leucocephalus, assembly GCF_000737465.1. Taxonomy (NCBI): domain Eukaryota; kingdom Metazoa; phylum Chordata; class Aves; order Accipitriformes; family Accipitridae; genus Haliaeetus; species Haliaeetus leucocephalus. The sequence goes on from NW_010972587.1 coordinate 2,675,852, forward strand.
AAGAATCCAGACATTCCTTTCCTTGAAACCATCCTAAAATTCAATCCAAGTCCAGACTACTGCACTAAACAAGCAGATATTTGCCAATGGGTTGGTAAGTATGAGTAGAATATTCTGTTGTGAGCTGGATGGATTAGGTCAACTAATACCTCTTCTTGTTCCAAGGGCCAATCAGCTATACCTAATGTTGATGAACATCTAATCTGTTCTTAAAAACATCTAGGGATGGATGCTCCAGTGCTTAACTGTCCTTAAGATTGCAAAGGGCTTTTTTTTTTCCCCAATATTTAGCCTAAATCTCCTGTTTCTCAAATTCATTAATACTTTCCATTTCTGCAGCAGCATGGAGAGGTAGTTTATTCTTTTCCTCTTAGAGCAATGACTGGAAGCCTGGTGTCATGTCCCTACCTTAGTTGCCTTTTTGGAATATACAAATCCAAATCTCAGTCTTTCTTCATAGATCATGATTTTTTTTGTTTAGATCTCACTCTTCCCAAGAGTCTCTTTAGTTCATCACATTTCTTGTGTGATGTCTGAAAGTTGACAAAGAAGGTTTTAATGGAAGTATTTGGTAGTACGTGATATCTCTAAAGTAGGCATAATAGAGCAGGAGAGATTATTTCTGACATTTCTACATCTTACCTATTCATATGGTGTATACAAGTGTGCAGCTAGTGCTTAGGGCAGTGCATTATAATTTTAACATTGGAATCTTACCTGAAGTTCATCTCTTTCTATATACCTGCTGCTACCTAGTCACTCATTTCTGACCTTTTACTATTGTAACTGATAATATGAAACTGCACTTGCTGTTATTACATTGAACCAGGGATTGATCTGCTTGTATGATGCATGTTTGGGGGGGGGGGGGGGGACCCTATATCTGATTTAAATAACAGGGTATTCCTTCTTCTGTAAAGGTGGGTTTTTTAGCTACAAGGATAGAAAAACTGAAAGCTTTTAGAGCTTCTTCCTCTATGCTATTTGTCGCAAGTAAAAGTCTGGTTGTATACATGTAAAGTCATACATTTTTATTGACATGTAATATACTTTTACAGTTGTTACTGTGCAGGTATTTTGGGGAGTCTCTAAAACTTTTGAGGACTTAAAAGGAGTTTTCAGTTGCTGTTTGACTTTCTTGGCAAAACAATACAGTGTTGTAAACTTTTAGAGCCAGATAGCACAGTATCTTGGTGTCTTTAATAACGTTTTATTCTTACATTTTAGATGCTGGCATCACCATCAACATCAGGTCAGCTGTCTCAGTTTGGGGCAAGTTTATACGGGCAACAAAGTAAGAATTCTTTTTATTGATGATATGTTTATTTTATGCTAAATATGTTCTAGTTTCACGCTCTTTGGATAAAGAACATGCATATGGCTTTGTTTTCTGGTGATTGTAAAAAAGACAGCATGTCTCCTTATTTGTGTGTTTGCGTTTTTTTTTAAGATACATTTGTGCTTTGCTTAGTGTGCATTTTTGCAGTGTTTAGTATGCAAAGTGTCATATGTTGACACTGTATAGCTGTTAAAAATCCAAATATAATCATCCTATAAGGAATGTCTGTGATTTAACTGTGACTCTCTGAAGGAAAATCTAAGGAAAGTGAGCTGGGCCAAAATGAGCCTAGCTCAGAAAAATATGTAAGGAATAGAAGGAAATTATACCTTAAATTGTAACTGTTATTTCATGCTCTACAGGAGCAATTGAATCTTGTGTACATGCTTGGCAACTCGCATTTGGCAAAGAACTATACCAGTAAGATTATTGCCTTCTGCACCACTGTTTGGGTTTTTTGTCCTCATACCTTGAAGATTTTTCTTCTGTACCTGCCATTCTTGTGTATACTGTTGCAATAGAAGACCTATGGGAGCAACAGTCACAGTATGTAGCGCTAGCCACCTAACTTAAGGGCCAGCGTTGAGAACTGAACCTCCTTGTAGCTGAGAGGTGCATCCAGAAAGTGACTCAGAATATCTTAAGTTAGATACAGTTACACAAGTAAAACAGGTTTGTGAACATCTCTCTTTTATCACTATATGCTTTTGAATGCTTGCAGCTTTCTTGCCAAGTGCATCTGACTTGGATTCTAAGAAAAAGTGTCTTCGGAGTACTTTAGAGAGTCTGGAGTTTTTTATCTGGACAAACTAAGAGCTTTGTCTGCTAGATGCATGGCCTTTACAGCTTCTTTCGGCTTTCTTCAAATAGTTTAAAAAATAAAGCGGTTTTGGTTTTGGTGGGGTTTTTTTGGTTTTTTTTGTTTGTTTGTTTGGGTTTTTTTTACTATCTCAGTGGCTATTGATGAGTGACCATGTAATATAAACTGACATTTGATTATGCTACTGAGATTTATATGAGCAGTTTCTGGCCAGTCTGAGAGTCGTGTTTGGCTCTTGACTTTTTGGGTCCTGAATCTGGCACTATTGAACCTTTCAGATGTAACTGTGTAAAGATACTGAAGTAGTTTATTCAGTCTGTTTATCACAGTTATTTGTTGTTTATTTTTAAGGTTAACTTTTTTTCCTCAACTTTGTTGTTCATTCAGTTGGTTGTGGTGCCTAGGACATAATCTCTCTAACATGGAGACATGCATGGCTAAAAACTAGAAAGTAAATATTATCGGGGTTCAGTTTCTACCAAATATTGAGGAAAAAGGGGGAAGAAACTTCTGTGTTGAAGTCAATGCTTATGATTAAAATACTTCTAGGAAAAACAAAGCTGATAATCCCTATGTGCTTTTAGATTGGTAGCTGTCATTAAGCAAGACGTCACGCTATAGTTAATATAACTTAACTATTGGGCAGGAAATCGGCCACTTCATTGATCAGCCTCCAATACAGCCCATGCAGATCTCTTGTCTCAGTTAAAAAAGTGGAAAAAGGAAGCATAAGAAAAGAGTTTGGGTTTGTTTGGGTTTTTTTTCCCCTTATGGTTAATATTTCAACTGCCTCTCCTTGCCAGCCACAGGAGTATGGTTCTACTTCACTGTAACAGCCCTACTCATTAAAAATTCTAGTTTAAAGAAAGCCAACAACAAGAAATAACCATCAGTGTAAAACTGGCTTTGCTGAAACAAATGTTTGCACAAAATTAACCTGAATATCGTAATCATGTTTTTCAGTGTACTGTATCTAGTTTGGAAGTGTATGTATTTTTTTCTTTACCTTTTTTTTTTTTTAAATTCCACATAATTGTTAATCAGCGTGAAATATTATTTATAATATATATTTATGCTCATTGAAATTATTCTGATGCAGCAAATTGCCAAAATATTTACAGTGAACACCTTGATATAATTAGCATTTAATGAAGTCTTAGGAGGCTTGTTATAGCAAGTCACGCTACCTCTTAATCTGAATGTATAGATCTGAAGTGTTATCAAAACTGTTATTGCAAACTTGGATTGCAAATTGTAGGGTAAGACACAGACAGAAAGCAGTTCTTAAAGTGAGAGCGCTAAATGACTGGGAGGTTTCTTCAGACCTTGTCCATTGTAATAACCTGAGCGTATGCTATGTCCGTTCTTTGCATTCTTAGTATTTAATCACGCTATACACTGGCATATTCAGCTCTTCTGCAGGGATAATCCACCATGGGAGAGTGTTGATTCATCATAATTTTTCGTTTGTTTGGTCTGCAAGATAAGGTTTTAAGTTCTGTGAGTCTACCTCAGCAGCCTTATGCCAAAGCAGTAGGGACCGTTACTTATAGCTATCACATTTTATATGCTAAGTTTGTTTCTATTGATGTGTTGCACTAAATGACTTTTTCTTGTCTTTGAACGTCATTCCGAAACTTCATAAGCACAGAAAAGTGATGTGAGAATGATGAGAAACTTCATAAAGTTTTTGGACATTTTGAGACAGGGCAGCAACTGGTTATCTTTTGCTGTTCTGAGTTAAAGTAATTTTGTTCTTTACTTCACTGAAGTGCTTACTTTATTCTGTCACACCCAATTGTTTGCATAGAAAATACCTTTGATCACAATGTTAAAAATCTTCTGTATATTTTTACATGCTAATAGAGGGCAGTTAAAATTCTGCTTGCTTGCTTTTCCCAAAAGATGGAACTTGACTTGATCGTGGCCACTGAAGTTCTGTTATCAAAAAGAAGCAACTTAAACTTTACAGAGAACTGGCCTAAAATGTTGCTTTTGTTGTCCTAAAAGCAATGTTATTGTTAACTAAATATTCATAACTTTCTTTTTTTTCATTAAAGGTTTGCTTAATTTTTAGCAAGACAGATCACTGTTCTAAATACTCGCCAAACATATACCAGTTGGTTCAGAAGTAATGAATGTGTTTCTTGAGTGCAGTTACTAATTTTCTCAAAATGCTGCCTTTTTTGAGATAATTTGTAGATTTTCATGTCCTCATCAAAAACCTCAAAACTGAACCGTTTCTCTACAGTATGCATCTCAAAGGAAACAAAATTTTGTTAGTGACTCAAATACAGAAATTCCTTAAAGAGCCTTTCTAAAGTTTAACAGAAATGGGGCTAAATTTAAGATAATTGGGCTTCTACTGTGCAAAGAAGGACTTAGTTTTTACACTGCACTTTCCTTCAGTCTTTACACTTTTTTGTAGGTTGTCAGCATAAATTGTTTCCATCTACACCTGATGGAGAAGACTTTGTTCCTGATTGCTCTATGTCTCCACCCCTCTGAATTTTTTTTCAATAGGTGCACTAGGCCTTCCAATGAGGGGAATGAGCAACAATACCCCTCAGTTAAATCGCAGCTTATCACAAGGCACTCAGTTACCGAGCCACGTAACGCCAACAACAGGGGTACCAACAATGTCACTTCACACGCCTCCATCTCCGAGCAGGTATTTATTGATAGCCAATATTTCTGCGATTGTGTCGTTCTGCAGAGCTCTTGTTAAATGTTCTGCATATTTTGCCTCAACTACTTTACAGTCTGATTAATTAAAATAAGAAGAAAAGTAGTTTCTATTGACCACTGCCTGTGTTAGGGAAATAATACTGTAGAACAGTAAGGACTTACTGTAAGACAGTATTTGATTTTTGTATGTAAAGGACAAATTGCTGGCAAATTCTGCTTCAGAATGTAAGAGATTGTTTTTTGATTGTTCTGGTAAATGTACGGTTAAAATTTTTGTATGCATGTCATACACTGTATAAGAATATTAAGGTAGCAGGTCTGAAGTGCTTGTTAACTAAAGAGCTGTGACACCTTCTCAAATGCATAATACTTAAGTATTTATCTAAACCTGACCAAGGACTTGATTAGTATGTAATGGGTCATCTGGTATTTCTGAAGAAACCCAAAACTACATTAATTATAGAGAGTAATCCAAACATGCTGTGTTGACGCTAAGCACAAATTAAGTTGCAACAGCTCAGAGTCCGTCCTACATTAGTAATCTAAATGAGTAACCAAATACTATTGTACAGATTCATCTCTGTGGATGGTTTTTCTCTTTCAGGGGGATATTGCCTATGAATCCTAGGAATATGATGAACCACTCCCAGGTTGGTCAGGGCATTGGAATTCCCAGCAGGACAAACAGCATGAGCAGTTCAGGGTTAGGCAGCCCCAACAGAAGCTCTCCAAGCATAATATGTATGCCAAAGCAGCAACCCTCTCGACAACCTTTTACTGTGAACAGGTAAGGCTGTTTAGTTGGACCATCCCTGTACAGCCATGGAGATGCTTAAATGCCGCTCTGGAAATCTAATTTTTATCCTTTAGAATAAAGCTCAAAAGCCGCTTCATGCATTCTCATCTCCTGGCAATAAACTTTGAAGCTGCTTTTAATAGTCACGCAAGCTTTTTGAGGCCTTAAGCTAAATTCTGTTTTTGACTATTGAATTTCTACTGCTGCTTCTTTAAAATATGTGATGTTTCTCATGTGTTCACAAGTTTGTTTTTGAAACATATCTTGACTTTTGGGTATATGCATCCATTTTAAGACTATTCATCTATGGGTGTTTGGGAAGAAGTAAGGCAAGATTTAAAAACACAATAGTTATTCTGGAAGAATAGTTAACTGATGCAGACACAGTAGGGACTTAGTATTTTCTTCTTTAAATTCAGGAATAATACAGAGAACAGTAGTTTGCTATTCATTTAAGGATTTGGTGCTCATTTGGATGCCAAAAGCTTCTCAATCACTTCTGCTCTTTTTCTAACACTGGGCAAGATTCTAATATCATAAATCATTAGGCTTTAACTGTGGTTTGGTGCTGTGTTTATGCTCAGTTCATGCTGATAAACTTGTAGTAAAAAGTGTGTTTGATTCTAATTATTTAATGTGTGTAGTCACAGCTTCACACAGCTGACTGCTTTCCAGGCTTCATTCCATGACCTCACTGTCTCTGTGCTCCCAGTTTCATCCTTTTTTCCCTTCAGGACCTTCGTTAGGGAACTGAGTCTTAGACGGGGCACAAACAAGCTCATGGCAGTCAGGTGCCACCTCTAACCTGACTTAGTATTTTACAAAATGGATAAAGGAAGGCGAAAACTAATGTCACGGTCATCTGAAAACTGGGCAGGCTATTTGGTTCTGTAGTTTCGCACTCATAGAGGCATAAAAATGCTTTTCTCAGTCACAGCAATAGAGACTTGGTAGTAGCGATTTATGTTCTTGGAGTGTGAGAAGACTTTGTATCTTGCCCCTGATTACATAGAATTTGTCTTTTCTCTCCTGTGATGTATGGTGGCATGTAAAGGCGATGATAATTTTAAAAGATAATTTTAGATTTTAAAGTATTTTTGAAACTTGAGCATCATAAAAGGTTGAAATAGTAATATACTTAAAAACTGTACATGCAGAGGACAATGATTTTTGGAGATTGATGTATGTATAGCAAGTACGTGTTTAAATATCGCTCAGCTGTAGGGTAGATAATTAAATCCCTGTCTGCAGGAGCATTTGAATTAAAATCCTCATCTTTCACTGTTTGCATTGTATATCTCATTTTCAAGAAGCTACAATTTTTACAAGTTGAGAAGGAAATACCACTGTAACAATGACAGGTTCTTATTCCATAGTTTATTAGTCTACGGAAGTATAGTAGTGGTACATATCCAATTGTTAATTGATATATTTAACAAAATTTTGAATTTATACTTGGAAAAAGAAATTTATGGTGTTTCCTTGACAGGTGCATGAGTTCTGTGACTTCCAAGAAGTGTTTTCTGAATGGTTGCCTTAGTTGGAGGAATGAAAGTTTTTAGGTTTTTGAACCTAAAAACTACTTCACTTTCGCTTTCTTAGTTACATTGGTAAAACAGGTTACAAACAATTGTAGAGAAGTATGCATTTTGTGGCCTAATCCCTTTCCTATCCCTGAAATTCCTAACATGGTTATTTCTAATTACTTTAAAAGCAAACATAAAAACCCTTGCATGAGAAATACTGTCTGTCACCAGGCTAGATTATATGCCCTCAAGACCAAGTTGTCTCCTGTTGGTGCTCTCACCAGGTCTAGAATTCACAGATGATACCAGGAATGTGTTTCTTCAGATGTGTGAGGTGTCAAAGATCTGGATGCCTTTCAGATACACTACCTTGGGGAAGCAAAGCAGGACAGGACCGGCCTTGGCTAACTATTCCCTTTCTTGATGTCTCAATCCAAAATGAAGCATTTAGGGCTATTTCAAATTGGAATGAAATGCTTCAGAATTGTAACTGTGGAAAAAGTCCACGTAGGTAAAATTTCCACTAGGAAGACGTTTGATGTTTTTATTTACGGAAACTTCTAAAACATCAGCTTCCATCCTGTTACAGGGGAAAAATGAATGTTGTGATTTCCCACAGGGCAAAAATTCAGAATTTCACTCAGCTGGGGCCTACCTTTGGGCTTCTCAACATCTCCAGCTTGCACAGAATGAAGCGGATTGTTTGTGAGGGTGTCTTTCCGACCACAGTAGTTCTATATGATATTTAGATGTCTTCAAGCATTTTTGCCTGACTGTATGAAACTTTAATTTAGCTGGTGTCCTTGTGTGGCAGAGACCGTCCCTGGGCTCGTACTAGTGCCGTACGTACATGGTGATGATTGCACACCATAACTGTTCAGCTTATAACCGAGTCATGATCAACTTGATCACTTCCATGATCCAGCTTCCCACCTGCAAATGAACGGATTGCAGTCTGATTTTTCACTATTGCATTTACTGCTGCTTCATTTTTCAATATGAAATTACTAACGATCGTGTTTGTCATAACTTGTTGGTTGACAGGTGTCTTAAGACATAGCAGCTATTAAAAACTGAAGTTATTTTGAAGTCATTCCAGTTGTCTTGATTGAACAGTGCCTGCTGCTGCTGCTCAGAGTTTTCAGAAGTATAAAGGAAAATAATTAAAAACTGAGTTTAGGCTAACGTGGATTGCTTAAGCTTAAAATAATTTAAGTGTCTTAGGTTTTTTTTCCCCTTAATGCCTTCCACTGGAAGTTACAAAGTATGTATACCCTTTTGTCTGACTTCCTGGATTTTTTTCACAGTATGTCTGGATTTGGGATGAACAGAAATCAGGCATTTGGAATGAATAACTCCTTATCAAGTAACATTTTTAATGGAACAGGTGAGTTTACTATGATTAATGGTGATCTTGAAGTACAGTAGAGAGATTTTTTTGACTAAGTAAATCTAACTGAAAATACTTTGTTCTGTTGGAGTGCAACTTTGTTATGATTTTAAGTTGTTCCATAGAAACACTGCTCCAGGAGCGGTGCTATGAAACCGTTACTACTTCATAACAGTGGATTTTAATACTTTTGAAGACAAAGTGAAAGTGTTCTGTAGAATGCTCACTGTACATCACATGACTATAGATTATACCCAGTCAGTTAGAAATGCAAAATAGCTTATGGAATTGAAAAGGGGATCAGAGAAGAAAAGACTTATCCATTTTCTACAAAAACATTATATAGGGTAAGAACAGTGGGAAAGATTTTTTGATATCTCCAACTCCTTTTGAGCAGCTGGTGTATAATGTGATTCTTTCAGTCAGTTGTTTCAGTTGTGGTTTTTCTCTGGGAATTACTTCTTCACCTGAATTTAGTGAACTAGAGTAGGGAAAATATCCTTCTGCATAAACGCCTTAGGTTTGTCCGTGATGGTGTTTCTGTAGGTAGCCGTGTATATGAAGCAACTTGAGGTGCTAGTGACATCACAGAGTGTAAGGGTTTGGGCATCCCCTCGGACCTTATGACATCTTTATAGAGCCACTGCTCTGACCTCGCCTATGTAGTATTTTCTGCTGCAAACGAAAAAATGTTCCCATGTAACTTGCACTGCATTGGCTCTACAACTGCTTCAGCTTTATCTCACCTTATCTAAGGACAAAAGAGCTCCTTGATGTTGCTGCTGATATGGGTTATTATCTTCTCTCAAATTTCTTCTTGATAGCTCCTTAAATTTTAGAAAAGCTACCTATCCTAGTACTGTAATTTTGATAGCCGCCTGTATTTTACACGTGCAGTCTTTAATTCAAAATGAGTAGACTTCATTACTAAGTACTGTTGTCTAGCTGTTGTTTAAAAACAAACCCCAAACATCTTGATGCTCTTTAGGCTAGCCTCCTAACACAGAGGCTGTAGTTATTTGTAATAATTATAATGAGTAAAAAGATCAACCTGAAGAAAGAAAATATGTTCTACCTTTACCTTGCACATAATGAAGTCTTTGAGTAAAAAATGTAAGGGAATTTAAAATACCTGTTTTTATTGTAGATGGAAGTGAAAATGTGACAGGACTGGACCTCTCAGATTTTCCAGCACTAGCAGACAGAAACAGAAGGGAAGGAAGTGGCAATCCAACTCCATTAATAAACCCTTTAGCTGGAAGGGCACCCTATGGTAAGACTATACTTTTGAAAGCTCTTTCAATGAAATCAGTGTTTGCTTGATTCACCTTTTGCTGTTCATAAGACAATAGGTAGTCTTTTAAAAAATGCCAGACACTTGAGCTCCTAAGTCTCATTTTTTTAAAATAAATATTCAGTATCTCTGTGATTGGAGATTACCCTCAGGCTTTTGTAACTATTGGAACTCATCTGCTTTAGTTGCACTGTCAATAGAGGTTGTTGGGGCTTTCAGTCTGTATAGTATGATTACTCGGAAGCTGCTCACTCATTTCTTAGGCAATAGGTTGTTTTCTAACTGTACATATGCAAGAACTGTCAATGTCCAAGTAGTAAATTTTAGAAATAATATTTGATTACTAGAGGTGTTGTTGTGTAAAAAGTCAGCAGCTGTAAACATACTGTATATTTTCTCTGTGTAGTGGTAGTACTTGCTGTAGTACCGTTCACTGTCTTTTATGATGAACATCAGATTTCAAAAAATAGCCTGTAAGCATCAACTATTATCAGTCAGATTCCAAGTCTGTGTCTTATATAATTCTTGCTGAACAGCTTAAAAAATAATAAAAGGGAAAACTTTAAGGTGGATACAAATCTTATTATTTGGGTCTGGAAAAAATTAAAGTAAGCTTAGCATGAGGCACAATTCTTTTTTATTACTTTAGTAGATTTTGTCATGCATGTTGCATCAGCTACTCTGAAAAGTTGCTTTTATAACCTAAAGTTATTTTTGTGACACTTGTCAAATTTCCAACCAAAAATAACCCAGAGTTTTCTAACTATAAAAACCTAGTGTTTTCCAAAGATATCTCCAACTTTAATTGGAGAGAAATAATAGATACCACATTATCAGGAGAAAGTAGCCTCGTGGGTTGGGTGTAACCAGGGCCCTCTGCTTAAGATAGCTGTGAGAAAGAGCTACACGAGTTAAACTGAAGTGCTCCTAAACACAGGGAAAAGTCACTTCCCCAAATAAAGGCACCGAAAAGCCACACTGAGAGTGGAGAGATAATACAGCTTGTGGTTTACATGAGACGCTCGCTGTCTGTCTCAAAGAGAAGCCATTACGTGGAAAATTGATAGAAGGTAGGAAGGAGATCCACGCAGATGTACTTCCAGCATGGAGCTGGAGTTCAGCATTCAGCAGCACTGCTGCATAAAAAAACCTCTCATTGCTCCTGCGCTTACACCATTTCCCTGTTTTGGTGCTAGCATCGGTGTTTGCATGACTGTGTGGTGAACCAGGAAAGAAATTTCTCTGTCTGAAGAGTCATCTTGAGCAGCTGCTTAATGCAGGGGATGGGTGTGCTGGTAGAAATAATCAAGAAATGGGGATATGAGATGCACTGTACACTGTCTCCAGCAACAATAGGTGGAGAGCACTTTTCGTTGTGGTCAAGAATAAGAAGGTTTGAAACTGAGCAGAGACATACTTTCTTCATGCTTAGCTTATTCAGGAAAATTAGACTTCAGATAACTTTTAGATAGAATGAGAATATGCAACAGTTAATTCATTATCAATTTTATTCATCCAGTGGAAGGAATTGTAATAACCCTGGATGAAAAGGGTGAACAGCAGAAACAAGATCAACTCAGTGCGGTTTTTTCTTAAAGAAAGGACCTTTGATCTCCAACTTCAGAATACTAGAGAAAGTCATAGTCATCTACTGAACCATTTTAGATCCTATACATCTATTAAGAATCTTTATTAAAAATAGGCCCTAGACTTCCTTCTGTCTTCTCTTTCTCTAGTGCAGTGTTGTTTGCAACCAAATCACTGTATTACTTCTCCATCTCTCAGCAAAGAATATTTGCCCTTGGGTGCGTGGTGTGGGGGCTTTTCTTTGGTTGATTTTGTTTGTTTGTTTGCTTTTGTTTTGGGGTTTGTTTTTTTTAACTGGCATTAAAAAAAAAAAGAATGTTGCTTTTCAGTAGTCGGAATCCATGTTCCAATGTGACTGGCCTACTTTTTTTAAATTAGGGTCAGAGCACTGAGAGTTGCAGGCTAAATGCTTTCAGTTTTCATACTGAAAGTAGGAGTCGGTCTTATGTCACAGGCAAGTATTTCATTGGTGATATGTTCTGTTGCAAGTTAGCTGAGCACCTTTTAAGAATACTTGCTTCTAAAGAGATTATGCTAAGAAATTCTTCATGCAATTAGGGAATGGAGGAAGAATGTATTATAATCTTAAAAGCAGTACATCCTTCCTTCATCAGTGGATTTCCTTAAATACCGCTTTAATAATGCCTGTGAAGATTATTTGATCATTTAGATGTGCAAAACAGGTGCTGTTCCTGGTAAAAGTACTGGGCTTCATTCTTAAAGCAGTGGATGTGTCTATGAATTTAACCCGGAGTGTTTCTCAGCTCACACTTAAATAAGAGGCTTTAGTCTAATATGTGTGGATGTTTTACATGAATATGCTTTGTTTTGGTTTACCTGGTTTTTTTGAAAGTAATTTCTGCTGTACAGCTTGCACATAGTGAAAATGGACAGTAAGCAAGATCAACAGCAGAAAATTCTTTACTTAGCAGTCATTTAATGTTATTCCTGCTTTCATTTTGATGATAGTTGGAATGGTAACAAAACCAGCAAGTGAGCAGTCCCAGGACTTTTCAATACACAATGAAGATTTTCCAGCATTACCAGGCTCCAGCTACAAAGACCCAACATCGAGTAATGATGACAATAAATCTGTAAGTAAACCTTAAATCTTCTTTTATTTTGAGTGTTTGTGCTTCTTCTGATGATTATATTTTAAAATGGGCAGTGACTATATTTGTAATATAAGATTTTCAAATTTGCCCCTCTAAATTAATGAGAAATTTTGCATAATCAGCATTTCATATGTTACTACGTAAATTGAATTTCTCAGAAAGATTTTGGTCCCAACAGTCACTGCGACCTTGCTTTCTTAATTTCATATGACTTCTGTGTATCCTTTTGTATTTGGGGGAGGGGCCAGGGAGGAACTTGCAAGAACATCTCAAAATTTATTTTTGAGAGTTGATATGTATTTTTCAAGTTTTGCAATTTGTAATTTCTTTTTCTACCAATTCCAGCTTATTTTTTGCTGTTGGTGCCTCTCATCAGTAGTAGTAATTTACACATTATAACAGCTTTCTTGAAAGCTGTCAAATCCTTTAAAAGTTAGGTGGTACAGTATCACTTCAAGGTAAAATTCTTGATGGGGAAATGAAATCACAAGGAAGAAGCTCTTTTAATAAAGACCTTTGCATACATGGGTATATTGTAGACTAGTGGGATATGCTGTATCTTACGTATTGTTGTAATTACCATGCATTAGATATATAGCTTAAATCATAAGATGATGGGGGTTTTTTCATTGTTTACTCTGAAAGATTTGTAATAAAAATGGGGTTTTATTACAAATGAAGGGTGAATAAAATTTGGATGGCAGAGAAAAGTTTCCTACAGTATTTGACAAAATGTTCTATTTTCTGTTTGGTTTACTACTTAAAATTGGAAAAAAAATATGTTAATTGAGGTGGCATAAATACTGATGAGGAAGTAGTAGATGTGACTACAATCTCGTGTGAAAACTGAAAAATGCAACTGTTCAAAAAAGGGACGGGGGGAAGCCTAGCACCCAAATGTTGTGGCCAAGTTTATTGTGTGGAAAATGTTCTGATACAGTTAGCATTGAATACAGTAAGGAAGGAGGGAGTAAATGTAATTACATTGTGTTACTGCAGACTTGTTTTAAAGAATAACAAAGAGTAAGAAATAGTAGTTGTGGAAGATATCTTTTGTCAGTATATGGGCTCGTGGAGCGCAACCACAGTTTTCTTGCCAGACATAGTGTTTACATCTCTTTCCTGATAGTTGCAAATGTGCCAGCTGTATGTTGCTTGCACCTGAAATTGGTTTGAGTTATTGTTATCTGTTGCTATGTCATGGAGTGTTATGTGAGAGCAAGACTGTATGGAAAAAATATATGATGTGATGAGTCCAAAATATCCTCTAGTTACAGGCACTTAGGATATACATTGTGTATTGAAAGTCAGGTGTAAAATATTTTCTTATCCTTTTAGAATGCAAGCTGTTAGCTCATTAATAGCTCTTTATTGTATGACAGGTATGCTTTAGGAAGTGGTAAATATTACATAAGGTTAGTCAGTAGAACTCGAGAGCTTCAGCTGGGTTCCATTTTAATGCCTAATTTATTAGAGTGAGTTGACATACTGGTTTAGAGCGCTTGACTGAAAGGTATGGTCAAGAAGTTTTTCCATTGTGGTTTGTTTCCATCATACCAACTCTGCAAATTATTTTTTATAGAATTTGAGTACATCAGGCAAAACATCATCCAGCACAGATGGGCCCAAGTTTCCTGGAGATAAAAGTTCAACTACGCAAAACAACAACCAGCAGAAAAAAGGGATCCAGGTGTTACCTGATGGTATGTGTCATTCCACTTTTTCTTCTTTAAAAGTTTTGACAGTCATTTAGGTCACCTTGTTGATTCTTCCACTTCTTGAAAGGAGAAAATTAATTTGTTCTTCTTGCCCAGGTCGGGTTACCAACATTCCTCAAGGGATGGTGACGGACCAGTTTGGAATGATTGGCTTGTTAACATTCATCAGGGCAGCAGAGACAGATCCAGGAATGGTACATCTTGCATTAGGAAGTGATTTAACAACACTAGGTCTCAATCTCAACTCGCCTGAGTAAGTTTCTGGTTTTTAGTACTATCTTCGGTTTCGGTTTTGTTATGCTGTCATTTATAATAAGCTTATTTAGCTCACACGACTAACAAACCCACAAGATATTTTGCCAAATAAAATTTGAAAATGTAATGACAGTAAAACAAAATTTTCATAAACAAGTGAATTGTGCTTCAAGGCATACTGAGATCTTGCTATGCAAACTTTCAATAAAAGTAGTGGCTTTGCTTATTCTCCCAACTTCTTTAGGACTTCCTTCAAGGAATTGACACTGTATTGCTAATAAATTTCATGTATATGTTATTTTTCAAATAATAATATTCCTTGAGGATATCTACGCTTAACTCTCAGCAATTTAGGGGGTAAATTTGATTTATATTAGTGTAATGATGAACAGAGCATCTGCAGTGCTACCCAGCACCAAAGATTAATTTAAATGAAAATGCAGTTTTATAGTTAACTTCTAGTCATTCAGTTCACCTAAGTTCAGTCATCTAGGCTTCCTGTAGACACAGTGGGGAGAAAAGCAGTTAGCGGCTGCACTAATGGTGAGGTAAGTGCTTAAGATAGGTGAGATGAATCACCAGCCCAGAGTGCCTCTCTTTCTCTACTAGTTACAGAAGGAACCTAGATCAGTTTGGACAAAAGCAGTATCTTCTAGGTGACTGTAATTGTGAGAGAAATTTGATTTCTGGTACTCTGTCTTTCAGCTGAGAATCTCCCATCATTTTGTTTCAGCAGAGATTTATGTAGTGTTAGCCCTGTTGATAGCGTAGTATATGTATTTTAAGGTTTGCACATAATAGATTAACAAAACAAAGACCAAACAGCATACACGCGCACAGTTTCCACGTTTCACAAATTTATATGCAGCTGCATATAATCAGGGAAGTTTGATGAATGTGGGTATCAAGGTGCGAGGGAAAGCATAAGAAAAGTGGCTCCTGATTTTTCTGTCTTGAAATAATTGGCATGAATTTACACATCTCTTTCTAGAGATGTAACTCTTTAGAAATTACCACTTCCAGAAATTTGTTCTATAGAGCTTGCATCAAAAGTTAGTCAAATTGTTATGCCATTGGCACTTCTAAAAATATTTCAAAACGATCATCCAAAGTCAATTGTCTGTAGATATTTGCAGCGTGTGTTACGTTAATGTAATATCTTCTTCATGTGTAGTGTTAGTCTCACAGCTCACTTCTCTCTTGAATCCAGTAGCTTCTCCACTCCCATCCCCACACAAACAGTGCGTGTTTGTACATGAACACTACATATACCTGGCATGCTGCCGCTTTTCCTTAGCAGCTATGCTGTAAATAGCTGGATTTTAAACATTTTTAATATTTAATTACTGTATATAGGGTATTTAGGGTCTTGGATGGAGGGAATAGGGTTAATATGTAATCCAAACAGTTCTGTATCATGAACTTTATCTGCATCATGAAATTTATACTGAGCCTGTGCAGTCCTCAGTGTCTGGCCTGCCATCTTGCCTTATGTTAAACGTCCTTTGCTTGCTTTATGAATTGTTGTTTCAAAAACTAAAAGCATTTCACTTGTGGAAAGCTGAAATCTTCTTCCTTGTGAGGTACTTCTGATGGTATAAATATCTGTCTGACTTAAATACTTAGCACAATAAAATGTGCTTTTGGAAACAAAATTTTAGAATTCTGTGTATATCTCTAATGGTTTGAATTAACCCTTCTAACTCCTGGTTTTATATAGATTTTCTGTGCAGGTAGGTTAAGATTTGTTGAAAGAATAATTATGTATTGCCTGTACAGTCCTGTATTTCTTTAAGAAGTATGCTTTTAATTCCTTAGGATAGCTTAAAATTCTACATAAACAAAAATGAGAAAAATGGCATTACTTCATGTAGTTCTTTAGAGGTTATGTAGTTGTTTGTTCATGTTCTGAAGCTTTCTGAAATATTCATCATCAAATAGACTGTAGGCTGTCCCATACCTCCTTGAAAAATGTTAAATTAGTAGAGTTTTATTTGTATCATAGAGGGAACACTGTGCACAAACTTCAGTTTTTCTTGCATACAGGGGTGCGGTCTGAGTCTGTAAAATCCTGGATTCTTTGCCCTAGGAAACCAAATTCTGGGGCACGCATGGTGCTCCTCTTCTTGGGGCAATGCCTATCCGTGCTTTCAGTAGAAGGAATGGTTGCATTGTTTTCAACTTCTGCAGCTTTTGCCACTGAAATCTTCCTTCAGGCTCTAAAGCATGTTTTTGCTAACAGTAAGCTTAGTTAGCCTGGAGTAAGATTGACACCACTTGATCAGTGTAGTTTTTGGCCCATATAGTTCAGCTGGGAGTTGGTTGTGTTCAGGTAATTTGGTAGGTTTCTGATTTTTTTTTTAAATAGTAATTATTTGGCCTTTGAGAAGAAGGAAGCAAGGGTTTGATAGGGTGTACCATACTCAAGTTTCATTTACAGAACTTGCCATAATAGTGTGCTATCATGGATAATTAAAAGCAGGCTGTAGCTACCTGGCAGAAGTACATTTCACTCAGTCCTTTTTTTCACTTCTTTACCTGTTAATTAGAAAACTTATTCCTCAGTACATCAGTCACTGTAGTAGAGTTGGAAGGTTCATAATTTTCTCTTTATTAAACTAATGGCTCCATTTCTTTAATATATGTTAGCAAAATCTATATGAAAGAAAAATACTAAATCATAATAAACTTACGTTCATGTTGTGCTGGGATTCAATTTATTTGTCGTCACCAAAATTTAGAAGAGTAAAATCTTTACTGGTTAGTTTAAAAAAAAAAGAAAAAAAATCTGCCAGTATAAGCTTCTCATCCCCTGTTAAATCATAGGCTAATAAATCAGAACCCACCAGGCTTGTGGCAGCTGTTCCTACGCAAAGTGAACCATCTAAAATTGGATCCCTGAAAAGGATTGGGATCCCTGAAAAGGGGTGGGATCCCTGGCACTTCTAAGTTGAAGGAATGATAGACTCAAAAGTAAATCTTGACCTTGATTTCCATGGCAGTTTTTAAATGCATTCTTACTCCCCACAGTAAAAACAAAATGAATAAGTGTATCTGTTTTAGGAAAGTGAGATGGATATTTCCTTTTTCCCTTCCTTCTCACTCCAGCTAGTGATTTTGGTTGTATGGTTTTCAGGTTTGCGAGGTTGGTTATGGGAGGTTTTTTAGTTGGTTGGTTTGGGTTTTTTTTTTAATTTTGATAAATCTCTGCTTTTCTCTTTCTTCAGAAATCTTTATCCCAAATTTGCATCACCCTGGGCATCATCACCTTGTCGACCTCAAGACATAGGTAAGAGAGAAATAACTATTTAATTCAATATTAATATTTGCAAATTATATTCATTTACATGTCTTAATAGTTGCATCAATTCCGATTCTTTTTTAGACTTCCATGTTCCATCTGAATACTTAACTAACATTCACATTAGGGATAAGGTGAGTACGTGTGTGTGTGTGCATATGTTTTGTTAATTTATTACCAGTAATTGTCCAAGTTTTCTTTCAGATAGGTAATATTCAAAATCAGTGCATTTTATGGATGTCCTCAATCTTTTTAGGAACAGTGGTGCATTAACCAGCTAATTCCACACATCATGCACCCATTCCACCTTAGAAAAAGAAAGGGAAGACAAAACTGAGAATGGGCACAGTTAGCAGAAGAGCACATTATCTTTTTAAGAGTTTGCCCTTCATGCAAAGCAGAAGTTTCTTATAGTCCATATACTGTAATCAAATGCTATATTAAATTGAGATATTTCTTCTTGAGATAAGCTCAGAATTGTGGTTCAAGATATTCTCACATTTATCTGTTGCATTCCATATCTGCATGAATAGGGATTTTTTGTTAGTTATATTTTTTTTCAACTATTGTAGTTCTGTAAGACGGGATCATTGAGAAATATTGTAAGACATTTTAGTAATGTTACTTAATAGAGTATGAAGTGAGCAAATACATGTGTATGTTTGGTTGTTTTTTTGGTTTTGTTTTTTTAAAGTAAGTAGAAGATACACACAGGTATAGGGAAAAAATTCTGTCTTGCTGATTCATTACTTCTGTTTATTTTTCTGTTGAATTCTTTAAGTTAGGTTAACTATGATGAAAAATTGTTTTAATAATTATTACTTGTTATATTAGAGTATCATTTGCAAACACACTTAGGATGGAAGCACGTTCTGGATGTATCCTTGTGTTATTTAAGTGGGATAGTATGTCTTAAAATATTTATCTATTGTGATTTTTCATCCTCATTTTCTTCAATCTTTTGCAGCTGGCTGCAATAAAACTTGGCCGATATGGAGAAGATCTCCTGTTTTATCTCTATTACATGAATGGAGGAGATGTATTACAGCTATTAGCAGCAGTAGAGCTGTACGTTCAAACTATTTTGTCAGTCTTATATGATTTAATCTATTGCAGTAATGAAGTAGTAGATGTTAAAAAACCAACCAACCAAACAAAAAACCCCAGCAAGTTAGACACTGAAAACAGAAGCTTAGTCAATCTAAAGCTGGAAACCTTTTTTTAAATACCTCCTCCAACCTTTGGTTCCATTTTGTACTTTTTTTTCATTCATACAGTGGAAATCAAAAGACTGTCTCATGAATTTTGCATTATTATGAAGCACTGTGAAGAAGTGGCAGGTGCCAGTTGTTATTAAACGTCTAACTTATCTATCTTCAACAAAATGAAAAACAGTAAATAATCATAAAAAGAGTTTGTTGTTTGAACCTACCAGACTTCTTAAAGTTCCAAATGTGATTAGTTTGAAGTGTAATAATTGTATGGAAGAGGTATGAGATTGCAGGTGTAACAGTGTCTTAGACATCTTGTTTCGATCTTGAATGTATTGCACAGTTTTGATTGAAACCCTTAAACTTTTAGTTTTATGAAGTCAAATTCAGATAACTAACACTAAAAATTATTTTTCCTTCCTATTAAAACTGCAAGATTTAACCGGGATTGGAGATACCACAAAGAAGAACGAGTATGGATCACCAGGGCACCCGGCATGGAGCCAACAATGAAAACCAATACGTACGAGAGGGGAACATATTACTTCTTTGACTGTCTTAACTGGAGGAAAGTAGCTAAGGTATCTCTTTTCCCTTGTGCAGATTTCTTAAGTCTGTCAACCATGTATTTTTAGAAGGACAAAAGTAAAACCCAACATCCTCCCCAAAAAATCTCAAACTTTTTAACCTCCTATTGTTTTAAGTTCATTAGCTTAATTTCTGATGTGTGAGGGAATAAAGATTGCTTAAAACACTGGCTTCCTTGTGGAAAAGGAGGAGCTGTGTCTCTGTTTTCAGTTTTCTTTGGGAGGTACAAGGATGTAGAACTTTCGTTACGAGTTTTGTTAAAATCGAAAGCTTTTTTTCAAGTACAGAATTACAGAATGGAAAGCATTATTTGGCATTTTAGAAATTGTGCTTGTAAATATTTTATTATTTTGCTTTAGAAAATAAAATAGGGAGCTACCACATTTTACTTTGGAATTAAAAATGGGGGTTGGATGGGTGGGTGGAGTGCTTTGCTTTTTTTGTTTTTCAGATACTGTCTCTCCTTGAGCATATTGCAGGACTTCCATGGTCTGTTGTTTGAACATCAGAGTACTTTGAAACAAATCACTTTAGGGAGGAGGCATATTTTCATGATGCTTGTTTTCTGTATTCTAGGCCAAGAGGCAGTAAAAAAGTCAGAAAGCTATAGTCTTCTGCCTTCCCACTTCTCATAATCTATTTATTCCTTTCTGTCCATGAATACTGTCAGTAATGTTCACCCTTGACTTGTTAGCTGAAGAAATTTATAGAATTGTGCTTCATTTTTTCCACCCTCCCCCAAAGATAATTAATTTTCAGTATCTTCCAACTTTTAAGACTATCCAACTTCTAATTCCAGCTTCCAGCTTTTAAGACCATATCATACAACGTCTTTTGCTGACTGGATCATGATTTCTGTGATTTCTCTTCCCCACTAAAGCAAAGATTTTTTTAATGTAGATATGTGCCAAAACACTATTTGAGTAATCAGGAGTGCTAACGTTCACTAACCTGGCAAGAGGTGTGCTCTTTTGAAAATAGCCTGCCCTACAAGGTGATGCATTCAGCTTCAGCCAGAGCTGAAAAAAAGATATATTTGCAATATGCATACAACCATTACACCTGCCTAGAGTCTGTTTGAGTTAAATAGTTTGTCAAGAATCTCATTCCCCACTTAAGTTTGGTTATATGAGATTTTATGAATGTGGCATGATTTTTCCTTCGAGTTTTAACCGACATGTTGGATTCATCAGTGAAAAGAGCAAACATAAAACTTCCATGACGGACCTTCTGTAGATACAGTATCTCACTCCTGCTTTTCTCCAAAAAACACTTAACAGATCAGACCAGATTAATCTTGAAGCCTTGAACTCAACAGATGTGATTCCAGCATGTTGGAACTATGTTTTGTGGTTCCACAGGCTTAGGTATTTGGTTTAATCAGAAATCTTTTCACCTGGAGCATAACTTATGAATTGTTTGCTGAAAAGGCATTTTATTCCTGTGAGTCGCATCTATACGCTTGGAGATTATGAAATACTGCATTCGTCTGTTGCGTTTTTAAACAGCAGCTCTAAATTAAAGGAACTAAAGTTCAGTGTTGTCCCCTCTGTTAAGTGCATTACATTTCTTCCTAGCCAGTGTATTGAAGTTTGTCATCATCTAGAGATAACTAGATATAATGGTCTTTTTTCTTTCTTCCCCCCTCCCCCCAGTAAATTTGCTTAGTCTGTGCAAGCTGCCCTCAGAAATTAACATTTTAGTTGCCCCAAAGGATATAAGAGGCTCTTCATTCTGTATGCGTGACTCGTTGCCTCTGCTGCCTTTCTTGTGACCATAAGAAAACAAAGATTTTGTAACTGAAGGTTTTAATGGCAAGCCCTACTTGTATGGTTTTTCATAAGTGCAAGGTAATTCCAAAACTTTTAAGCAAAAGCATCACTCCTTTCAAAAGAAAACCCAAACAAAAGGAAAGTTTTAATTTCTACTTGAATTATTTATTTGCTGCTTGGTATACTTTCTTAGGTTTCCCAAGACGCTGTTTTAAAGCTATTTTATTATTATGTGAGATCATCACAGGGGAGGTAATTGCCTTTTGAAAGGATAGATTTCTTCTTTGGAGTCAACTGAATATGGTCCATTTATTTATGAGCAATAAGAGCCTCATGTCGGTTCATATATCAGTGGAATTCAGTTTTTACCCTACGTGGAAACACAACACTTCTTTTACTAGGAGGAAGCGGTGCCAATTGTACAAGGATAGTAACCTCTTTAGTGTCTCTTCTTTTTCTACCCGTAGTAAATGTATGAAGCTGCTACTTGATGCTTAAGCATTACTTTTGAAGACAGTTTTCTCTATTTGGAGTCCTGAGTGCTGTCCTGAAATGCAGCATCCAGTGCGTGAGTTAATTAGCGCGCTACATCCTTCCTCTTCTAAAGAGTAGAGCTGGCTTCATCTATTAGGCATTCCTGGAGATACTGCGGTGAAAGAGAGATATGAATCACTACTGTTCTCAGAATGGTTTTGCCCAAGATCTGCAAAGATTCTCTTCTCTTTACTTTGCATACTGAAAATAATTCCCCCAACATTAGGAAGCAATTGATAGCTAGTAAGGAGAGGGATAGCATTTTCTAAAGTTTTGCACCTGCAGCAGTAAGTTAACAAGGAACATGATTTTTTTATTTTCCCCAGTGTCCATAGGAAGAGATGTAATATCTTTTCTTTAGGCTTGTGTATTTCTTGATGTAAAAATTGGAACTGGAATATTATTTTGATATTTTTATGTAATTTAGTTTGGTGCAAATTACAGCAGGCAAGTTGAGGCAAGGAAGCTAGAGAAGGATTTGGGGAAAAATTGCCATTTTGTTACATGGAAAAGGAATCACTTGCTAGAAATAATTCTGTGACATTTCTATTTATGATAAATAAATAAGAAGTTACACGTGTGTCAGGTGTGATCTTGGCATTGTGTGGTAATGTTGTTACCTCTGGTACTAATTTCTGGAGGTGACATTTCCTTGGAGGAAGACTAACATAGACTTACCATAACAAGAATGGCAGTATTTGATAACTCCATGTTGCTTTGGATGCAAAGAAAAGTATGGCCAAGTAATTTTTTGTAACAAATGCAGAAGTATTAATTAATGTTTCAGGAAATTAAAAATATAAGCAGCTGGGAAAAAAAAACAAGCATTCTGATAAATTACAGTCTCTTGCTATAACTGCTACATTAGCAGTGAATGCTGGGAATATCAGTTCCTTAGAAGGCCGCAATAGTAATTGCTGCTTTAACAGTTTCATTGGTCCTTTTTCGAAGCAGTCAAACAAGAATTATTTCTGGTAAATTACTGTCTCTTATATGTGCAAATTCAGTTGTTTTTCAAGGTGCTTTATAATTTGTCTGTTGTTCTAGTGTATATGCTCAAATATAGGGCAGCACATATTTTAATGCATTGTGCTTTGCAGACATGGTGCATTATGTATTATGAGTTTCTGTGTATATTATACCTATTTTAAATTATACTGCATTATGATAGATACAGTAAAATGTAACTGTTTACTTTGGATAATATTACTAAATCTTAAGACTAAGTCTGTAAAAACATAAACCAGATGTGTTTTAACAGATTTTTTGATAGTGTCCTAAACTGGTTTTAACAAAGCCCAGTAAAGTAGACTGAATAACTTCTTTCAAGAAAACATCAAATAAATATATTTATCTTTTTTACTAAGCTGTAGGCTCTATTTTTATATTCCTAATAGATAAGAGACCAAAGAAGGAAATGCAGCAAAACAGTTGAGTAATGAGAGAATTCCTAAATTGTTAGGAGATAAAATCGAATTAATTCTATGTTGTTATGTGGTAGTAAACAGTGAAAAAATATTAATTACAATAAACTTCAAATTCACCTTAAATGCAGAACAAAATGCAGGAAAACGCTGATTACAGATATGTCTGTGTACATGGGTTTTCATCCTAGGGCATATGAAAAGTACAGTATGATTAAAGCCACTTTGACTTTTCACTGAGGATTAGGCTATATAGTTTGCTGCTTTTGAGGAGACATGAGAGAGGAAGGGAGGTGGATATGACACTAAAAATGCTTTCTACAGTTGCACATTTGCTGAAATACTGATTTAAATTGTCCAAAGTGAAGTGTCTGGAATTTCTCCTTTGAAAAGTAATCCTGTTTAAGGAAAAAGATTATAAAAACCTTTTACTTTGGGTTTTGTTTTGTTTTGTTTTGTTTTTTTAGTTAGAAAACATGGAATTCTCTATGGGAGAGCAGGTTAAATTTCCAAGTGTTTATTTGCTTGTAAGGGTTGCTGCCTATATTAAATTACTCCCTATCCTTTTAAGATCAATATTAATTGAAATACTTTTATAATTGCTACAAAGTTGAATTTGTTCTTCTAATACAGATGTGCCATAGCATTTTAATTCAGCCCCTAATTTAAATTTGGGTCTTTGCATCCATCTTTAAGCCAGTATAAATGCTGCCTTTTTTGGTCCCATTTGGAATTTTTGAACTAGCCATGGGATTTCTACCATCTCCTTTGGTGGACTTAGACAGTCCAGAATGTTTTGTCCTCAGGACACTTCCTATTCTGCTAACTTTTTGTTTTGTTTTACTCTATTAATGCTATGGATCACCTTAAGCGATTCTCTTCTATCTTTAGTTTTCTTACCTATTATTGTTTGTACATGTGCAGGCTGATGTAACTTTACCTTCAAAACAAGTTTTCAGGATGACATGAGAAGTGATTGATTTCTTTGCATAGAACAATTTATTTAGTGTTGCACATGTGCTGTAAGTTTCCACACACATTTAGTATTCATTATTCTTGGTTAATAAAAGGTATTTAATTTTTAAGAATTACTTCCATGTGGAAAATGAAACAATTTAACAGATGTTTGTCAATGGATAAATGGCATTTTTCTACATTTTATTTGTATCTGTTTATATTAAAAAATATCAGTGCTACTGTTCACATTCTAAACCACAGTGGCCCCTGGAATCAAAAGCAAAAACATAAAGTATACCTGTAATACAAGTCTTTTTCTATATGTAATAAATAATTGCCTTTTAGTTTTCAAAAATATTTGGTCAATGAGTTCTTTTTTTTTTGTATTGTCAGACATAACCTTAGGTGTTCTTTGCTGGATATTGGACTTGAGCATTGCTGACACTGGGATGCAAATCAAAAAGGCTGTTTTAAGCCTGTTTCTTTTAAAAAGCGATGACAGTTTGAAGTATGAACTCATACTTCTAAAGAAAATTTGGTAGGGAATCGCATGCCTTCTTCTAAACGAGGGACTTCCAAATTGTGGCACACAAAGGACTGCTCAAGCTACTGAGCGTTTCCTTCAGACACTGCCAATACAGGCACACAACTGCCTTAAGTTTGGAAGGTCCTTTTTAGGCTACTGATACTGTCTTGCTGGTTTAAGTAGCCATTTTCCATGCGTAATTTTGAAGGCATTTCAGAGCGTGTGGAGGTTCAGGTAACTGATTGAAGCTGACCATGGACTGACAGTAATCTGCAGATTCTTACATGATTATGTGCAAATTTGAAGCCATGAATAGGAGAGAAGTTTGAGTGGTATTTTTTCTATTATGAAATTACTTCAGAATTACTGAAGATCCACCCAACCTAAACCAGCCTTTGACACCAAAATACCTACGTAGCTTTGTACACCTTGATCTTGCTTCTGACAAAAGGTGGGAGCAGGCATCTCTTCCCTATCAGCACGCGTGTATGTATCTGCACAAAAAGAGAGCATACACCAACTGGCATGCAGTGTTAATTAGGAATGCCAAAAGCAATTGACTTGTGTGTGTGTGTGTGTGTATATATATATATAACCTAAAAAAGCCCAAGCAAAGAAAACAAACAAACCCACCACCAAAATAAAAAAACAACCAACCAACTAAAAAAGCCCTTGGCTGGAGTAGAGAGCGGGGAACCAGAAAAGAAGCAGATGTGCAGCACTTCAGTGCGGCTGGCTGTAACCTCACATAGGTTTTGCTAGGACTTTCCAGGTTTAGGGACGGTATTCCCTGGGGAATACAGACTTATTGAATGCTTAGCATTTTCCCCTACTTTGTTTCCTTACTGTGCTGAATGTTCTTTCTATGCTAGGTGGATCTTGTTTTGCCTTAAAGAAGAGAGATCTGAGAGTTGGATTTCCTAGATTTTATTTTTGGTTTTGC
Source organism: Haliaeetus leucocephalus (assembly GCF_000737465.1). Classification (NCBI taxonomy): domain Eukaryota; kingdom Metazoa; phylum Chordata; class Aves; order Accipitriformes; family Accipitridae; genus Haliaeetus; species Haliaeetus leucocephalus. The sequence goes on from NW_010972587.1 coordinate 2,701,636, forward strand.
ATTGACTTGGTCTTTCGTTTGGTTTGTCTACCTGTAAAAACTGATTATGTTGTATTATTTAATCACTTCAGGGAGTGTTCTAAAAGATCTATTCACTACTCATAGTGTTTTCATCTGTATGTAAAAATAGCAGGCTAAGTTTGCTCTGCAGATACAGAGGATGTTCTGCTGAGGTTCTCCACCGAGTTAGGCAAAATAAATTACTGTACATGTCCAAGGTAGCTGTTGTAGAATTACCAGGAAGTACTCTTAAAGAACAATTCTGACATCTCTGCTTACTATGTTTCTTAAATGAAGATAAAATGGGGATGAGACACAGATAACTGCTGAAAGGATCTGAAAAATATAGGATTTAAGTAAGTCCTTGTACATTTTTGCATGAGTGAAGAAACAAACACCACATGTCAAAATGCACTGATTAGGTTTGTGTGCACAAATGACGGTCACAGGGAAGGAAGCTGCTTTTTTCACTGTAATAATCACAATGCTTATAGACATCAAGGGTGCTTACAGTCTGGTTTGTAGTAGCTGCTGTAGTCAGAATAAGAATTTCTTCTGGATCAGTGAAATGTTTTACAATTATGCAAACCAGACACCCTTAAACAGAAGTCAGGTGATTGTGCTGGTGATTCAATAAAGCTGCTTATTTATGAACCAGTAGTGTGAGTGGCATCCGAGTACATGGGCAGAGGTTTTTATTTGGTGTGGTTGTCTATAAAACACTGAGAGAATTTCTCATGGAAGATATTGGCAAAGTGTGATAATAGGAGCGAGGAGCTCAGGATGTGCAGGAGGGTTGGGTGAGTCTGAAGCTTAAGTCTGAGGATGAAATGTGGTGGAATAGTTTGTTAAATTCTGGCTTAAGTAGATCTCAGTACTTTGTCTCTAACATCTTAGATAGTGTTCCTGAAGGAGAAACCTAGCTAGTTTAACTTACAGTTGGGTCTGGTAGTATGCCCTAAAATATCCCCAAACTTCAGGTCATCCAAAATACGTATGACTGACATGTTGAAAGACAGAAGCTTTCATTCATAATTCAGCCCATGCTGTGATTGTGTATTTGTGTTTTGTGTGTGTGCGTATATAAAACTGTTTTGAGATCATAACTAGGGTTCTGAGAGTAATGTAGCGTAAAAAAAAGTAGGAGAGCCTACGTGTTGCAGGTATAATGGCTTAGGATATTGACTTTTTTTCTGCTTAAAATATGGAAACCAAGATAGCGAAATTGTGTTGCTGCCTTAAGATAAGTTAGGACTTGATCTCTTCTATATTTGTGCTTTTCAAATATGGCTGGTAGAAAGACCAGGTCTCGACAGGTAAATGATATGTTGTTTTATTTGGTTTTGTCTTTTTTTTTTTTTTTTTTTTTAATTGTAGGAGTTCCATCTGGAATATGACAAATTAGAAGAAAGGCCTCATCTGCCATCAACCTTCAACTACAACCCTGCTCAGCAAGCCTTCTAAAGACTTCCCTTTTCTTGGGGTATGGCTGTCTCAGCACAATACTCAACATAACTGCAGAACTGATGTGGCTCAGGCATCCTGGTTTTAATTCCTTGAGGATCTGGCAATTGGCTCATGCGAAGGGTCACCATTTGAGGTCCTGCCTTACTAATTATGTGCTGCCCAACAACTAAATTTGTAATTGTTTTTCTTTAGTTTGAGCAGGGTCTGAATTTTTGTTTTTGTTCTATTTTTTGCCAGCAGACAAGCTTGGGTCTGTAAAGACAAGCGAGTACACTGACAAAAGTTTACCACTTAGTTTTCCAAAATGTAAAAACAAAAAAAAAAGAAAAAAGACAAAAAATGAGACAACAAAATTTGCATTGTTCATTGTAGCACTATTGGTAATAAAAAATGTTTGTGCATTTTTATGTGAAGATCCTTCTCGTATTTCATTTGGAAAGATGAGCAAGGTTTGCTTCCTTCATTTTACTTCCCCTTCTGTTTTTGAAAGGCAGTTTAAGCCAAGCTTAATGCAAGAATATTTGACTGTTTAGAAGAAAGATATTGCCACAGTCTCTGGTTAGTTTCCAGAGTTGTGTATTACTGAGCTTCATCTTTCCAGAATGAGCAAAACACTGTCCAGTCTTTGTTACGATTTTGTAATAAATGTGTACATTTTTTTTAAATTTTTGGACATCACATGAATAAAGGTATGTATGTACGAATGTGTATATATTATATATATGACATCTATTTTGGAAAATGTTTGCCCTGCTGTACCTCATTTTTAGGAGGTGTGCATGGATGCAATATATGAAAACGGGACATTCTGGAACTGCTGGTCAGGGGACTACTTTGTCGCCCTGTGCACTAAAGGGCCAGATTTTCAGCAGCCAAGGACATCCATACCCAAGTGAATGTGATGGGACTTAAAGAAGTGAACTGAGACAATTCACTCTGGCTGTTTGAACAGCAGCGTTTCATAGGAAGAGAAAAAAAAAAAAAGATCAATCTTGTATTTTCTGACCACATAAAGGCTTCTTCTCTTTGTAATAAAGTAGAAAAGCTCTCCTCACTGCAGTGTTGACTTTGATTTGAGATTGTGAAATTATTTCTTCAACAATGAAAAATGGAAAAAAAAAAAGTTGAAGTATTAAAAGTATCGAGCTGTACAGTGGTTAAGACACTTGAAGAGTCTTTTTGCTGCTGACAAGTAAATTTATAAGAGAGTTTTATATTCTTTTCCACAGCCAAAAAGTTTGGTTAACCTTGGTTTCAGATCCCCTCTCTGTAATCGCAAATAGCAAATCATTTTTAGGAAGGCGGGTGGGTAACATTTCGAATGACAGAAAGATGCTTCAAGAATTCATCACAGAAGGAACACTTGGAAGAACCTTGGTTTAGAACTGATCATAGCTTAGTTCCAGGTTGGCATTTTCCCACTTAAAACAGAAATACTTTTCATTTGATGATCACTACTACTTGCACTTCCAGATGCAAACAAACGTGAGTATACGCTGGTTCTGAAAATTACAGCTGTTCTCTAGGGTGGAAGAAGAAAAACCTGAACCGTTTGGATAGTTTTCTTCATCTTGATGTGACTGCCACTTTGCATTGAGTTGCCTCTGGTGATGGAAACCATTTCACAATACCTGAAATTACCAAAGCAAGAAAAGAGTGAAATGCACGTCAGTGAATTTTGGGGTTTTATTTTTAGGTTTCGACCTGTTTTTCTATGTAGTGCAAACCCAGCTTGTTGGTATGTATTGAATTATGCTTGGAAATTGGACCATTAATGGCATTGGTGTGGTTCTGTATCAGGTGTATAGCAATTTTAATTTCTACACTTTTTTTATATCTGTTTTAAGATGGTAGACATAAAAACATAAGCCTATTGATTATAATTATTTTATTATTAAAGCAAACTGCTTTCTCAACTTGAAAGAAGAGGATGGTTATAATCCAGATGATGGCTAACACAGCTGAAAAAGATGGTAGCTTTTTCTTTTTCTCAAATCAGAGCAGATACAAACATATATTTGACTATTCAAACATAGATTTTAAAAGAATTATTTTCAAAAGCATCTTTCTCACTCCACAATTAATGTTACATTTTTTTACTGTCAGAGGTCCACTGTGATCTTTGTGTTTGGTTTTTCTTAAGGATTCCTGAAATGGTGTTTACATCTTCAAATCAAATGTGATTATTTCTTATTCTATGGGCTTGGGTTTTTTAAATGTCATTTTTCATCTGCATAGCCAATCTCATGGAAATGAACAGCAGACATGATTAAAGGGAGCAAGATAAGTTACATTAAAAGTGGTATCTTGTACTACTAAATACCTATGGTACTTTAAAAACAATTAAGCTGAAGTTGGGGACCTAAGTTCTCCAAGAAGTTGCTTTGATGATACGATACAGTTGTATTCAACTGCATGATACTTCAAAAATGCAAGATGCTTGATTTCAGCAAACTTCTCACCTGTGAGCAGGGAACTGGTGCTTTGCTCCTTCCAAGGGGAAGAACAGTCTGGCTCTTGTTTGTCGATTAAATAAGCATATCTGGAGACTTTAAAATCTGTGGCTTAATTTCATGTTACACTCTAGGCTGAAGCAGGAGAAGCAGGTTTAAACAGAAAACAAGGTGTAAAATTGGACTCACTTCTTAGCTGATACCACGTTAATTAAAAAAATTGAAAAAAAAACATACTGCCTCTTTTTCTGAAAGGAAGAAAACCTCAGCCCTCATTTACATATTTACACACGTGGCAAACTGGCAACTAAATTGACCTGGAGATTTTTAACACCAACAATTAAGGTCTGAGGCTTATTTAATATGTTTTTACATTCCACTAACACTATGAATAAGGGGAGAGAGTAGAATGGAATTTTAATATATTTATTTGAGGTGTGTTTTTTCCCTCTGTAATTACAGTGTTGTACAACATCGTGCAAGGTAAGTTCTGAGTAGTAAACCCGGTGTTCTTGAAAACAAGGAGAAGTATTCCTATTTCTGGCCTGTTTGACACACTGTCATGTTTATTGCTCCTTATTGCATAGTGTTTATAAATCTTTATTGAGTAGTTAGCTCCAGTTTCTCTGGAAATGTACTATCCTGGATTTCCAGGGTTAAAATAGCTTTCACCCACTTGATTGTCCCTAGTATTGCAGAAAACACTTGCAGCCATTATTTTAACAGTTAAACCACCCTGCTCGTGGAAAATCAAGGGTACCAGGGAGTCATGGAGGAAGGAGGTAAGGACACTCCACCTGGGTGTTTAAAAACGAAAATAAAACCAAAATCCCACGTGCTTCTCTGCCTTAGTACCTGGTGCCGCAAATACTTAAGTGCATGAGAACCTTCGTGGGCTTGATTAATCTAATTGACGGCCCCAGTAATCCAGGGAAGCCTGCAGGTAGTCACGTTGGGTAAAACGGCTTTGCACATGCCTGTGACCTCCGACAACGCGTTGGCTGCGTGTGTGTCGGGATTCACGACTGACCACACCGCTCCGTCACGGACGTGACAGCTGTGTGGTATAAAGATGTATAATCCTATCGCTCTGCTGCGCGTCGTGCCTGAAATCCTCATTATCCCTAAGCCAGTATTTTTTGTACTTTCCTGTTTCCATTTTACAATTTCCATGAAAAAAATACATTGAGAAGGTACCCGAAGTAAGAACTTGTGTGTTGTAGTCAGATGCGAAATTGTTTGCAGAATGTTGTGGGGCTCTTTTTGGTGACCATAAAGAGACCAGAAACTCTCTTTGCCGTGACCTAAGCAGTGCTAGAAGGCGTAGAGGTCTTTGGGGCAGTCGGCTTGATCCCGCATGGCTCGCAGGTGGCCCTGGCTTATTGAAGAAGGGTGTTCAGTTTCAAAATGACATTGTTTTAAAGATATTTGTCACCTAAAAGGAACATAACCTTAATTTTTTTATTATTATTAATTCCCCGTAACTTCTGATTGAAAGTACTTCCGTGGCTGGTTGTTGACTGAAATGAAAAAGAAAATTTTATTGCTATCTGTCACACTCAAGAAGAGCTGCTGAATGCACAGTTGTCATCCCAAGCATGAGGTAGCTAGACAGTGCTTTTGATTTAAGATCCTAAATATAGCAATTGCTTCTGCTAAAGCAAAATTTCTGAGCGTGCTTAGTTTTCAAATACCATACCCTTTCATTGTGTTCCTCAAAATTTGCCGCTGCCTAAAAATGGGGCTAGTTGAATTCTGGTAAAGAATGCAGGTTGGGCTAAACTGTTAGTTTGGATTGCCAACTGGTGCTTTTATTTTCCTATAGTATGAGAATTAAAAGGTGTGGCTGTTTTCATTTCTCTCCTCTGATAAGTGTGCATGCTCTCATTTCCACAAATCTGAAAGCTAGTACGTTTAAAAGGCTTGAGGAAATGCAGCTGGCTGACTTAGTTTGAAATTGTGAGTTGAATTACTTCAGTAAGTTTACCTTTTAAAACCGCTTTACTGTTGGAGTTAAACTTTATTTTTTTGAAAGGAATGTTAAAGCACATCGAACAATAGTTTTGAGTATTACTGATCCAACCCACTTCAGTATTAGCAGTGCTAACCAAGCTCGCATGTTATTTCCCTGGACTTCAGTTTATCATTTGCATTTCATATTCCCTTGTCGGTATTAACGTGCCAATATGGGACGTGGGTATACGTCAGGATTTTCCTGCTGAAGCTGCCAAAATAATTTTCTGCCAAATCACTTCTTTGAACTCCCTCTGGTTTAACAAACAATCCAGTGAAGTGGCCCATTTTCACCATTGCACCATCCTGCATCACCTGTAAAACGCTCCTGATGAGGAGCAAAGGGAAGGCAGGCAGCCCAGAACATCGAAATCCTGCAGGAACCCTTCAGCCTCCTCTACAGCTCCTTTTTTTGGACAAAAGGGCTGGTTTGGTTGCTCCCCTGCCCCAGGTGGGTTTCTGCCAGCCGGCTACGCTCTCCCTCCCTTTGAAGGCCAATTTACTTTCTGGTGGCTCTCGCAGTATTGGCTTCAAAAAGGCGTTTTCTTACCGCGTATACGTACATTTGCTGTTCGAAAAGGGAGTTCGGTGCTGGCACTTTGGCAGAAGACGGCGCGAGGCAGCTCCACGATCGACATCACGAGGACCCCCGCTAGATTTCGGCAAGGAAACGGGGACGTGTGAGCCCATTCCCCCGAGGACCCCCACCACGGCCTCTCCAGCCTCGACGTACGCGACCGAGGAGGAGGCAGCCTCGCCGCGGGGCAAGGAAAGGCCCAAAAAAAGCAGGCAGCAACCTCTTTTCCTGTTGTTGAAAATTCCATTTACCTTCATAGGCTGGCTTTCTTGGCCCTGACACAGCCCATGGTGGTGGAACCAGCATCCCTGCCCTCAGCAGGTGACAGCAGAGCTAAAATCTTCACAATGGGCCCCTCCTACCTGGCTTTACTCTCTTAAAAATAGGGCATCGATGGTCATTTTTCACATCCGACCGATCCAAATAGACTTTGAGTCCTGAGTTATTGTGCAGAACTTCACAACCGCTGAGGTTACCTGGTGAATGTTAAACGGCGTTCCCTGATAAAATACAGCCTCAGCACCTCCTCCGACTACTGGTGATGTAGGGCTTGGATGCACGCGGGAGGACTAACTCTCAAGGTTACTGTGCCACCCCGTGAGCTGTTGCCTATAATTTTCAGCTGACAGCATTTATGTACAGGGGACAGCAAGGAATTGAGCCGAGTACTGAGGGCAGGGAGGCTCAACGCCAGCTGTTCAGAAGGTAAGACGAGAAGTCGGAGCCCGTCTGAACTGGGAAAGCAGGGCTGGAGCTTCCCTTCAGGTGGCAGACAACAAATCGACCTGATTAAAAATTCATTTTTTATAATACAAAAGCTCGACGCAGCCGTATTCACCATGAGAGACTGCTCTCACCGCAAGCGCTGGCAGCAAAGCCTGACTGATGGGAATGCATGAACAGAACCAAGGACTAACCAAGATGAGTTTGGTTTCTGGTACAGAAACCAATTGCAGGTTTAAGTAAAATAAAAATAAAAATAATCCCAGGCTTAGAGCTGGCATACTTTTTCTGAAACCCTTTGGTATTAGGAAAGGCTACTACAGAGCAGCTGGCTTGAGGGCAGCGTGGTAGCGTACTGGTGCAACCAAGGACGATATTTGCATCCATTTATATTCATGTCACAGCGTGGATTCTTAATAGCCTTCCTGCCAAACCTTGCTCAATAGTCCATTTGGAGAACCTATGGATCAACTTAATTTTTAAAAGTTTGATGTTGCACTCTGCAGTGGGAAAGTGATTGAAAAAGGTGGCCAGAGGAACGTGCTCATTCCCATATTTATTTTTCTGTTCTTTCTGCACCTTCTTGTCTGCTGTATCATCAGGTTCAGCTGCTGGCTCCAAAACTGTCATATTTTGTTCTCCCTAATTGCCTATTACAGAATAAAAATATAACTATTGTTTTATGGCACTCGAGCACCGAAGAGCTTGTTCTGTTGTGTTGCCACAGTGGGCAACGCTGGGCAATAACTAAATTTTATGTGCAAAATAAGTGTATTTTCTTGGAGCGACTGCTTTTCTGCAGACCTCCTTTGGAGAGGGCACTTTTTCAGGCAGCCTTTCAAAGGTCAATACCTTCCTGGTGAAGGCAATTCCAATGTAAAACATTTTGACAGCTCTCGTCTCGCTTACTTGTGAAAGAGGCTGGCTCTGCCCCCGCTGTGCAGATGTTGGATTTGGGGCTGGCCAGAGCAGAACACTTAACCCCTCACCCCCCAAAAGTCACGTTGAGACGGAATAACTCTCATTATTTCCCTTCTTGGTTAACGAGGTGAAACGAGCAGCTGCTCCCTCCCTCCCAGCTATTTAATTGCTTTTAATTTCGGGTCTGACTCTACGCGTGCACATAGAGCCCTCGCAGATTTTGGCACATGGGGGGGTACTGAGCGTGATTTTGGGGGTCACTATCCCATGTTGATTTAAGGGGGGGTGGGGTGCCCAACACCCGCTATTAATCCGGACTAGCCCTCCCCACAGCAAATCTCCCAGGCTAGATAATCCCCTTGCAAGCTGTCCCTTCCAACCCCCCCCTCCCCAGAGGGACCTGAATTAGGTCGCCCGAGTTGCCATTTGCATTTTTTTAAATTTTTTTTTTTTTTTTTTTTAATAGAGGGGGATGCTCCCTCCTATCCCCCATCCCTAGAGGAGGCGGGGAAGGGAGGCGGGGAAGCTTTAGCCGATGGCAGCGACTCCCCGGCGGCGTATGCCAGCGGCAGGCGGGCGATGGCGAGGAGCAGGGCGATTTCCGAATATACCGAGGCCGAAGATAAGAGCCTGCGGTTGGGTTTTCTCCTTATCGCCGCCGGGTTGTTCTCCCTCTTGGGTTTGGGTTGTTGCTGGTTACGGCCGGCCTTGCAGGAGCGGGGGGGAGGCAGCTCGGCTAATTGCACCGTGCTGGCGGTACGGCAGCTCGGGGAACGGTTTTTTTGTACCTTCTCTTGAGGGACGGCCTGCCGAGGGGCAGCCCGCTACCCCTGCCTCCAGGTCCTGGTCCGCACCTCCCGCTCCTCAGCCCCCGCTCTGCTCCATGAGGACGAACGACAGCTCCGCACCAACCCCAAGGCGAGATCCCCCCCCCGCTCCCCAAATTAGGGGTCCCGCAGGGTAAAACCTCGCACCCCCCCACCCATCCCACCACCCCCCCGGGACTGGGTGCCATCTCATCGCCTCCCACCTTTGGGGTGTCCGCGTCCCCCACAACCGCCCTCCGCAAGGGTTTGTCCGTGGGCGAAGTGGCGGAGCATCCCTCCAAAATGCCCCGGTGCTGTTACTCAGCAAAAAGTGTGTACATATAGTATACACATACAAATACCATACGTGCTATGTCTGCGTATACATATGGCATGTGGATATACTGCATGTGTATACATACAGCACATATATATACACACACAGCATGCACAGCATACCACAGGACTATATCTATAGTACATTATATACATACGCACATGCTATACATATATTTTTTTTTCCCAAAGAACCCCAGCCCTAGATTATCCTTCCCGCAGCCCCCACACACACCCCGCTGCTGCTCCCCCTCTGCCCCGCCGGCAGCCCCGGGATGCCGGTGGGAAACGGGGGAGAAACTCCTGCTGCTGGTGAGGGGGGTCTGTCCGCCCAAACGGGGACCGATGAGGTGGTTGCGCTGCCTGTCCCGGAGGGTGAGGGGCTTCCCAGAGCAGCTCCCTGAAGTGCAAGGAGGAATTTTAATGGAGATGCTGCCGCCGGGGAGAGGGCTGCGCTGAAACAGAAGTTTCCTCGGTGCTGTTTTCATTCTTAAACTTTTCCATCCCCCGCATGAAAACGGACCAAACAGAAGTGTCTTTAAAGTTGCATCTTCTAGCAAACTAGGAGAGTCTGAAGGCAATGCGTGACTTGTGCTTTTTTTCTTTCTTTAAAGGCAGTTATTCTGCTTTGTCCTTTTTCTTTTCACACTGGCTAAAGACTGCCTTGCCAGCACGCTGCCTGCATGGAGGTGATTTTCTTAAGCGGCTTCCAGAAAATAAAAAAACGTGGCAGAATCCCCCCCCCTCCCCTCTCCCTGAAGGAACCTGAAATCAGGAGTGTATTTGGAGAAGCAAATCTCAGCTCACCGCCAGAGAGGTGGCTGTAGCACGGTGCCAAGGACCGCGCTGAGCAGGATGCTGGGCTCTGCGTGCAGGGGCTGGGGAGCAGACTTGCGTGTCCAGTTTTGGGAAGTGCAGCCTCGTATCTCCGCAGTCACAGTTACAGCGGTGTGGATCTGTCCCTTGGAAGGTGGATTAAATTGCAAGCTTGGGGTTTAGGGGTCGCTTTTTTTTTTCCTGTGGCAGCTTGTGGGCTCGGAAGGGTGGTCGGGACAAAAATCAGCAGAGCAAGAAGCAAAGCGGTGAGTCTGACAGGATTCGGATTAAATTGTTGGCACCGCTCAGGAGCGATGGGCGATGAAGCTGCAGTGCTGGACGGTGCCTGACAGCAAAGCGGACAAAATGTTGGCTTGTGAGGGAGCTTTGCAAACTTCTCCTTTCCCTGGGAGTCCTGCTGCCAGGCTCCCCATGGAGAGGGCCGTGGTTTCGGAGAGGTGCACCCTGAGCACCCGGCTGTCCAAGCACCAGGACTTCCCCATAACCCCCCTCCATCTTCACAAGGGCTGGGGGTAGTTGGTAAAACGCTCTTTTGACGTGGGGTGAAGATGCCGCGTTGCTGCAGAGGTTGCAGCGTGGCTGTCCCTGAGCACGGCCCAACGGCCCCGCTGTGGCCGTCTCCAGCAGGAATGGGAACTGGGAACTGGGAACTGGGAGGTGAGCCATGCCACCAGCACGCCTGGGCTCAGCAGCTCTCGCAGCATCCTCAGTTTCAGCAGAGGCTTTCGAACTGGGCTGCAACCCCAACGTCTCTCTGAGTAGTCGGAGTGGTTTATTTTGGGGTTTTTTTCTTGATCCCCTCTTCTCCCGCCTTTCTGGAAGCCTGGTGGGAAAAGGAAGATTGCAATTTCTGCAGGGAGGCACCCAGACCTTCAGAAGCGATGCCTGTAAATGTCACTCAGGACCCTGATTGAATTTAACAATTAATAAGGAAACTGAGGGCTGTGTGTTGGCAGCACGTTGTGCTTGCGTCCTGTTACCCATTTTCTCTAGCTTGCACCTTGCATCTCTAGGTGTGGGCTGTTTACCCTGGGATATTGGTTCCTGAGGACTGAATCTGATTTATCAGATGAGAACAAGCAGAAAGGATGCATTTTTTGATGTGTCTGCATTCTCTGGTAGTAACTGAATTTAACTAAGTGGAAAACAACATAGAAAAAAAAATGCGCTCCGATTATTTTCCTTACCTTAAGCAGCTTACGTAAAACCAATACAAAATAAGATGAAAAGTTGTTTAGGTCTTATTAGGAAAACATATGCTTTTAAAGGAATGACGTATGTATAGGTGTCACATTGGTTTTCCCTTTTTTCCTCAAGTTTAATGTCTGTGTAGCTGAGCAGTTATATTCTCCTTTTAATTTTTGTCCTAAAGTCTCACCATCTTTAAAAGCTTTCAGGATTTTATGCTGAAATAGATTAGCTGTACCAACAGAGTAGGAATCTGCTGGATTTAATACTTGGGATCCAGTACGTCTTTATGAATGAACACTTAAGAAGCCATTAACCTTTCCCCTTTCCATTACCTTCTTGCAGCATGCTCACTTGTGTTCATGCAATTAGACATACAACATGCTAATCAGTTCCAACTAACTAAAAGGAAAAAAAAAATGGACCAATTTTGTTTTGAACAGTCTTTAAATTTTACATTCTGTTCAGCTGCTTCTGTGTGTGGGGTAGCGATTCTTCCTGGTAAATCAATAGTGCAGAAAAGGCGTAGTTCAGGTTCCTTACAACACACAACAACACTGAATCAGTTGGCAGCTTCACTCCACCCCCAAAATCCCCAGTGTATCGGACTAAAAATGTTCTACTTTCCATAGTAGAGTGGGCTGGCGTATAAACATATGGGCAGCTACGAATCAGTCTGTTCTAGCGAGGTCTAGCTGCAGGAGAAAGAAATCTTTTTTTTTTTTTCTCTCGCTTCCTAAGATAATCACACCATTGTCCAGCCCAGGATTCATTTTAGCTCTTAAAAGATTATATAGCTGGGTCAGAGTTAATCCAGAAATGTATATATAAAGCACCAGACACGATTACATTCGTGTTCAGTCTGAGTGATTTGTGGATTTCTTTTTTTTCTTTTCTTTTTTTTTTTCTTTAATTGCTGTCTCAGAGGAAGAAATTTCAGCAGAGTGATGGTAGCCTTTCTTCAGCTGCCTTGATAGCAATAATAATCTCTGAGATAAGGCTTAAGGGAGATTAATTCTAAAGTCAATTTGTCGCTATCGTTCTGGCCATCGAGTGCGTCGGCGGCACATCGAGCCAGCGCGGGGGCCAGGCTGGAGATTTGGTTGGGTAAAATGACAGGAGAGTATGTCACCTGCTAAAAGATCTGCTTTCTGGCTTTTTAGGCTGTTCCCTTTCTATGCTTAAAGTTAAGCGTAGGGCTGGAAGAACTTGCCCGCCGTTTTGTTGAAGAAACTTTTAGGGGAGTGACTGGTGAGCCTGACGTTGGCCGCTGCTCAGCGGGACCCGGTTCTGCCCGTCCCCATCCCCGGGCAGGGTGCAGAGCAGGCGGCCGCTGCTCCTCGCCTGCGCTGACGGATGCAGGTGAGACCCAGACGTGATGCTCAGCTCCAGCTCCCTCCGTACAGTCAGCTGGGAGGGGGGCATTTTTTTTGTACTAAAGGAGCGAGCCCCCCCGCTCATCTCTTGCCACAGCGGGATGGTTGTGGCAGCGCTTCTTCCCTTCGGGGCCGTGAAGATAACCCAGTAACGCGCAGGGATGCTCACACACAAAGTTAGGAGAAGCTCATACGCTGCTTGGTTGGTGGGTTGACGCTGGCTGGATGCCCCAGGTGCCCAGCAAAGCCGCTCTATCCCTCCCCTCCTCAGCTGGACAGGGGAGAGAGAAAATGTAAGAAAAAGCTCATGATTCAAGACAAGGACAGGGAGAGATCACTCACCAATTACTGTCATGGGCAAAACAGACCCAACTTGGGGAAAAATTAATTTAATTTATTACCAGTCAAATCAAAGTCGGATAATAAGAAAGCAACCCAAAACTTAAAACACCTTCCCCCCACCCCTCCCTTCTTCCCAGGCTCAACTCCACTCCTGATTTCTCTCCCTCCTTTCCCCAGCAGGGCAGGGGGACAGGGAATGGGGGTTGGGGTCGGTTCCTCCCCCCTTGTCTCTGCCGCTCCTTCCTCCTCGGGGGGGGAAGGACTCCTCACTCGTCCCCTGCTCCAGTGTGGGGTCCCTCCTGCAGGAGACAGTCCTTCACGAACTGCTCCAGCATGGGTCCCTTCCCCGGGCTGCAGTCCTTCAGGCACAGCCTGCTCCAACGTGGGTCCCCCGTGGGGTCACAAGTCCTGCCAGCAAACCTGCTCCAGCGTGGGTTCCTCTCTCCACAGATCCGCAGGTCCTGCCAGGAGTCTGCTCCAGCACAGGCTTCCCATGGGGTCCCAGCCTCCTTTGGGCATCCCCCTGCTCCAGCGTGGGGTCCTCCCCGGGCTGCAGGTGGAGATCTGCTCCACCGTGGACCTCCCTGGGCTGCAGGGGGACAGCCTGCCTCACCGTGGTCTTCTTCCCCATGGGCTGCAGGGGAATCTCTGCTCCAGCACCTGGAGCATCTCCTCCCCCTCCTTCTCCACTGACCTGGGGGTCTGCGGGGTTGGTGCTTTCACTCCTCTCTCCAGCTGTAGGTGCACAGGTTTTTTTTCCCCCCTCTTCTTAAATACATTCTCCCAGAGGCGCTACCCATCACTGACGGGCTCGGCCTTGGCCAGAGGCGGGTCCGTCTTGGAGCTGGCTGGCATGGGCTCTGTCAGACGTGGGGGAAGCTTCTAGCAGCTTCTCTCAGAAGCCACCCCTGTAGCTCCCTCCACTACCCAAACCTTGCCATGCAAACTCAATATGCTTGGAGATCGGGAGCCAGAAATTGTTGGCTTTAGTGGTGCATAGTACTTTTGTAATGATACTTATCTAGAGCGTCCTTTCCACTCCTTCCTTTCATCACAAGCTTCCCAACCTGGGCGGCACACGATGTGGGGGCTCTCTGCCACGTCAAGCAAATGGTAGGTGCTGTGTCCTGTAGTTCACCAGCAGGCAGGAGGATGGTCCTTGAGAAGTCGCTTGGAGACTGAGGCTGGAGAGTTGCTTCTTAGTGCCATTGGTTTGTCTTCTGACTTGCTTCTACTTTGGGCCCTTACGTCTATTTGCATTTGAGACTTTCTTGGTCTCATCTTGTAGACAGTGTCTTCCAGGTTTGCGAGAGCTTCCCTCAGAACCTACCAAGTCTGGCTTCTTTTTCATAAAAATGTGGCTGAATTAGGCAAGAATTAGTCTTTGACAAGCATGAAATGCAACCTGGAAGCTGAACCATGGTCAAGAGTTCACACCTCTGTCCCTTCTCCATGCTATGGAAGAATACCTGCTCCGGTGAAGTGTTCAGAAGGACCGGGAATTTTCCCAGGCATCTGCAGAGACACCAGAGTGGGAGCAGCCAGCAGCAAACACAGATACAAATCTTAGAAAACCTTGGTGTAAAGGTATATCAGCTGTTTGCCTGACATTTTTACTGAATTGAATCCTGAGTCATCTATCCAAACACTGGCTTTGATTGAAGGGGGAATATTATTAGCCTGATACTGATTTTGAGCTGTGTAATTGAGACAGTATTTGAATTACATAATAATTTTATCGTTGCTATGACATAGCGTAGGAGGTGCAATTATGGCACCGTGTACCAATAGATCTGCTGAAAAGGCCTCCGCTCCATTAGATTTATTCTGAATGTCTAATCTTAAGTCTATTCTCCAACTCCATTGTAACTTGTTAAAGAAAAAAAGGTCAAAGAAATATAGAGTGGGACTCTTCCACTGAAAATGGATGTTGCTGTGCGAGCTGCAGTTGAGCACAAGGCGTCCTAGCTTGCTTTCAAACACTCGGCGGTTGTTTATGTTTTGATGGTAGGATTTCATGCCGTGTCTTGTGGAGGAGGACTGTGGAATTAACCTTTCAGAAACTGCCTGTTGCCAAAGCGGGAGGTCATTTCAGGTTCATCCACCAACTCATGGCAGCGAAAGTTGCCAGGTTATGATTCCCTTTTATCCTCCTGCTGACTATGCTTTGGAGGGTGGTACAGCTGATCAAGCAAAGTCCCCAAGAAGTGTGCTTGGGAGGCTGAGAAAAGAGAGATTCACCACCTACATGGATCAGAAGGGGCCAAAATGAACATCAGGTTGGTGGGAACTGTGCCGGCATCCCAGGGAGGCAAACAAGCTCCGGCGTTTGTGCAGCAGGCGGTAAGCCCACATTGGAGTGGGACCTTGGGCGTTCACTGTGGCTCAAGGCCTTCATCATGTTGAGGAGATGTTTCAGCGTGACCCTTGAGATTCCGATGATGAGGATTTTGCCTTGGGCAGGGACCACTCCTCTCTTCGAGGCTGTTAATCCTCGACAGGCTCAAGCAGTGGGGTCTCATAGATTTATGGCAAGCCCCTGGGTGTCTCCTTTGTGTTTTCCACATGAAGATAAAGAAGAAGAGAAGGAAATGAATCCAGCCTGTTTTCTGTGAGCTGCCGTTGGGATTACTTGTGTGAAGAGTGGTGTGAATTTTGGGTTATGGAGAGCACATTCACTGTTGTTCCCAACTTCCAGGTGTCCCTCCCGTAGGTACCGGTGGTACTCCCATGCACTGTCTTGCCTTGGCACGGGGAAAGACAGACGTGTTGATCGGGGAAGCTGTCTGTGGGCCCCTTTACATCTTCCAAACCAAGCAAAATCCCTGTCCTGAAAAACTCCATTTTTTATAGCTTCATACTGAGCTAAAAGCATGGGGACTGATGTCAAAAATTTTGAAGCCCTCTGTGATGGCGCTGTTGTTGGAGACTGCTACAGCTTGCTACTTCTCCGTCCAGATGGACATCTCTTGGGAAAAAGAGATCTCTGCAGTTGTTTCTAAGCCTGAAACTCAGGATGGAGATAAACAACGGTTCACCAGGTTGTGAACTTTGTGAAGGATTCAAGTAATATTTGGTGGAAGTGAAAGGTCTCTGAAGGACCTGGAGGAGGTTTGGCCAGCAGAAGACTGGTGAGGCGGTCACCCTTTGATAGCAGAGGACAGGAGTAAGCTCAGCCGCAAGGAATAAACATTTCAGAGGAGAAGAAAGCAGCTGTGTACTAGAGCTGGTGCCAAAGACAAAGGAGTTTTCGAGATCACTGAGGAAATTTAGGCAGAGGAATGTCTATTGGTACCTAGTTGTTTTGCCTGGTCCTGCATTTTGTGTGCCGGCTAACTAGGGGCTGGTCTGGGGGGCTCTGGGTAAAGCCTGTTTACTTCTGCTCTCTTGTATCCCTGTATTGCAAGAGCGTACCTAAAGGTTGGGGGCTTGGGGAAGAGCAGGGTGTAGGTTACAGTCAGACGTAGGCAGTGGGTGTCCAACGGGTGGGACGTGGTACCGTTCCCACAGCAGGATCTGCAAGGCTTCATGAAGAAAAACACCAGAGTGGAGAGGGTTGGGAGTGCCGGATACTGGGCCGAGCTGGGAGAACCAGGAGGGGCCAGGTGGGACGGTGCGGCACGTGGGTGGCTCTCAGGGGGACAGCACAGAACCAGCATTGCCCTGGGGTATCTTCATCCTGAATCTGCTGACTCCCTCCGGCTGCTGCACAGATGTGTTTGTGCGCTGGGAGCGTGGAGGAAAGAGGAGTGTGGCTGATGCTTCCAAAGTACACAACCAAACCAAAACTATTGCTGGCCAAGGAATATTATCTAAGATGGAAATAATTGCGTGTGATAAATCCTGCATTCTGATTCCTGAAGCAGAGCGGTGTTGCTGCTCGTTTCTGTCCTTTGTCGTCAGCAGCGGAACAATTCTTGTTTAGAGTCATCTGACCAGGGATCTAAAGGGAGCTCTGGGCCGTGGCAACACCAGATGTGGGCCCATGTGAAAACGGGGGCCCTTGCACGTGAAAAAGGCAAGTTTCAGCTTGGAAGCAACAAGCAAGACCTTGCAGATTCTTCCAGTCTGAAGCACAGAAGCTACAGGCAGCAATTGTAAGTGCTGACAGAAGCGGTCAGGTTTTACATCATCAGGCCAATAAAATCCTGAGATTTCTCCCATCCCCATGGAATGGCAAAGATCCAAGCTGTTGTATGGTGGGGATGGACGTGTAGGTCTGTGCAGCTTGGGTAGAGCGTGCAGCTGGGGGCACGTAGACCCCTGTGGAACCTCCCTGGGTGGGAAGGGAGAGGAAGCACTCACTAGGCACAGTGGGTCACGGTGATCTTTATTTTGGGGTTAGCGAGGGTATCTCTCTCCTTGTTGTTATTGCCTTCAGGATACTGGGAAGAAACTCACGTTGTGAACATATGTGGGAATCCCTTTAGGGGCTTCCCGCACCCTGCACCTCCTGCTTCCTCATCCTACCGAAGTAGGAGGCTTTTTAGCTACCTTCAGAGTCCCTGTTTTCTGCTTGCAGCTCCCAATTTTAAAGGAATTAAAAATCTGTGTGTGCACCTGGAGCCTTGCTGTCTGTGCATCCTCCAGGGTGAAAAGCCTTTATGTTATCCTAGGATCAGTTAAGCTGTGTTACTCAGTTTGGTTCAACACCTCCTGTAACAATCTCCCGTATGGATGCCTGGTAACAATAGGAGGGACTGTGCTTGGACGCTGAGATCCAGATACCACCAGCCTTGGATTCAGTGGGCTACTTGTTTTTTTCGTGTTTAACTCCCTGTGGCTAGGAGGGAAGGGTGCTGCGTCAAAGGCGAGACTTGCAAACGAGGTATGTGCGTTACGTGTGACCCCGAGTGGAGCCTCGGAAAGCCCGGTCCCAAGTGCTGGGGGAGGAACTCGCCCTTGATCTCTTTGGGCTTTGAAGCAGATGTCTGAGGGTGAGATCTGCAGATAGCTCAGCTGCACGCTCAACTCTTGTTGACTTCTATACAGCAGAAGCAGATGCTGAACCTTTCCGCCGAAGTGGGGCTTTGAACTTTCTGTGCTTGTTTCCCCGTGTTGTAACAGTGGAAGAATACCTGTCTCTTGCCAACGGATATCAGCCAGTTATCAGATATCACATCATCTGGGAAAGCTTGCTGGAATATTTTGGTTATTAACATGGTGCTAAACAAAACTTGTGATTACATGCCTCACTGAAAATAGGAAGTAATTCGAATCCAATCCATGCAGCTGGCTAAGAATACATCAAAATGAAACGATCATTTTTCCATTCATCATGCAAAAACCCAAGGTATTATGTGGCAGGTTGGTTTGATAATGGAACAAAACATGATAAAGCCTTTATTTTATTTCTGAATGCTGGCATCTTCTTTTCCAGTACCTGCATGGAGTAACTAGCAATTGCAGCCAAGTATAGCTAACTTTTCTTTTTTGTTTCTTTGGAGCTTGTACTTACTATTCTTTGTCCGTTTCAGTCACGCTGGTATTATGAGGAAAATGCAGAGAAAGTGATGCCCTGCGTTCTCGAGCGCAGAAGTAACTCTGTTTTGCAATGTGTGTTGGCAGTGTTCGTACATCCCTCCCTGCGCAAGAGATGATCAGGAGAACTCTGAGAACGTCACGTACAAGCAGAAATACTGGAAAGAGAAAGTGGGTTCGCAACCATTTACATGCTATTTTAACCAGCACTTGAGGTGAGTAATCTAGATTTGCATAGGCAGAAGTGCTTATGCATCTGTTTAACAGCTGTTGATTGGTTCTGTTTGAAAATACATATAAATGCATGCATATGTATATACACCTCCCCCATGTAGTGATGTGGTTTATCACACAGAGTTTAGTGCAGAACTTTTTGCAAGACAACTCTACCAATGAAAAGCTACATAGAAAGAGGAGAAGCGGTTTTACCTCTTGAAGTAAAAATATAGAACTCTGAGGAATGTTTCCCTTAAAACATGTCATTTTATGGCAAAAAGCATCTTGGCTTTTAACACTCAGATGGCAAATTTCTGGCTTGGATATGAATGTTCCTGCCCTCCGTGGAAGAGAAATCCTACTGTGTTCATGAGGGGCTGGAAGAAAAGGGGAGATCAGAAAATAGTACAAACCAACTCGGGAATTGTGCTCATGGAGGATTAACGAGTCAGATACATGTAATAAATGTTCACAGAACTGCCAGTTTTCATACATGCTTGTAGAGTAGAAAGCTGTCACTTAAAGCATCTCCTCTTCTGTCTCAATTCTTACTTTTACTACCGACATCGATGTGACTTACATGTGTATAAGGATGACGTGTGGTTTCCTTCCTCCAGTAAATGGGAAGAGGAGGGAGTCCTTTTGCCTGTTTCTGATGATGATGATGATGTGCCGGGAAATAAAAGGTGATGTGGCAGCAGCAACTTGCTGTTACTGCAGCGTGCAGGCTCTCTGGGAGGACTTGGGCGAACAGCAATGATTGGGATGATAGGTCCATGTAGACAGGGAGGTGGAAAGAGAATATTTAAAATCTCCAGATCAGCCAATGTTTTATGGGGTTTAGACTCCAATTCTGGGGGCATATGACACTTGCTTAATTAGGTCAGCATGAGTACTTTTGATACAGCCGGGGTTACTGTTCTTGGTTGCTGAGTTAAGTACTTAAATAAATATCTGCCACATCAGGGACTAAAGGAGGAGGTTGGTCCAACTCCACCAGTACCTGGAAGATAAACAGACGAGGGAGACCTAGGTGGGAAGAGCTCGGTGCTTCCTGCTGCAATTCAGGGCTCAGTGTGGGAGCGTTGGCATCAGATGTTTAAGTTTATTAAGATGCACAGGGGGAAAAGGGATGCCAGCGTGTGCAAGGACCTTGAAGGAACCAGGTTGCTGGAGCAGGGTGGCAGGCAGAGAGATGCCCAACTCTTCTGTGGGTGCCCCGCTGCATGCCTTGGGGGCTTCAGGTTTGTCCTGGGCTGGCTGTGATTGTTGTCCCCTCCCAGGAGAGACCACAGACCCAGACGGCGTGCCCAGGGTGACAGTCCGTTGTCCCCGGTCAACTCTTTGCAGAGGGAAACCACTGATGCTTTGTAGCACAAACTAGTTGTTTCTTGTAGTGGGGAAAGAAGCACCATCTACAGCGTGCAGAGGTTAAAACTTAGGGCACTGGTGCGGTGACATCAGGCCTGGCAGGGACCTTCTCGGAGCTGCTTTGGTTCACCAAGTGCCAATGCTTGGGTCTGCAAACCAGGAGCCGAGTGATGATTTTGGCTTCTCTGGGCAGGGAGGTGCTGCCGAGACCTGGGACCTGCAGCGGCCGCTGCCTGAGTGAGCAGGAGAGTTAGAAACGTGGGATCTGCTGCAGGAGATGTCATGGCTAGGATTCACCTGAGCTGGTGTGGACAGGGTTCTGTGGAAGTTAGCTTTTATAGTCAGTGGAAAGAAATAGGAGCCTTTCGTCTTATCCCCAAATAAATGCCTAATATAGGCCAGCTGCCCAGAGATTATTTCTCTCCTGTAAAGGAGCCTAGGGTGATGTGCTTGGGTGCAGGCACCCAGCTGGTAGGTGTCCAGAGCCAGGGGAGCTGGTTCTCACATCACATCTACAGGTGAAGCAAAGGCAAAATTTTTCTGAGGCTACATACTGCCTAGGGTCTGTCACTTAAGTAGGTTGACACCGAGGAATTGTGCAGCACTCAGGCAAGGTTTTTTCCTTACAGTTGCTGCATCCCATACTGCTAAATGTTCTTGCCAAATGCAATGGCTGCCTTGAAACGCTGCCTTTTGCTGATCATACAACAATTTATGTACAGCAGAAGAGAGGCTTGCTGCCAGAGACATCTGAAGATAGTCTAAGCTGGAATGCGTACACCATCTATTTTCTTCTGGAGATAGGAATGAGCTTTGAGACATAAGTTTTGCTGACTAGGAATGTGCTTGCTTAGGTATACTTTTAGAGCTATGATGACTAAACAGCTTGTGAAGCAGTAAAAAAACCATACAAAGTGAGGGAAAAATCTGTGCACTTCAAAATAGAAGTGCCCATATTTTCAGTCAGTATTTTTTTAACTGTGTGGATGAGCTAACTCTTCTGTGTCTGTCTGTACAAAACATAGAGACTATAGTGGTAGGTTCCTTAGGGAGAGTAGTATTTGCAATATTAATACTCTCTCTTCTGAAGCAGCAGAATAGAATTCTAGGTAAATATCTAGGCAATGAATGAACATCACCTCCTCTTCATCAAACTTAGTTTAACCTCATTCTCAGGATTGTTGCTGCATGCAGAACGCAGTTAGGTAACACCTCCCTTCAGTTTTGTGGGGCACATTTCAACAGGCTGCTTTGAAAAGAAGAAAGTGTTGCCATTTGTACAGCTCAAAGTTATACAAAAGGGGTGAGAAGCAGACCACATGCAAACAAGGGTCACACCAGCATGCCCTAAAGCGGGAGGTCTGCAGGAATGGGTGGGATGGGGGAGACCCTGTCCCTTTATTTCTTCACCTTCCAGGTCTCATTGACATAGAATCATAGACTGGTTTGGGTTGGAAGACACCTTAAAGATCACCTAGTTCCCACCCCCCTGCCATGGGCAGGGACACCTTCCACTAGACCAGGTTGCCCAAAGCCCCATCCAACCTGGCCTTGGACACTGCGAGGGATGGGGCAGCCACACCATCAACAAGAACAAAAAGAGAAACCAAGATCTCCATCAGCTCAGACCCCTCAGTCTCATGCCGTGCAGAGACAGGCAGAGAAACATATGTCAAGTCATTTCTTATTAGGGGTTCATTTATGTGCCATTATTGCTTTTTAACTCTGGGTTTGAACGGTATGGCGAGAACGCTCTGCAGTTCCTTTGCCGCAGCGCAGCAGATGAGCCAGCCCGGCTTTAAACTTTTCTGTGTTTGCTGCAGGATGCCGTACACAAATCCACCTGAGATATGAAGAGCAAACACTGTCTAGTGATTAGCAACCACCTGTACAGCGTTGGGGCACCCTGCAGGCCATTTATCTGGGAATAATTATCTGCAGAAGCCAAGGATGCTCAGGTAGTAGAGCTGCTCATTCATAAATGGTGGAACAGAAATCTTGGTTTGCTCTGGTACTTCCCAAAGCTTTCCAAATAAATTCCCTACAGTCAGAAGATGGTGTTGCTATTTTGCATCCTTTCTTTTCCTGTATCACCTGCGGAGCAGTGCTCAGCCCCAAGAGGGAAAGGACTTTACTGTCAGTAAGACATAGCACTGCCCCTGCGTGCAGCCCTCCAGCTGAGCTCTGTGTCTTGCAACAACAGGGGAAAAAAATACTGATGAGTGCTTGTCAGAGGGAAGGGATGTGAATAATTGTGGGCAAAGTAAGCGTATGCAGATTGCAAACATCTTTAAATCCAGATTGTTTGAATAAAAAAAAAATATTTGTAAGGTTTCCCCATCCCATGCCCCCGCCTCTGTCAGCTTCCGCTGTGTGACATAAATTGCATGGTGTGGCGCCTAAGTGATGACTGAAATGTTGACGTGCCTGTAACTTTTTGGTCCTACATGACTTTCTGGTAACCCCTGCACTGCAATTTTTCCTATCGTGTTCAGTTGTTGCTCCGGAGGCTCCGCTTTATCCTGTGTCTTTCTAAACTGCTTGGCAGTGCCTAACAGGGCTGGGTTGCATAATGCAACAACTAATCCAGTTACCCCTGGTCAAAGCCCCACGAGGCTCCAGCCCTGAGCTCAAAGTCCTGCTAAAAATAGGTACTGGTCTCACCTTTACCAACGAAAACAAAATTCCTCCTTTCATTGTCTGTTCAGCAGAACCAGGTCTGGATGCCTGAGCATCGAGTATTCAGGTGTTTTTTCCCCCTTTTGTCCCACTAGGTCTCTCTCTTGCCCCTGCCACTGTTTTGTCCACTGGTAACTGGTGTTAGGAGGTTGGGTGCATCCCCTCGAGAGGCTTTGCATTTACTGGGGAGCTAAATGGCAGCATCGCTAGAAATGAGAGATGGTCCATAACTGAGCTTAGGGGGGATATGTGCAACCCCTCTGGTCAGCATCTTTGAACTGAAGTATTAGATGGAAGTCACAGAGCAAAGATGGATTTATCAAATGCACTATACTTGCAGGGACAAGGCAAAATCTTTAATTTTGCCTGCTGATTTTCACAGGGAAAAACCCCACATTTCCAGGCATGACATACCTCCTTTGGGTTCGGCATCGCTGCCTCAGCACCAGGGGAGTGATGCTGGGGGGGCTTCCAGCAAAGCCGCATCCTTGTTGTGAGAGGGTTTTCCCTAGAGATGGGGACACCTTCCCTTTTCTGTTTCCAAGCCAAACAACAAGCCTTCAGACTCTGGGAACAGGCAGGTCACCTCTACAAAAGTAGCAAGAAAACATCAAAACTGCAGTTTTGATTCATGCTGACCTTGCCACGCAAAACCAAAACAGTTATGTTACCGTGCTTCGAGTGTCCTGATAGCTGTTTATTTTTCTTCCCGAGGAAAGGGGTTGTTTGCTGTAGAAGTACAGCCCTCTCTCTTCTCTTCTTTTTGCTGCTTGCTTGTGAAATACATGTTTCTCCCTTCCCCCCGCCACCATCCCCTCAGTTTAATCCAGAGATTTCAGCTAAAATTTTCTGCTCCTTTGCCCTGTCTCTAGTGTTCCCGGGCGGCCGCAGTATTTTCCTGCTGCTGTGTGCTTCTGTTCCATGGGATAACCACCTCAAGGCTCCTTCTCCTGAAGGTCCCACGGGGTGTCTGGTTTCTGACTTTGCTCTCTTGGTGACACTCTCGGTCTGTGCTTGGCAGGACAACTATCTCTGTGTGTGTATTTCTGATTCAAAAACATGCGGGGCGGCTCTCTTGTATTAATCGCTGTGTAAGCCTCGGAGCAAAAGCCAAAGGTTTTTGTGCCAGGACGGATCCAGATCGCGCTGATCCTTGAGGAGGGGCTGATGCAGCACCCCGGTAACAAGCTCAGCCCCCAGCAGGATTGCTGCAGCACGGCTGCGTCCCGCGGGCCAAGCAGGGCTTCTGCAGTCCTGGCTGGGTCCTCTCTACACGCACATTTTGTTCCTTATCCCTCAGGGCTGGTTGCAGGACGGCTTAGGAGTTGTTCCCAGGATGTCCCCAAGCCCTCTGCAGACTGAGGTGTCGGAGGACAGCTGCCTCGCGCACCTCGCCGGTTCCTTTGGGGGCTCACCGGTGGGGGGTGGCCGTTCTGCTCTGTCCTAGAATTCATTTTTCTTCGGGAGGTGGAGGATAGCTCTTCCCCGAAACTGATGCTGTCACCTGAGGATAAGAAACAGCCCGGCAGAAGTGAAATCCAGCTGCTGTGGGCTAACCTGTTAATTAATCACTAGTGAGTTTGCTATATTTAATTCGTCTGATTAATTCTGATTCCAACTCCCTTTATCTCCTAATTTTTCCCTGGTCTTTTGTTTTGGACCTTACAGATCTCACATGAAATACCTAATTTTTTTTTAGCCTGGCACAGATCACCTAAAAACAAACACAAACCCATTTATTCTTCAGGTTTTTAGGCAGGCAGCCCCCCAGGCCCTCACTCCCTCTGCCCACCGTGCCAGTCCCTGGCTGCTGAGCCAGGACTTGCAAGTCCAGCTTTGCAAACCCCCCCCTTGTGCCTCCGTCCCCCTCTTTCCAAGGAGCAAAAGAAAACGTGGGGATGAGCCCAGTTACCTCATTTTTGCAGGGCGCAGCACGTGGGGCCACCGCGACCCCCCCAAGCCCCTGGGGTTACCTCTGTGCATCTTCTGTGGGGCTGCGGCCGTCCTGCCGCAGGGGATGTCTGGCCGCCCGGCCCCCCGCTCCTTGGACCGCTCTTGCCGTGGATTTGCAAGTCCAGTATAACCCATGTGCCGCTGGGGTGTTTTTCCCGGTCAGGGGGATTCTCCTCTGCTTGGATGGTCCTTCTCAGGTCATGCTGGGCAACTCGGCCGCGTGGGCTTTCTGCCGGCACCGGCCCTGGGCTACGGCAGCAGGGTGGTGGGCTCGGGGTTGTGAGGGTGCAGCAGGGCTGATTTTTTCCCTCCTCCCTTTGGAAGCTGTTATTTGCCGTTGAGCAATCTCAGCACCAAAAAGCAGAGGTAAAAGGAGTAATCTTGTAAAGGAAAATAGCAAACATTTTCTTTTCCAATAACCCCTCTTCAGGTATTTCCCTCCGCTGTCAAAGCTGCGTCTCAGTGGGACCCTCCGCTGTCGTTACCCCCTCTAAGCTGTTTTCCCACTTCCCATAACTGCTGTCAGCTCCAGTGATGGATCTGCAGGGAAGGGCTCCCCAACGGCTGAGCCCAGGCTCCCATCCTCCGCTGCCTCCTCCCGCCGTCCCAGTCTCCCCAGTGCTCTCCCCTGTGCCATCCCTGCACCGGCCAGCAGACGCGGGAAAGAGGAGTTGGTCCTGATGGGAGAGGGAGGGAATCATACGGATGCAAAGAAAGGGCGTTATACGCTGCCAAAGTCGATCTCGATAAGTTTCCGTGGGCTGTTACCAGCGGATAACCAGGATGCTGTCGTTCAGGAGCGTGCAGTCTATCTGCCGGCAGCACCGTCTGCCTTTATTAGCTTTTCTCATTCTCTCCTGGGGTCCGGTGGTGCTTACCTGCACTGGAAAGTTAAGTTGGGCTAAGATAAAGTGCAGCTGAAAGCACGGTAGTTCTTCCAGAATAACCATGCAGATCAAACCAAGTAGGAGGAAGGCTCAGATTTGTCCCACCGTTTTTTTGATGCCAAGAGGCTACATCCCTTGAGCTCTCGTGTGCACCGGGTCACCCTCCAGGAGTGCTTCTCCCTCCCCTTGACTAAAGAAGGGCGTTTAATGTCTTAAAGGTGGTGCCGATAGTCATTTAATGACATATTTTTGGGGGACCCAGTCGTGACTTGATGCATTGTCCGAAGAGCCGCTGTGAGCAGTTGACAGTGAATTTCTGCCACGTAGGAGTTGCACGGGGACTCTTGCTGTAGCTAAGAATAGCAATAATACCCATCTGAACCCAAACCTCATCCTGAGGCTTCATTAAAGGCCTCTCTAAGTCTTTGACTTTTTTCCAAAAGGGAAACTCTTTTAAATTACTAAGTTGCAAGAGTTACAGTCACACCTATAATGAGTGTTTGGCATCCATCGCTGCTACCTTTGTTACAGATGTTTTCCAAAATATCTAAGGTTCAGTCAAAAGGCTATCTTGCTTTCCCCAGTCACACTTTCTTTTCTTTAACTGAATCCAATTTTCTAGTTTGTTTGCTTGCCCCTTATTTTTGAACACTTTGATTAGTATCAGCTTTAAAAAAAAATGCTTAAAATTCAATGTCGCTTGTAAGCCAAGAGCTGTGAGGATCGAATGCTGCCTACTTATGGCCTCCTTGCCAATTAGCACTCTGTTATTCACAGATGATGATACAGTAAATATGAGGGAAGGAGTATTATACCCGCTGTGAAAGGATTTTTCCGTTCGGGTGCTGTCATTATATGGCACAGGCTGGTGAGTTTGTGCCCATAAAGTTAATATTATTTTATTCAATTTATGGTCTCCACATGTGCCTGATTATGTGTCTGGAGGATTTGAGTTAAGCAGACTTCACGTGTTCCACTATTGAGTACACCTGGGTTTCTTTTGATCATTTTTTATGTTGCTGAGTTTCAACTTTTATATAGCTGAGCTGCTCATAATCAGAATCTTATTCCACTGCTTACTACACAAATAGAGGTGCACAGTGCTGGCCTTGGGGACTTGCAGGCTGGCACGGTGCAGAGGAACCTCCAGACAGCAATTTTGGGGGAGAGACCCCCAAATGTAAATGCGGGTGCAATTAAATCAGGGATCAGGTGTAGCCTGGCAGTCTGGCTCCACTGACTCCTTAAGGATGGACAAAACCCTGTAGATTTGCAGGCACCTCCATTAATTAATTAACTTCTTGGTGAAGGAAAAAGTGTTTCTGCTTGCTTTCCCTCTCGGGAATGTTTTCTTAGTGCTGCTTTCTGATCAGGACGAAGCTGTTGGCGTAAAGACAGCGCAGTCATTGCGCAGGTATCTGTTCCCATGTGCAGCACCGTTAGGAGAGCTCAGTTCCCAGATCCTGGCTGGATGAGCCTGGGTTGCGAGGATTTTTGGCTGTGAGGTTTGTTGCCCCGGGGAGCGTTGGGTAGCATTGACAAATCAATCTGGGGTGGGAGTGTTCGTTGTAAGTGAGGACCAATATGAGTCAAGGCTATATATATTTTCCTAAGTAGAGAAAGTGCTGTTTCCTTCCTTTGCAGATAGTTTCCCAGCAGACTGTGTGTCTCTGGCTGTAGATGGGAAAGCAGCGGCGAAGTGCAAATGCCACGAGACTGATTTAATAACTCTTTTAAACTGCAGGGAGAACAGACAGAGCCAGAGCTGAGGAAATCCTGCCATCAGATTTCCCAACCAACTTCCCAGACTTGGAAATGGCAGACGGACACCTGAGCTTTCAGACACGTGGCACGGCTGAATTTCCAACCCTCTCGAGATGCCTCCTCCTTGCTATTCTCTTCCTCTCTCTGTTTCCCTTTGGAAACGCATAAATCCGTCACAGCCCCAGCCATGACCGTGTTAGATGCTGTTGCCAGAGGCACGGCGGGGGTCAGATCTTCAGGGGAGGCTCCCCAAAGTGCCCCCACAGCAGCGTGCTCAAGCCCACCGAGCAGCCGGTGTTTGTCGTACCAAATCGCAGCTTATTGCTGAGGCAGCCTCTGCTGAGAAGAAGCTGAGTCGAGAGCCTCCAGCACCCCGGGGCCGGGCAGAAATCCTCCCAGGGGGAGGTTTTGTGCAGACCCCTGCCCGCCGGTGCGGCTGGGCCAGCCTGGGAGCCCAGCGGTGCGGGGCTGAGGACCGGGACTGGGTCCCCATCCAGACCCAGACCACAGCCAGGGCTTCGTCAGGAGCCTCCACGTAGCCCCATGGACACGTCAGGGCTCAAAGCTAAAAGGGAAGATTTAATTGCACTTTAAACTCTGCGCAGTGTCTGATGCTGTTTGCAGTAGATAGGTATAACTGCCGCCCGGTGTTACATTTTTGCTGGAGCTGTTTTTCAATCCACAGTGTGATATTATATCTCTCACGGCTGTTTGTGATGACCGTGACCCATGGAAGACCTAAAGTACCAATGCTTTTAATATTTTTTTTGTCTGAATGAACTTGTTAGCCTGTAAACACTGCAAGTGGAAAGCCCTCGCAGCCTGCCACGAGTGCCGGTGCTAGATGGGCAAACGAAAGCAGTGAATGAAACGGTCCGCTTAATCATTTTCTAACACTGTTGCAAATAAAACACCTTTATTGTTTCCATGGCAGGTGCTTTCCACTTATGATAAATTGATGATGCCGAGTCGATTTATATTTTCTCCCTCTTCTGTTCCTCCTCTTGGCAGGCCAGACGATGTGATGCTGAAGCGCACCCACGACGAGACCGTCCTCTTGCACTGCTTCCTCTGGCCTCTCGTTACGTTCCTGGTCGGAGTCCTCATCGTGGTCCTGACCATCTGTGCCAAGAGCTTGGCTGTCAGAGCAGAGGCGATAAAAAAGAAGAAGCATTTGTAAACGGCAAGGCTGCTGATGGCAAAGAAAAAGCTGCCAGAAGGTCTCAAGCTGGGCAACTCAACACACCTGCAGGTCTGCGGGGCACCCAGCTGCGCCTCCCACCAGGGTCTCATCTGACGGCGGAGTTGCTCTTGCCTCGGGATTATTCTTGGGAGACTGCCCCATGAAATGTCAGCTAGTCGCTTCTTCTGCTATGACAGTGAATAAGTATATTCCACCAAAAAAATCGACACTGCACCAAATACGCTGCGCGCTGTTAGTCCCCGACAGCAGCTACCCGGGTCCTAGCAGTATTGAGAGACAGTTTATCAAACCCCCCGATGATGCTCATTTCATCTCCACAAAGTCCTCTTTACTATTGTTTAATATTAGACACTTAAAATATTTACTTTATGATAGACTGTATTTCCAAAATAATAAAGTTTGGTTGTTTGGTTTTTTTTTTAACCTTTGTTTTGTTTATTTTTTTTTTTAAAGCTTTAAGACAAAAATAACACTGCTGATTTTGGTTTTTTTTTCACTGTATAGAACTTCATTTTAAAACTCAAACTTTAAATTCTCTCTAGACGAAATCTTCCATCATCACCTGTTCATTGTGAAGAAATGTAGCAATCTTTCAGAAATACTTCTCCAAAAAATGAAACAGTTATTGGAAAAAGTGATTAAATACTGGATCTCATTTTATTGCCTCGGCGGTATTCAGTCCTTACAGTTTTCCTTGTCCCCTCTCAGTTACTCTCTTCACTGAGACGCTCTCAGGCTGTAAGGAGCAGGGACCTGGAGTGGTTTTACGTGAATTTACCAGGGATTTCCCCAAACAGCTGCCAAAGCGCCCGTCCCATCCACGCGCGGGGTCCCTCCGAGGGGATGGGATGCTCCAGAAGATGCAAGGCCGGCTGCGCTCAGCATCTCGCCGGGTCGCCTCTCTCTGCTTGGCCCCGCAAATTGCCACGTACCAAGGGAGAACCAGCCCTCTCCGCTCACTCGGTGCGGAGATTTCTGGTAGTTTCTCCCAGCACATCCGAGCCCGGAGCAGGTTCCCATCTCCTGCCCTTGGCCCCGCATCCCCGGGACCGTCCGCGTGGCTTTGTGGGGAAGAAAAGCCACACGGCTCGGGCAGCGAGTCTCTCGGCGTGCGATTACTGGCAGAGCATTGTAATCTACGCTAACAATTCCGCAATTCTAACCATGCTGTTCGTTGTGCTAAGCTCCGATATTCCCAGTATTATGTTTAAATACCTTGTGTTTCACTGTGCTTTTAACACGTAGGAGAGGTATTTCCAGAGGACGAAGAAAGTGCTAGATTTGAAAGCCCGAAAGGTTTGTTGGCACAAGGCGCGGTGACAAACCTGCTTGTATTGCCCAGGCTCCAGCTCAGGTTAATCGTAGTCTGCATTTAAGAATTGATTTCCCTACGGCTTCTTATTTTGTAAACTAGTGCACGTTGTGGGCGTCGCGGTGCCCAGCGATGAGGGCAGCAGGGCGACTGGAGGTCATTCCCCACTCCCCTGCTTACTTGCTATAAAACTTTCCGAGAGTCCTTTGGTCCCGGTGCACTCCAGGTTAGCTATTCCTTCGAAGGAAGTTAAGGAAATCTGTCCGTGGAGGTGGGAACTTGATGCTTCTTGGCTACTGTCTATGAAAGATCTGATTAGTGTTGGTTGCAGCACTTCCAGTTCTGTGGATGAAAAGTGCTGCCTGTGTGAAAATTTCCCAATTCTCTGTTTTAAACATCACCCCTTTGGAAGTGCCTGACATTGCACACATGCGTCTGGTCGGGGGGGGGTTGGTAACTATATTTTATTTTTTTTTTTTTTTAAAATATATATTTTTTTTTCACACTCTGCAAATCACAGAAAGCTGCCACTGTTGGGGTGGTTTGGTTATCTGGGTTAAGGTGGTGGCAAGTTCCCCTCCTCTATTTGCTCTTGGTAGCTTCTTACAGGTAAGGGAAATAACCCTGATTTTCTGCATATATACATCCTTTTGTTTTCCCAAGGGAGAAGGAAATACACGGTGACACAGATTCATCATGGATTTTTAAGCCAGTAGCTTGGAGCTCACAAATCCAGATTAATAAAATCCTCTCTAGCTTTGCTCCAGAAGCTTTTGTGACTGAATTGTGCAGCTGATTCAGTGAGCAAAAGGCAAGAAGTGAATTGAGTTGATGCAGCTCACTTGATGGGCCATCATATCTTTAAATCTGTTAGAAAGGCCTCTGGAAGTAAGTAGTGGTTACAAGGATGATATTAAATCATCTTGCAGAGAGATTAACATCCCAAATTAAACATCCAAATTGGCGTGCAAAGACAGGCAGTAAGTATCTCCCTGGCTTGGCAGTACGTGATGCTGAGGGGAAAAAAACCCAGACAAAACCTGAAATTCACTCTTCTGTCCCAGCCTGCACCTCATTGATTTAGAAATGTCTTTCTAATCCCCATATTTGATCGTGGAAGCTGGGGATTTCCTTCTAGCGGATTATTCGCTGATTTCCCCCTTGGCTTTGCGGATTTCCAGTTTTTGCGGCGTATTCTCTAAAGTGTATTTGCAGCCAGAGCAGCTCCTTTTTTTTTCCAGACCCATCTGCAGAGTTGACTTTTGCATTTTATTCAATACTTATTTGCTATTGCTTTGAGGAATTTTGTTCCGTCGTGCTGCCTGCTGCTCCGCTTCAGTAAGATCTGCCTTCTCTTTCATGTAGTGCAATTAAATAATTTTGTTTATACAGTATCTTCCTCTGTCAGCTTCTTAGGCTCATTTTAAAAGTTGAAGTAATAGGAGCATTTTTTGTTGCATTTCTCCTGCTTTGTGTGTTTCTGTGTTGCCAGTAAAAGATGGGATTTCACAACGCATTAGGAAATTTAGCTACTGAACAAGGAGCTGAATTCAACGCTTGGAGCAGAGGAGGGATGTCACAGGGGTACCCAGGGGCAATTTAAAGGTCATTACCTGTCATTTCTGGTGTAAACGTAGCCCTTTGGCAGCGGTCCGGCACAGTCTGCTGGATTTGAAGGGCTTTTACCAGCTGGGCTCGTCACATTATTCCATCAGAGTCCAGCTGGGAAATGTGAAAGGGGAAACGTTGGTTAATATTTAAAACCCTTTCATAGATAAGGTATAGGGGTTAAGTAACCTTGAGGATGTGTCTAATGGAGTTTGCTAGGGGTTTAGGCCTTACTTGAAAAATTAAAACTCTTTTAAACCGGGCAGCCAACACTTGTTTGGGTCTGGTACGATGCCGGGAGAGTGCGGATTGCCTGTTAACAGAAGGAACGTGCTGTGCAAGCATCTTTGCTCAGCATCGCAAATGCGGGAGCTGCCTGCCGAATCTGTGTTTCTGCAAAGTTTAGCCTAAATGACCAAAAGTATCTTAAAGCCAAGAATAAACATGTGGAAGAGGAAACACCTAGAATAGTGTTTAATAAGAAAAGAAAAAAAACTCAGGCCATGGCTTGTATTTAGGTAATCAGATGAAAGGAAGCACAGCTGAATTCCAAGTTATGAAGCCTATTGTATCATGTGAATATTTTCTTGCAGTCCCTAACAGAAATCCCATAGCCGGAGTTATCAAAAAATCAGCTTATTTCTATGTGCGATTTCTCCAAGAATCGAAAGCTGCTTTTTTTTTTCTCAGCACCAAGCAGCTGCTATTCCTCCCTTAACTTTCAATCAGAAACCAATCCCTTCCCTTTCTGGCATCTTAAGAGGTTGCTACGCTGATCTGTCAAGCTAACAATCTTTGCCGCAGAAAGCATGAGCGGGAAAACCTCCAAGGGAATATGTGTGCAATTAATCATACTGCCTTGTCAGGTCACAGACCCACCGAATGAATCAACCCCAAAGTTTGGTATTTGAGAGGCTGTGCAATTTTCTTTCTGGTTTGATATGTTAGCACGAATGCCGTCATTACTTGCACGGCGTTTAATTCACAGCTCTTTGGTGGTCTAATGGTTTTAAGTCTCGTAAGCCAAGAAATTGCTTTGTGTGCATTGGATGCGTGGCTGGAGGTGCAATAAGAAGAAAAAGAATAGCCCATTAAATTATATAACTGTAATTTGGATGTAAAATTTTATTACAAAATATGTTGGCATAGCTGTAAAGTTATGTACGCACCTACAATGCACAAACAATTTGCAAAGAGCACATATAGCAATCAACCTGAAAAAACTCTCCCAGAAATGCAGTGAAAGTTACTTAAATCACCTTTGATATAGCATTTAAAAAAAAAAAAAAAATCTGCCTGTAATTTAATTTAATGACCTAATGCAGTGTTGAACATTACCTTACATAACGCCACTTTTTCATGACTTTTCAGCTAACATAAATTTTATCTCTTTATTTATTAGCATGCCAATTGCCATTCACTAAAAGCAGTTGGAAAAAATCAACTATCAAGCTCTTTCATATAACTGCTTGTTCAGCAACTGACAGCTATTGATGGTTTCTGGACAAAATACTTCAACTATTTGGACCCCAAGCAGCAGGATCAATTCAAAAAGAGATGCAAGCAGCTAATGTTTTGTTTCAAAAGCTGCCAAGAGCCAACTTTTAGGTCATTTCCATTCCCTCACTGTGGGATTAGGACAAATCCAGACTTCAGATAAGGAGCAATTTCTGACCATACCTATCAGAGCACGTGCCAATATCGAAGGCTGTGTCTTTGCAATATACGCGCGTGGCTGCATTTCGGTTCGATGAGTTCCGATGCAAGAATGCAATTTCAATGCGAGAAGCACAGACCCCCTTACACCGAAGGTTTGTGGGGCTGCAACCTGAATTTTGCAGGTCAGTTTGCTTTGAGCAGAGCCACAGCCTTTCTCCATTTGGCAGGAGAGCAGCTTTTCCGCGGCCCCTTTCCCCCCCGTTGCAGCGATCCTGTTGGGCTCGTGGTACCCCCAGGAGAGGGGCAGAGCGGACACCCCCCGAGGTCGGAGGTCGGAGAGAGCATCATCTCCGGGATGTCATATCTGGGGCTTGTTGGGGGCCTGGATATTGGGAACGCTGCCAGGGTGGGGGGCTACGGGGGGGGAGAGCACGACCGGAGAGCGCTCCCAACCGAAGGCGAATGCGAAATGCTGGAAGGGACGTAGGTTTGGCAACAAATGAAAGCTTCGGTGGAGTTAAAAGGGCTGAACTATCTTTTCCTGCACTATTCCTCCGAAGAATAATGTTTGAGATGATTAAAAATTAACCGTGAAATTGCCAGGAAGTCTGTTTCTAGGCAGGGGGAGACTAGTTTGGAAGGACCGAATATACAGCAATCAGTATGACTAAATGGCGGGTAGCTTGGATCCTAACTATTTTTTTTCTGAAAAATCATGACCCCCATGGCTCCTGATACCAAAGGGAAAAAAAAAAAAAAAAGGAAATTCTGGAGTTAGCTAATGTCTCTTGCTTTTGATGGATTAATTTTCAATCCTTATCGAAAATATAGAGCATGTGCTATGAATCTACAAGTATCCATCGGAATAAGTTAATCACAGGCAGTAAATGATTCTGGTGTATTAAAAGCAAATAGTGTCCTGTGAACTTTGCTGCTTTTTTACAGCCAAACTGGAGACTAATGGAGACATATACGGGAAGTAATACACTGTAGGGATCATTTTAAATAATGCCTCGAGATCTTATTGAAAAAATTAATTTAGATCAGGCTGGCATCAAGCGATGGGAGATTGAAAATGGGCTGCAGAACTGTCAACACAAAGCAATAATGAACAGCGAGATACCGAGCACAGGTGTGGGGTGAGGTGTCTCAGTAGCTTTATTCATGATATGAAATGGCAAGGTAAAGGGCAAATTAATTGAATTTTTTAAAATATGCCAGATCAGGAGGTTTGCGAGCTCCAGTTTGACGGGCAGGTGATTCAACAGCAAATACAACGAGCTAAGAATATTAGCAGAAGAATAAAATGTCTTTTCTATTCCTGAAAAATACAAGGTAATAAATGAGGATGGGAGGGACAGAGCAAATATAACATTTGGTGGAGAGAAACATCTGGCAAGCAAAAATGTGACTGTAAAGCCTTCAGGTGTTAGACAGCACGCTGATGCGATCGTCGCTAGCTAACCCTGGCGTTGATGGCATTTAGCTGGTGTCTGACGCTGAAACCACAGCCTTTTCTCCAGGAGCTGTCACTCAGTGACTTCTTGGGGGAGTATGGGGCTACCATGTTGGTTTTTTTAACCTGTTTCAACCTATTTTTTTAACCTGTTTTGTTCAGAGCGATGTGTATTTCCCATTCTTTTTACATTGAAATTGCTGGGAAGTTTAGAGCAATGTTGCAGGGGTTTTCTGCAGCATTTTGGGCAGTTTCTGGTGCCTGAGGCTGTGTGTTGGGGCAGGGGATGGAGGTGAAGCCATCGCTGCTGGGCTCTGCTGGCTTCGGGTTCTGTCATTGCAGCATCAGGACCATCACACTCTTTTTTCTTTCCAGAAAGCAACATGTTTCTGCTGCAAATCGCTGCATGGCCACAGAACCCCTGTCTGAACTCTTCCCCGGGGAAAAGAGTTTGCACGACTCGGTGCAGCAAACACGACATCGCCAGGGCTGAACATCTCAAAATTCAACGGTATCAACGTCAACAGGTTTGGGGTTAGGCTGGTTTTTCCTCCAGAAATATTTTGGGCATAAACCACATAGTCATGCGCGCAAGTTTACTTACAGTAACCTGTTTTCCTCGCTTACAGGACACGCACACGTGCCCAAGGAGTTCTCACTGTGCAAAGTAAGCAAAATTAAAGAAGGTTTAGGCAAAACTCCATATTCAAATCTGTTTTTAATAACCTACTGTTTAAATTATGTCTTGACCTATCTTGAAACTTTGTGGGAATGATTTCTTTTTGTCCATAATACCTGTACAGATTTATAGCCCATTTTGTAGCAATAGGGCAGCTAATGTCTGGCTGCATAGTGGAAGCTCGTTGCAGCGTTAATTGTGCTGCCTCCAAGTAAGATGGATTGGGAGTTGTTCCTTCCTTCCATCCTGCTGTTGGAGTGATGCACATACTCTTTGATTTCACCCTGTTGCTTCCTTCTTAAGCACCCTTTCTCCAGGCACACAAATACATATGTATTGTGTGGTAAAGGTTTACCAAACTCATCATTATTCTGTATTCATGCACACCGAGCTGTGTCTCTCAATAATTATCTTTATAATGATCGAAGACATTCTGTACCAATTTGCATTCCTCCTCGCTTTATTGTTGCTCTATCACTCCTGTCTAAGGCTTCTTCTGTTGCATTTTCAAGGATGCTTTTAGTGATAGCCAAAACAAAGAGACAGAATAAAAGCGAAAAGCCAAATTGATTAGTTTTACATTTATTTTGCAAAGACATATTAAAATTGACTTTTTGTTTCATTTGATGTACGTTCTGTATTTCACTAAGTAACCTTGAAGACTGTGTTGCCAAGTCAAGCATTGCTGTTAGCAATACTCATTATATAGCTCAAAAGCGTTCTGATAATTTGGCCCTCTCCATTTAAACACTACCTATTATCCCCTATGAAATCTCAGAAAAAAACCCGCATAAGAAGTGCTGCAGCCTTTCTGACAATGAAGGGTTTGCTTCCCATTTCAAGAGAGTAAATTTCTGGCAAACGTACCGTAATAAAATCTGCTCCGTCCTTGGGTGAGGAAGAAGAGGGCTGGCAGCAGAGTTATTTTTCATAGCGTCTTTCAAACAGGGATTTTAATTGGACTGTAGGTCTCCGCACATTCCTGGGAAGCGAGAATTTCTTTTACAGGCAGCTGAACTGCTGCCTGCAGAGGTTAGGTGTTATGCACAAGGTTGGGCAGTGAAACAGAGTTGGGTATGAAATGCAGGGATCCTGGTTCCCCAGCTACCAACCCACTTTCTTGTCCTTTGCTGAAAACATTTACAGGAAGATGGGGGTTTTGTGGCGGGATTCATCGTTTCTGCACACCAGCGGCCCTGTTACATGCTGGTAATGCTCTGGGAAAGCCAGCTCTGCGGGATGGGATGTGGGATTGTGAGTGATGGTGTTTGCTTCTGCTTCCACTGCAAGCGCTGGATGCTCTTTTGGCGATGAAGTGGCGGTTCGCCATGCTAGCCAGGGATGGCACTCATGCGTCTGAGGGAAGGGAGACAGCTTTTCCCCACCTTCCTCCCTCCCCCAGTCCCTTTATCCCTTACTGTTCCTCCAAACAATGCCCTCGCAGTTTAAACTAATTTTCTTTGAACTGCAGGCACTGCATAACTCATACTTTTGCCTGTTGCTCCTTCCCTAAACATCTGCCATTATTTATCCGGACGGTTTAAACTCTTTATGTTCAATTTATTAGTCTCTCTGAGAATTACCTCCAGCTTTGTGTGGAAATATACTCAGCGGTGGAAACAGCTGCCAGCCGTAGGACTCCCCTAGCTCCTCGCGCGACGGTTCTCATTGCAACAAGGCGATCTCCAGCACCGTTTTTGAGGGTGGGATTTGACAACCGTGCCTTTTTCCTGGAAAGAGGCAGCAGCCCACTCCAACACAAGCTAGCACAATCTCTTTTACCATCTAAGTTTTGAGTGAAGACATTTTTAATGCTGGTCCGGAGGCAGATGCTGTTGGCAAACCCCTTTCCTCAGCTACGTCGGTGAAAGAACTCGCTGGGCGTGCAGTGGGGGGGAGCCAGCGGTGGGCTCCCACCATGTCGTGCTTCTCCAGCATGTCTGGGGACACGGCACTCACGCTGCCGGCAGCTCTGGCACCTCGTCCTCACCCAGCCCTGCCCCGTCGAGTTCATGCCGTGGTCTTAAATGTAAGGACAGTGGGAGAATGGGCTTAGAGCCTCGCAGAGATTAATTAAGGGTCTGCTCTTTTTTTGTGTCGTTTTCCCTTACTTTTCGGACTAGCGCTAGGCTAAACGGCTTGCTTCAAGATGCCATCTTGCCCAAATTCCATATTTCCTACCATTGACACTCACCAGGAACCATGGTTAGGCCACACCAACTTGTGTGGCAAATTAGACCAGCCAGAACGTTTGGGGCAAAAGCTTGATTTTAATACTTAATTGTGAGTATCAGTTTGGAGGCTAGAGGGCCACTCATTTCTTCTGGTTAAAGGCCATCGCACAAGCAGCCTTTTTAGTTCAATTACTTCAAGGCCCATATACCACCCAAATCTGTCTGTGTCTCTGCTGTGAGGTTTAAAATGCACCACTGTATTCTATAGCATCTTGCATGCCATCTGTTTTCCAAACCACTTTCCTCAGCTGCATAATTTAATTACCGAGATAAGAACTAGAGGGGGGAGGATACGGAGCTGTAGGTAAGGGAAATTTGTTTGTGAAATCTCTGCACCCAATTGTCCCTTCCAGCGTGCAGGTACTAGAAGACATAAAGTGGCATTTCAGGAGCAAAGGGGACTCGGTCACGCTAAGACAACCCTCAGCTTCCCCATCTCCCTGGAGGAGGTCCATGCAGGGAACAGAGTCCCACTGCATCGGGGTTTCACGTGCTCGGCATAACACAGGACATAAACCAATATCCCTCCTCCTCCCGCTGCCCAGAGCTTTTCTTTCCCTTTCTCTGGTCGCCTCTTCTCTGAGGCTGGTTCCCAGCCATCGGTCATACTTGCACCTATGGGAAAGCCAGGGTGAGACCCACTTTTTTTTCAAATCCATCATCCCTGGTCTTCACAGATGCAAGTGGCAGGCTGGGGACCGAGCTGGGTTTGAGTCTTGTTTTCGGGGGGCAGCCTGGTGGGACTTGGCGAGGGGCAGGTCACGCTCGGCCAGAGCAGGTGGGCTACAGGAGTGGGGGAAGGTCCGAGAAGCAGAAAGAGTGATGTCTGACAAATCTGTCATGCCCTGCCAGCCCGTGTAGGCATGAAAACCTCAGACTCCCTCTCCTGCAACAGACTGGGGAGCTTAAAAATAGCCGTTTGTTTTTGTTGATGACAAGGTAATTTTAACACAGATCACTTCCCCAGTCTGTTGCACCGAGCGGCGATAAGCAGAGGGATGTGGGAATGAGTGGGCGGCACTGAGGACGGAAAAAAGGAGGCAAACAAGAGCTGATTCCTTGGGGACAGCAGCAGCAGAGAGGGTTCAAGTGTGGTTTTCCTTGGCGAGGCCGAGTGAGGAAGAGGAGTGGGTCCCACTGGGGTGTGAGGACCTCCTGGGCGAGGTGCATGTGCTCCCGCTTGCCCTGCACGATCTCAGCACCTCAGAGCATGACGGGGTCCGGCCCTCGCAATCACACCGTACGGTCCTTCACGGGGTTTTTGTTCATCAGGTCTCTGATGTCGTGTGGGACAGAGAAGAGGAAGTAAATAAAAGATGTCACCACAAAGTTGGTGGAGGTCTTTGGTGGCTTTAGCCGTCTTCCTAGCTGCCTTCCCATCCCAAAATGGATGTATGTGTATTTCTCCCCACTAAAATGGATGCGTATTCCCTAGACAAGGGCAGTAGAAGTTCACTCACTATATTTTCTGTCTTTTTTCCTTTTCCTCTAGTGGACACAGTACAAGAAGATGTCTAGGTCTAATCCCACCAAAGCAAACAGAAATCCATGCTGAAGAACATTGCCAAGTCAAGGATCTGGAATTTTCCTACCTGCCCTGGTTCAGTCAACCACAAGGTACTTGACTCCAGCTCTTCCTTTTGCTTTTTCCCTGCTCCGTTTTTGCCATTGAAATTTCAGGCATCTTAAAGGCAAGATTTCATCCACACTGGGAGCTGCCGGAGAGGGCTGGGGAAGTTGCTTGTTCACCAGAATGTTTACAGAAAATTTGTCACAGCCTGACCAGATCTAATTGGCATGATGTGTAAAGAAACGGGCTGCTCAGATATTTTTAGTGCTCTCCAACCTTTCTAGCACAGATCTGTAGGGCATTAATTAATTCCAGTTGTCTGCCAGTTCATTCTCTTGAAGTTGGATTCTCACAAATAATTTGGCTCCAGGTGTCTTTCAGATCCAGTGATAAGATAACAGGATGCTGGCATTTATCATGTGTGGTGTCTTGAGCATATCTTTTCTGATCTGTTTGATACTTTGGACATTATATACCTCTTTATTGCCTTCGCAAGTATCCGTCTTTTTCTCCTAGTGGTTTCATTACTGCTACTTTAGTCACTGACAGGCAGGAGAAATGCCCCCAATTAACACATGGACCTTGCTGTAGCTGTCCTTTATTTGCATAACATTTTCTTCCCTAGCCAAGCTGTGTGGAGCATTCTGACCACCTTCACTTTCCTTTCTGCATCCAATTATTTTTACTCTGTGTTTTTACAGTGTAGCTCAGCTCATACCAAATCTATTTGGGTAGCTTTACTACATGCCATCTGGTCTGTGTTTGATTTTCCAGGAAGTTTGGGCTTTCTTACCCGTAATGCCACTAGTCTCTTTTTTTAATTTCAAGATTCTTTACTCTCTGTGGGATGGAAAACAAAATTGAAGGGCCTGCTTTCTATGCTGGCTGCGCTACAGCCTCAAACTTGGTCTGGGCAAAAACCAGATGCGTTTGTCCCGTGTATCCAGTAGGAGTGGGAGAATTCTCGTGATTATAGTGGGAAGAGATCATTTTAAAAACTTCTAATATTAAGTTTGCAAAGTGAAAATTATTTTCATAACTTTGCATCACATGGCAATGCAAACAAATGAATTTGAAATATTTTCCCATCCCTACTGACATATATGTGTGTGTATGCCAAGGACTGGCAGAATTTCTAAAGGAATACGTATTCCCTGCTGATTCCTTCATCCTTGCAGACTGACGCAGGGATCTAGTGCTGGTGTCCTGTGGAGCCACCCAACGTGGTTGCTTTTCTCTCTGGCAGAGGAAATGCCTCTGGAAGTGTCCTCTGGCACTATTTTCCCCCAGCACCTTGCTACTTCGATGATTAGCGGAGACACTTCAGCTGCAGAGCTCTCGTGCTCACCAGTTACAGTCCTGGGGAAGGAGCTGAACTAGTGTGAGAACTGGGATTGGGTTTTAGTTTAGCTACAGACCTCTGAGTGGGACTCCAAAGGGCATCGCCTAAATTCAGAGCTTTATTCTGAAAACGCGGAACAGCTCCTACAGAGCTGCAAGGGTCTAACCCCCCGAGGAGGCCCCCGGACCAATTCCATTGAGCGGGGTGAAGATGCTCAACTCCTAGTCCATCCCCAAATGTGACCGGGCTACAGGGATAGTAACCAGTTCATTTAAGCCCATGGATGTCTACATTAAGCACTGTAGAAGTCTACTAAGATGACCGCTTTGTCAATCTAACCACTTTCTATATCTTTGATGAGAGACATACCTCTGGGGTATGGTTCTTCCAAACCCCTTTGGCTGCTTGGGGATAAGCGGTCCTAAGGGCAGTCTGGGACGATTACCCCGGATAAATAGACATCTCTCTGCTGGAAATGTTTCTGTGTGATCAGCTGGAAGCACTCCTGGTGTTCGCTCTTTCTCCACAGTCAATGAGCTTCTCCTGAAGGTATTTCAGACCTGAGATGCCAGAAGGGATTGCCACAAAATGTTTCAGGAGATGGAGGGAGCCAGGGTGAGGCAGTGGCTTGGTCAGTGCCTTCTGAGTGCAGCCTGTGTACGGCACATGTCACTCAGTGCTGTCTAGGTGCCCAGTTCCCACATCCAAGGGGCAAAGCAATCGTTTTGGAGCTGATGGAGATGTTACAGCTCCGCTAGAAGTGGAGACAAGGACTTAATGAACGTACCTTCTCCACAAGAAGGAAGGAGCAGACCAAAGCCAAATTTATCCTCCCGATAACCCACCGAAGAGGTGTTACTTTAGCCCAATCATCAGCTTTCTTCTGTCCGGGTTTTGGACCAATGCACTTGGGCATCGCTCAGCAAAGCATGTCTAGTTTTAAGGCCTGGTGCAAACCAGCCCAGCTGAGACAGATACATAGAAAAAACATCCATGAGAGCCAAACTGTGAAGCAGGGCTGCTGGGAGACATGTAGCCCCAGGAGGGGCTCGCTCACCTCCCCCCTTTATGCCTGTGCCCCGTCTTTTAGAGAGAACAGTGCCTCTCCTTTAGTGATGGGTGAAGATTTGTAGGGGCAGAAATACCTGGTTTTGGGCACCTTCTTGTCCTGAGAGGACTCAAATGGCAGGTCTCAGGTGGCACTTGACAACCCGGTTGTGTGGCCTCGGTGCTGCGGGGAGAGCAGGAAAACTCTGCCTTTTCCCTTGCTAAGAGTTAGCCGCCCCAGCTGCTCTCCGCTATTGATTTGGCACCTAAGCAGCCCTGGGTGCTTGAACACCAAAGACAAGCAAGGACACGGCGTGTAATTTGGCAGGGGTTTTGGCAGGAGCGCGGGGAAGGCCATGTACAGAAATGTCTGGCCCAGCCGCCGCAGCATTTGCCAGCGACGCTCGGGTTCCCAGCACAAGGCCACGGCTCTCGCCCTCTCCTCCGGGCTCTTGGCAAGCGGCCTCAATGCTCTCAGTCCTCTGGAGCGTGCGGGTCCCCACGAGCCTGGGGACGGGGTGGGGGGATCTGGTGGGACGGTGCGTCCCCATGGGACGGGAGGCATCGGTCACGCAGCACCGGCTGGCAGAGCCGGCGTGTCCCCGCCATGCGCCTCTGCAGTCACACCCCATGTGCCGTGGCCCCACAGCTCAGGGATGGAAGGTCTCAGCACGGAAGGAGGAACCTTCCTCTTTGACGGCTGAAGCTGTGTGCGCCCATCTGGAGCATCTCTGGTGTCTAGGACATGCTCCTGCCACCCTTTCCAGCTGGGAATTTGGTTCAGGAGGTGTGGAGAGGGCAGCCTGCAGCTGGGCTCAGCGTGGACCTTCCCCATGCTGATGGTGGGGACCCTGCCCGGTCAGCGACAGCCCTCAGGGGGACTTTCACCTCTTTTAGGGGTCCCAGAACCTCTGCAACAGAAAAGCTGCAGGCGCTAAGGTAATGTCTTGCCTGGAGACTTGAAGACTTTGAGGTCTGCAAAAAAATTTGCCCCTCTTGGACCTTGGCACCTCCATGCAGCTGACTACTCCAAGCCTCTGGGAGCGGGGACCACCCCTCGTCCCAAGCAGAGCTGCTTGTTGCGGAGAGGTTTCGCATGATGCAAACGACAGTTAGCATCTGAAGTGGGTATAAAGAGGACAGTGGATACCTGCAGGAGCCAGACCCCAAAAAGCGTGAGGCACACGTGCCTGGCCGTGCAGATACAAGCCGCGATGAAGGCCCCGGGGCTGTTTGTCCCTGAAGACCCTCACCCGCCAACGCTGCTGGGTGCTGCAAGCGAGCAGAGACGGCCCCTGCGGCCGCCGCGCAATGAAAACCAGCGGATCAATTCAAAGGGGTGGCCATCGGCGGCTCAGCGATCGATACGGCCCGGCCACCGCGGCCGTGAGCACGGCGTCGCCGCTGCCTCCCTCCTGGCAATCGGGCGGCCGTGCGGGGCCTGTCGGCAGCCGCAGCCCCACGCATCACTGACCCTTAGAACAGGAAAAGCGGGTCTGGCTTTTGCAACTCCTCCAAAATGCAACGTTTTCCATAAATTAACTGGAATGCTGTTTTTCCTCTCTCTTTTTTTCTTCATTTGCTGCTGCTGGGGGGTTTTGGACAGGTCAGGACGGCTATTTTACCCGAGTAGGGCGCAAAGGCTTGGTTAGTAACACTTGAAATTTTCACTTGTGTTTGCTGACATATTGGTATTGCCAAGTCGCGCCTGCCATAAGACATCTGACACCGGCAGCTATTTCTAGGGCTTAGGAAACCTGCTGATAGAGAAAAGCGGGACTGGCAGAAAAAGGCAACTATTATCTAGCACTAGTACAGGAAATGACTTACCAGACAAAACAGCCAGCTCACAGGTATGAAGCCCAGGTAAAAATCAGGTCCAAAGTGAAAAATTTGGTTCTGGCAGTATTTTAACAGGAGCCAGCCACCGTGTTCTTGCCAAACTAGAGGAGACCCTCTGTGTTTCAGTTTCCTTGTTGTACCTTGTAAAAACATTTGTATTTCTTCTTGTCTGCAATGCTGGCCATGTTTCTCCTGTGTGGAGATATTAACTGTCCATTATTTTATCTTTATTACTGCTCTTTTGTGTCTACGTTGGCTTTAGGACAAAGTACAGCTCAGAGATAAGCTTTTATATCACAAAGAAAATCTAACAACTCTCTCAGCCTTCAGCACACAGCCCCTCGGCAAATAGCTCACAGTACAAACCAGAAACTAATAAATCATTCTTCCTTTTAAATAAACAGAATTAACTCATCCTAAACACTTCTGATGACAAATAAGGAATAACTGAGACACAGAGCGCTGGCAATAGCACGCTACTGCCAAGCACCCTAAACCCACAAGAATGCTAATTGGTTTTTAAGCATTGTGGAGAGCGGGAGGGGAAGAAATATATTTGTTAAAAAGCATGGTTCAGATCCTTGGGTGGTAGGCAGTGATGGAGCTCCAGTGCGGTGTTAATTGGTACAACTGCCTGGCGAAATGTCTCTAAAATAACAGGCACTCAAGTTCAAGATGCACTGTTGTTTCACATACCCATTGCATAACCCAGACAGTATTCCGTTTATTAAAGGAGGAGGGCAGAGAAATGGGGAGGAGAAGGGAACAACAGTATCTTTCCGCTTGGGCACTAATCTGGCCAGCGGGCAACAGCAGAGCCCCCTTTTCCCCAACAGGCTGAGGCTTCTGATGAATTTAATGTTCTCTGAAGACTGCCTCACTTGAAGTCAAACTCACTTATGACCTTTTCTCTGAGCAGCAGGACAACAAA
This sequence comes from Haliaeetus leucocephalus, assembly GCF_000737465.1. Classification (NCBI taxonomy): domain Eukaryota; kingdom Metazoa; phylum Chordata; class Aves; order Accipitriformes; family Accipitridae; genus Haliaeetus; species Haliaeetus leucocephalus. The sequence goes on from NW_010972587.1 coordinate 2,745,910, forward strand.
ATCCATAATGCAAAGGCAGTCAAACAGAAGATCGAGGACATGGGGTTTTTTAAATGAATGTTTTATTCATGAACTATTTATAAAAATGTGTAAAATACACTCAAATATATTTGATTTGTTGACTGTAGCTAAAAATATAAAAATATACTTAACAAATGCATAAATTAAATTGACAATAGTAGCACAATTCTGTGTTCACCCAGTGTTTGTTAGGAACACAAATATAAGTAATTATCTAGCATATGAGAATGGAATATGTGCTGAAGATGTTTTTCAGACACTTTACTCCAGGCACTGGCAAAGAATTTATGGCTAGCCACATTTCAAAATTGTGGTTTTTTTCACTATAACATACTGCCCTGCTGTAGAGCAATATATATTTAGCTACCTAACATTACTTACACTATTTCTTTAGCTTTCAAATAAACCAAGAAACAACCAAATCATCATGCGTATCAATCTACCACCATCATTGACACTGTATTTGCTAAATTTAGCTAGTCCCTAGTCTGCAGTATTTTCCGCCAGTCTTAAAAACCAAATCGCAGTCTGAACTAGCTGTTGCTCTGCGAGGTCACTGATAACAGACCAGTGTGCTTTGGCCATAGTAGTGCTACCGACAGGTCAGGAGTTTGACTTCGTCAGCCTGAGAGGGACAGTCGAGGGCACGGGGCGCACAGCGAGCTGCCTAAGTACTGGGGTGCACACTCATCTTCCATCCAAAGTTGCAGCCTCCGGGGACTCTAGGTCCCAGAGCTCACAGCTCCAGCGCCCGGACGTCCGTGACAGGGCCATCAGGGGAGCGGTGGTCATTCTATATTGCATTTTATTCACGCAAACTGCATGTCTGAAGTACTGAAAGAAATCTGAATCAATGATGTAAGCACCTGCCATGCCGCTCCTTGGTGGTGAAGCCGTGGCTGCGGTAGGCTGTATCGCTGAATGTCAGACGTGTTTCCCTGATCTGTGGCCCTGGGAGGAGATGCTAATATAGTGATTAGATGGTTATTGTTCTCATCCCTCTAGCCCATATATTAACTCCCAGGCTGAGGAGCACGGCTAAGTGCTCATGTACTCCTATCTGTCTAGTATTTAACTTTTTGCTTTCAAAGTCAAAGCGTAAATAACCGTATACAATACATAATATAAACTTAAAGCTCACACATTTTCTTTTCTCTGTTCTACAACTGAAAGGAAATTCATAGTATATCATGGCATAAAATAATATTTTTGGCAATTTTAGGCACGTATATAAGCTGTATAAATAATTATAGCAGCAGAGAAAAATGTATAAAGTTGCACTTTTATGACATCTTCACAGTATGCCTATTTCCCTCACCCACTTTTGTGTTCCATTAGTAACAAAAAATATCATTTATCAACTCCAGCTATGCAAAATCTTTTTTTTTTTTCTACAATCGGTAATGGATCTTGTAATTGTATTGCACAGATTAAAAAAACATTTATTACAATTTTTTCATTATTAAATAACTTTCAATACAAAAATTTGAATTAACCTAAAAGCCCAGCCCTGCAAGTGCTTCAGAAGTGGAATGGTATTCTTCAGGCAAGCATTCCACTTGACTTCCATGAAAGTACTCAGGTAGCTTTGTGGACAATGCAGAGATTCACAGGACTGGGCTCCAAGTGTGCAAATCTTAGCTTATGGATCAGCGACAACACTAGCCTTGCTTTATAACATTATTATTGGGAAACATCAAGAAGGGAATTCTGAACATCATTCATGGACATTCAAAACAGAAACATCCTCTTCAGCAAAGGATGTCTTTTTCCTTAAGAGCTGTCTTTGTTCAGAAACACAGGCTCCTTCAAGTCCATTCTTGTTACATTAACAATTTCCCATCAGTCCTGTTATTCAGCTTAGAGGCACAGTAAATATAATTAATTATACTGATAAGTAGATGTCTTACATACATTAACAAAATGCTACATAGATACTTCTTACTTATTCTCAGTGGATTTACACTGGTTTCCTATGAGCAGAATTGGCTAGAAAGCAGAGCCAGAGCAATAATGTGTGTGTGTACAGTCTCACGCGTGACCTAGCTAGGCAGAGATGTAAAGCTGCTCAAGAGCATTGTGCCAGAGTGTTTAAGGTCATCTGTCATGTTATTAAGTGATGAGAAGGAAGAAGCTTATGAACTGTGTCCATTATTAGCTGAGAGAAAAGATGAAAATAGCTGTCTGCTATGACATCATTATTTTGGGTGCACATTTGTGAACTCTGTAGGTGCGGAGGAGGGAGCTGAGAAACAATGATGTTAAAATAAAGAGCAGAACAATGTGTGTCTTTCTGAAAATGATGAACAAAATGCATACATAGTATACAATCAGACTTTTGCCCTCAGACCATATATTATTGAGCGAGTTCCATTTCCCTTAGCATAAAAAATGACACAGTGATATATAGTGTGAGATAATTTATAGGGTACATTTGGTACGTCTTCACAGTGTAATTGTATTGCTGGTAACTAATATGGTGATCTTCTTTCCTCAGCTACCGCGGCAAAAAGAAAGGACTAAATGCAGCGCATGTAACACAATGGCAATTTTTGTGATACTCTAAGTTCAGCTGTTATTAACAGGGTCAATGATCGATCTAAAGCTGCCATACTTGTTTGTCCTTCCTTGCTAACCTAGAGTCTATCTAGCAAAGGAAACAGGGAAAAAGGGGCTTGCAGAGAATTTGCACATTTCTTTGTGGTTTTGCTTCTATTTCCCACTGTGAAAATGCCTTCCACTATAATGGTACTTCCCTTCTTCTTCAGATCCCACTATGGGTGGTGAATCTTGAGGTTTGTGTGGGGCCAAAGAGGATGTACAAGACGAATGAGCAGTATTTTCATACACAGACACCTGAAAGGTTAATCAAGCTTATATGTTCTGAGTAGCTGTGAAAGCTGATATTTCAGCAAGGCCTTTGACACTGTCTCTCATGGCATACTCCTTGAGAAACTGGTGTCTCGTGGCTTGGATAAGTGTACTCTTTGCTGGGTGAAAAACTGGCTGGATGGACGAGTCCAGAGGGCTGTGGTGAATGGGGTGAAATCCAGTGGGCGGCGGATCACAAGTGGTGTTCCCCAGGGCTCGGTGTTGGGCCCTGTTCTGTTTAATAACTTTATCGATGATTTGGATGAGGGGATTGAGTGCACCCTCAGCAAGTTTGCAGAGGACACCAAGTTGGGAGGGAGGGTCGATCTGCTTGAGGGTAGGGAGGCTCTACAGAGAGATCTAGACAGGCTGGATCGATAGGCTGAGGCCAGTTGCATGAAGTTCAACAAGGCCAAGTGCTGGGTCCTGCACTTCAGTCACAGCAACCCCATGCAGCGCTACAGGCTTGGGGAAGAGCGGCTGGAAAGCTGCCCGGTAGAGAAAGACCTGGGGGTGCTGGTTGACAGCCGGCTGGATATGAGCCAGCAGTGTGCCCAGGTGGCCGAGAAGGCCAACGGCATCCTGGCCTGTATCAGAAATAGAGTGGCCAGCAGGAGCAGGGCAGTGATCGTACCCCCGTACTTGGCACTGATGAGGCTGCACCTCGAGTCCTGTGTTTAGTTTTGGGCCCCTCACTACAAGAAAGACATTGAGTTGCTGGAGCATGTTCAGAGGAGGGCAACCGAGTTGGTGAGGGGCCTGGAGCACAAGTCTGATGAGGAGCGGCTGAGGGAGCTGGGACTGTTTAGCCTGGAGAAAAGGAGGCTGAGGAGAGACCTTATCGCTCTCTACAACTACCTGAAGGGGGGTTGTAGTGAGGTGGGTGCTGGTCTCTTCTGCCAGGTGGCTGGAGATAGGATGAGAGGAAATGGCCTCAAGTTGTGGCAAGGGAGATTTAGGTTAGATATTAGGAAAAATTTCTTTACTGAGAGGGTTGTCAGACATTGGAATAGGCTGCCCAGGGAAGTGTTTGAGTCACCATCCCTGGAGGTATTCAAAAAGAGCATAGACGGGGTACTCCATAACATGGTTTAGTGGCTATGGATGATGGTTGGACTCAATGATCTTGAAGGTCTTTTCCAACCTAAATGATTCTATGATTCTGAGGCACGCAAGGATATTTGGTCAAGAAAGGATGAGACTCCAGATGGAGCAGGAAGGAAGAGTGGCCATCAGGCTGTTTGCTTCTCTCTAGAAAAAACAGAGAGTGACATGGGTGTGCATAGTCCTGCTGGTTCTGCTTTGGCATGATCTAAGAAAACTATGTCAGAGCTGCCTAGCAGATTTCTTCAGCCCTCAGTGCTGCGGTGTTCCTACCGCAAGGAGCGTGCGGCTCCAATATGCCATAGTGAAATCACGATAGTCTTGGCCCAGGGCCACAGCAGTTTCTCAGTTTGGCACTTAGGTGTACTGGCTGCTTCTCAGGAGGCCTTCTGAAATATTTATTTATCTCCAAAATAAAAGTGGAATTTAGGCACTTGTCTTCAGCAGCAGGCTAAGTTTTCTCTAGGTAAAGTATGGGTAGATCCACAAAACGAGAACTATCAAGCCGGCCCTTCTTTTTGTGATGGAGAAGAACTGTGTACTGCCTCTTCTCTATTTGTTTGAAGAGAGTTTTATAAAGACAAAGAATAGCTGAACAGAGTGTTCAGTCCCTTGAATGAGAAGCCTCTTTGCAGAGGAGAGAGGATGTGCCTAATCCACTTGGCTGGGCAGGATACCTGCTGAGTGCTCTTCGATTGTACTTCTTGCTAATCACTAAATGCTTTGAGTCATCCAATGATTAGCACAGCCCTGCCAGCCTACATCCCTTGATTTACCGATGAGCCTTTTTCTATTCCAACTGCCTTTGTGGTGGTGACATCAGGCAACACCTAAGTGCAGGAGTCTTTCTATGCAGACATGCTGGGGCCATGCTTGCCCTTTGCAAAAGCAAGTGGCATTCAAAGGAGACCAACACTTGGGCCAAGGAAGCTATGCCGCAAGCAGCTTAAGGCCAAAGCCAGTTGTGTAAACTGTGGGATATATACCTTTATATGTCTTTATATCAATACATTTATAATCTCTGTACTTTTGTAGCATGGTACAGCATTGTTTTTAATGAGCTATGGAAGTTGCCAGACTTCACATCCTTACAGGTCTGTTTGTTAACATGAATGTCATCTGAGGCGTTTCCTTGAACACCTTTCTTATTATAATTATACGCACGTGAAAATGCACAGACACAGGCTATGGTCTGATTCTGCTCTCTTAAACCAGTGTAAAGAAATCAGAATGTGACCTGTCTCCCCTCAAAGCATGTAGGGGGGGGAAAGGTCTGCTAGACTTCATGGCAGCGTATGTTGTTTGATATTTTTCTACTATGTATGTCACATTAGATTGAAACAGTTGCTTCTAGTGAGGTGGACCCTGTTTTGCTCGGCTGTTAATGAGTTCTGTAAAAGGTATGCCATTGTGTTATGGGTTATACCCATTTTTGTCAGATCAAAAGCACTAAGTTTAAAGTGTAGAGTAGCATTGTAATTCCTATACAGGACTACTGTTCCCTTGCTTAATAGTAGCTTATTTCATCTCACAAACACTGAACTAGTTAAAAAAAATGAGGTTCTCCTCTTATAGGATTTTTCCTGTGTGTTATATGCTAATACTGCCCTAAACGCAGCAGTCCTGTTAGCCATACAATTTAAAATAGTTTATGTAGAACAGTTCATAAAAACTGTGATAAGGAAAAAATAGTATTATCTGAAGCTTAACATTAATATAAACAATATAGAAAAAATACATATTTACATAATGCCAAAATACAATTATATACATTAATATCTATTACACTTAAATTATATATCTTTAAAAAAATCACCAGACCAATAAATTATACACAGTCTCAACAGAAAGGTCTGGCACCTTTCTAGTGCATGAAATACATACATAAAAAAATCCAAACAAAACCCCTAGTTAACAAATGTGGTCACAAAAGCAGGTGTCTGTAACATTCTTAGTGCCTTGAATAAACAGCATCTGAAAGCAAGGAAAACTGAGATTAGAAAAATTAAAACACCCCAGGTGGCTTCATGTTCAAATCTGCCAGCTGACTACAGTGCTCTGAAAGGTGGCTGTGTGGCAGCAGTGCTGGCTGGTGACTGATGTGACTGCTAAAGAGCAGACGCCACCTCTGCTTTTGCTGGCACTCCCAACTTGTGGAACCCTGGTTGTTTCAGTCCTTGGCCTCCTCCAAGCCTGCTCTACCTGTTGATGACAACTCTGATTTCTACAGGCTACATCAAGAAAATTATTTTGATCTCTCATCATATAATCTCAATTCCTAATGCCCAAATTTGAGGAGCGACCGAGATCCTGCTGTCTGACTCTGAAAACTTCTACAGCCCTTAGGAATCAGCTCTACCAGGACACACAGGCCACCTCTGCTTACAGCTTCTCCAGACTGGTCCTCTGGCCATAAGAACAGGAGGTGAAGGGCAGTGCTAGTGCCAGGTTTGCTATTCCTGCAACTGTTGTCACCAAGGGACTGGATACAGGCTAGGAAAAAGAGCCTACAAGGATGGAGAGTTGGGGGAGAAAGAAAGAGCACAGCCTTGGACACCTCCATTATCCCGTCAAGGCAGATGGGAAGTCTCCTAAGGCCGCCTGTGTGGTCAAGAGCAAATGAGGGTGATTCAGGAGAGAAATCGAACTCTCTGAATGACAGAAGAGCCCAGTGAGCCCAGCCAGTGGCCTCAGTGTGCTTAAAAGTGGATGGCGTAAACACTGTTGAGGTAAAGGAGGAAGCCAGTATCATGATAGGGAAGGGATTCAGTTCCCCCAACAGCAGAGGTATCGTGAAGTGTGAGACATGGAGAGCATGAAGGTAAGGTAGGAGCAGGAAGAGATGTTATAATGACTACTAATGAAGGAAACAAAGATGCAATTGCAAGAGTGACAAGAGCAGAGGAGTGAACAAATGAAGGTCCAGGAGAGAATAAAAATTGATGGCAAAGGATAGCACAATTTTCCCCCTCAATTACATTGTCAATGAGCTATTACATTTGAAACATTTTACAATTTGATAAACTTGCACTTACCTCTGTGATACTCTGGATTCACATTTTCATATATTGGAAACAAGGGATTTTCTTGTTCACCGCGAAGTTTTCTGGCTCTTAACACATCTCTCACACATTGATGTAGATACACATATTGACACTGCAAAAGAATTATTTTTTTTTAAGTCATTCTTGGAAATTTTGTAATTTAATTTTCTGTACTGTGAAAAATCATTACAGGCCAACTCCCTCGCACAAAATCAAGGGTAGTGTTAAAAATGAAAATACACTTCTAGAATTAATCTCCTTTTCACACTAGTAATACAGTAAAGTTTTATGATCACCTGTTTTCAGAAATGCTACCAGTAGAACATAAATGAACATAATATGTTTTGATGGATCATGTCATGAGTGAAGGCTCTTATCAACTGTAAGGCATAATTTGACACGATGCTGTGTTGGATAGCTACTTCTGAATGCTTTGGTATAAAGTACATGTAACAGAATTAATATGTGCAGGGAAGCACACAGAAGACACAAACAATTTCCTGATTTTTTTGTTCTGAAAAGAAGTCTTCTCTACAGAATTTTATCATAATATATAAATATGTCATAGAACTTTGATAGACCCAAATTTTCTGGCAAAAGCAGTATTTTTTTGATCCAATATAAGTTATAAGATTGCTTCTGACTATGCAGTGAATGACAGACTGTCTTTTCTGAAGAGTGCCATTCATAGAAGGGAGCTAAGATGACATTCATAACCAAAGTAGGGAGAGTCAGCATGTTATTGACTATTTATCAAACTACCTTGATAGAACAGGTTGTTAAATCCCCATGCTTTGCTAGTCTTTGTGGTTTTTGACATGGGTCATTACTGTTTTTTGATTAGTGTAGCAAGGTACCCCCAAATTAGGCCGAGCATCTTTATATATCATGGTGTACCTTTCTAATATTACTTTATCTCAAAGACATAATTTCTCCAATAAGCATATGCATTTTCTCCCCCTACATCTTCTTTACTTATTTTTCACAAGAAATTCAGCTACTGCTCTGTGCATTTTTCTCAGTGCTCTGGCTCTGGGAAGTGAGGATGCCTGCTGTTATGCACATACGGCTGCTGTCTCTGTGGAGCAGAATCTTGCACCCCACCCACCAATTCGGTGGAAAGTTGGCCAAGGCATGGAGACTTCCTTTGGCAGAGACCACTTGGGACTGAAACGGTGGACAGCTTCTCTGTCTGTGTTACAGCTGCTGTGCTGAGCCCACTGCCTTTTGAGCTGATGGACACAGTTTTGTTACTCCCCTGCATGTCTCCAGGGGCAGTCTCTTGTCTTAAACAGCTTTCAGCCAAGTCTAAAGCAGGGGCAGTGTTTTATTGCTGCTATTTTACTGTGACTGCATAATGTCAAGCAGGATGGTGCTGTGACCTTTGGCTGGAGCATCTCATTGCAAACAGTCCTATTTGCTGGCCTGTGATCCCCAGTGGGATTTGGCTTCCACCACATCAACAGATGGGGACCTAGCTTTTATCTCAACCTCCAAACAGATTGTGGAAGCCAAGACATGAACAGTAACAGAAGGAGCTAGGGTCTTCAAACACATTGGAGTTTGTGGCGCGGACTTTTCTTCCCCCTCTCCCCATCTCCTTTACTTTTTCTTAAAAGATGGGTAAGAGTTACTTCATAATTCACGGCTAATTGCAAACTTTGAATCATCATAAAACTCCAGAATAAATTTACTTCATTTTCTTGCAGGAGGATGAGAAATTGCATTGCTTGTACTCCAAGCTACCTTGATGAAAGGCAGGTCCAAATCAGAAACCATATACAGATGCGACTGACAGTTCAGTTTAATAAGACTTGCTGAGAATACAGCAGCTCAGTGGCTGTGCACTGACACAGCTACATGGTCAGTCTACAGCTCAAGCGGGGTGAGTACGTGTGAGCTGCAAAAGATTTCTGTCAACCTGTCTCTGGGATGCTGACTGTGAATTCTTCCAGGGGCAGGACTGGTTACAACAGGGATCTGGGTAAGACTTGAGCCACTGCTATTGGGGCAGAAGTGCATGTAGCGCTGGTAGTGGGAAGGTGGGGTCCTCCTCATTATTATTCTGCTTGGGTTTGGCTGCCTTTTGACTTAGATGTCATGTCAAGCTCATGCCAAAGGTGGGCTTTGTATCACACAAATTCATTTGTCTATAAGCCTGGTGTCAAATTTAGGTTCTTGAGGTAGTTGCCTCTTTTTTCCAACTAGGGAAAAAGAGCCACCCTCCTGAGATGCCTGTCTGCCTTTGCTGACTATGGTTGATAGGAATGTAGAAGGTAAGATGGATCTGTCTCTGAGAATACCCAGACCAGGCTGAAAATCTGTCTCCCCTCCAACAGGAGGTCTTCTGTGTTTAAGATAGTTCCAGGAAATCTCTTTTGCATTCCCTGTTGAGCCTCTCTTTATACCCATGTATGAATTTTACATCTATCAGGAAGCGCTGCCACTGATATTTTCATTTCCAAATTGCAAGAGAGCTCCATTAGTATCAAGCTACAGGCAGACCCATCAAACTTGTTCCGATTCCTCTATTAACAGTTCACAGCCAAAGTGTAAAGACTGCCTCCACAACTCGCCTTTATTAAATCAGCTCCTAAGTGCTTAGCTGCTATTAGTGTAAAGTGATTTTCTTGCAGCTTTAAAAGCATAGAAAGAAATCCCAAACACATACTCTTTCTGCACTTCGAGAATAAATGTACTTGCTTTTGCATAGTATGTTAGGAGAATGCTGATCAACTTTCCAATACCATTAATGAAAATGATAGAGCAGCTCAATAAAAAATGAACTGCAAAGCCACAAGGTCACAGTGCTTAGAGTTTTAAAATTACGTACATCTAATTTTCTCTGCTCTCCATTCCTTTTCCCTATTATGTCAACCTATCCGTCTGATTTAGGCTTGTCTCCAAACCCACCCCTGAAGGACCTAACTCTGCTCAAAGCTCATTTACTGGACACTGCACTAGCACAACAATGTGCTGTTAAGCTGCATAACACTGCTGGGGTGATCGTGGGCCAGCGCCAACAGGAGAAATCTATAGGAAGCATAGCTACCACTTGTTATGGTTTGGACCCACTGTATGAGAGCCAATCCTGAACTAGAAATTCTCACAGAGCTAAAATATATCTAACTAGTATTTTACAGTGGAGTAACTGTGAAGTGCTTTGAGAGCCTTTAAGATGAGAGTCTGATTATTATATACTGCAGCTGGTATTGCTGTATTTAAAGGCTGTATTTGGCTATTTAAAACTTACCTCTGTCTGAACCATGTGAACCCGGTGAAGCCTTAGATCATGTACTGCTGCATAAATGTCGACAGTGTCCTTTGAATCCAGCTGCTGCAGAATTCGGTCCAGTGCAATGAATGTGCCAGTCCTGCCAACACCAGCACTGGAAAAGAAAACAATCCAAAACATTTAAAAGGAGATGGATCAAAGCATTCACTGTCTTCATATGATAGTTTTATAAAGTTCAGATCTCTAGGGTGAGAAGCTCATTGTTCAAATGGCATCTCTGGGACTTCAAATACTTTATGGTGGAATTTCTTTAGGAAGGAGGAAAGGATAGCGATGGTAGAGGTATCTCTGCTACTGCCCACACTGCTTTCTGCTATGGATTAACTCAGTCATCGAGATACACTGAGAGACTGCACCTGACTGTAACTTCTAAACCTCTTCTCTCCACTGATGAACAAGTAGGCTTGATTCTAAAAGATCAGTTGGCTTGTGCCTTGCGGAAAGGCAGAATAAGGCAAAGTATCCCAGAGTCCCCAGTAGCTAAAATGCTGGGAGGTGGGGTTTGGAGACAGGAGGCTGGGAAGAGGAAAGTTGACCAGTCGGTGATACAGTAGACATCTGACATGTTGCAGCACATCATGTACAGGCAGACACAGGTGGGGTCATGTAAGATACATGCCTCAGCCCATGTAATGGGTGGAGGGGACAGATACTACTGTCAGGTAGTACCAGTGAGCATATGGCTTTATCAGAAGATACATACAGCACCACACTGCACTCTCTCACTCTGTAACCCTATATTCTCCTGCAGCTGGCCAGTGGATCACGGATCAGGCAGTCCAGTTTTGCCTTTTTTGTATACGTGTGTATGGGTGGATCACAGAGCAGAGGAAAAACTGCAGCCCTATGGCTGCCAGAGATGGCACAATAACAGAAGAGCATGAGAAGGCAGTAAGGAGAGGGAGTCTCAGGCAGAATGGAGGAAAGGATGGATCTCCAGCTAGTCTCAACATCCATACATAGTCAGATTCACCCCTGGGTATATCTTACCTTTTCAGAACAACCCTTTGTGATTCAGATGTTGGGCCACAACAGCAGCACACAGGCAATTTAAGAATGCAAAAGCTTATGAGCAGTGGCAGCTGCTGACACCTTTAGTGCTCTCCAGTGATCCCACAGAGACACAGTGGTTCCCCGAGAGTCATTTTTGGGTCATCTCCAGGGTGAGGTTGTGAGCAAGTGCATATGCCTTGGGAATGCTGCTCTGATGTATCTGGAGACTTAAGCCCATCAGCTGTCTCAGGTTCTGTGGCTGCCCATGGCCTAACAGGGATGAACATTTGGGATCTTCCCGAGGGTATGCACAAAGGCTCTGTGTCGCTGACCTTTTGCTGCTGCACATACCTGCAGTGCACAATAGTTGGTCCTGTGTCTGGGGTCCTGTTGATATAATCCCTTACAGTTCTGACAAACTGGATCAGGGACTGGGTGGTCTCTGGCACACCATGGTCTGGCCAGACAGTGTAGTGGAAGTGACGAATGAGCCTTGTTGAGTCAAGCTGCTCTTCCTGTTGGGATACAACATTGTGGGTCATCAGAACAGACAAGACAGGAGGGGACACACATAACATGCACCTTCAGAGCAAATGCCACAGCTGCCACCAGAGATGAGCTGGGCATGATGCAACTGTGCTACAGCAGAAGAAACCTTCCTAATTTAGCCTTGCAAGTGGTTTTAAGCCAATTAATTTTTTTATAAAAAAAGATTAACACAAACATACACTGCAGATTTTAAACTCTCGTATTGTCCATTCTGGGAGCACGGATTCAGACAGCATCTCAACGATCAGGTCTCCATAGTACAAGGAATCCTGGTCAAGGGGCCAGTAGTGATCACACTTCACCTACAGGGACACAGAAAAAGACAGATTTATTGTCAGTAACAGCTGTAAACAATGCCTTCATCCAGCACTGGCAGAAGCAGACTTCAGACCTCCTGTGCCTGAGGATGAAGGAAGAAAGGCAACAGCTGCATTCAGAGTGAGATGCCAACCCCCACCATGTCAGCTCAACAAACAGGGCCTGCGATGGGAATGGGCTAGGATGGGGCTGGGAAGTGGAAGCTCTCATCACAGATGTCTGTGATGGGGGGAATGGGAAGCATTTCACTGATAACCTCTTCTGGATGCCACAACATTTTCTACACCAAGTCTTCTCAGAGCTTTGCTGGGATGAGAACTGGGCCTCCAGTGCCCGCTTCCCCACCTCTTGCTGAGACATGACAGTGCAGTCCCACTCAGCCAGTGAGGTGCAGGAGACATGTGGCTGCCTGTCCTGCACCTGCTTTCCCCATCTCCTCAAGAAAAAATGGTAAACTGAAATGAAATATCCCCATATGTGCCACTAGATGATCACTACTTCAAGTTTGTGTAATCTTTTTACAGATCTAGTCCCTGTCTTACAAAGGGTGCAGGACGTGGTCATACCTGGGGGGGTGGATTGCTGAGACAGCTAAATAACCTACCTACACTTGCACTCAGTAAGACTGTTAAGTGCATAAGTGGTGTCCTTGCTTACTACATCAGGGCTTATGCATCAGAGAGAATTCCATCTATTTAATGATCAACATTTGCTCTCTAGACCTTATATTTAAAGTAGTAGTTGATCAGACTTGATGTGATAAACAGGCATTTTTTGCTGGTGGTTGTCCTTCTGCATGCTCAAGGGGATTATATTAGTACTAGTGAGCAAAGTCCTGGATTAGAGACCAGAAGCACTGAGTTCTGTTCCTAACTATAGCCTTGACACGTTGCAAGATCTTGGGATGGTCACTGCATCCTCACTTCACAGCCTTAATCTGTCCCCAGTCTTTAGATTATATCTCTTATCTCTTACTGTGTATCTCCTTGACTGGGGCCTTTTGCATTAGTGTGATGCAAATAATAAGCTTAAACTTTCAACAGATGTTAAAACAGTCATTAATAACAATGAAGAGTCACTGCTCACCCGGCCCTTCTCAACGCACTGGGTTACCATGACAATATTGTGAACATTTTGCTCCCATGCCATCTTCCAGAACTCATCTTTGGTGCCAGGCAAAGGGCCCTGAGTCGCTATGTATTCCCTGCGGAAATTATTGCCCTGCAAGTAAAGAGAACTCCATTAGTTTTCATAAAGGCAGAAAAAAAGATCTTCTAGCAACTGAACAAGCCATGGGGTTGCAGCCAGGACTCTGCAGCAACAATGCCCTTGCTGGGACAATAGTTTTGAGAGCTGAATTGTTGGACCTGGAACCAGCTTGGACCTGGAAACAGAAGGCTGCTTGGAGCAGAGAAAAGGAAGAGACTGCGGCAGTGTATCTAAATACTGTTCCTTTTGTGGCAGTCAAAGCTTTTCATTGTTCTATTGTGTTCAGCACAGTCTCAAGCAATTTTGGAACTACTCAGAGGTTTTGTTTTATTTACTGTTTTTAATAAATTAGCTGAGTTCTGGCTTCAAATCTGGATTGCTAAAGCCACTGCTATTATCAATCACAACTCTTTGGCAAAGGGCATTATTTTAATCTCAGCCAGTTTCACCATCCTGCATGGTGCCAACATTGTCAGGATGAGCTACAGCTCCACAATGAGGATGCCACCTGGAGTGATAGCTACAGTTGTTGTGGACACTGTATAAAACCAGTGACCTTTAAAAATGTGTCCTTGGCCAATTAGACCTGCTATCTTACATAACTATAGCAATCCAAGAATCCTTAAGTGCTGGGTAAATCACTCACAGTTAACTTAATGGCAGTCAGACACAGCCTTTCAGCACACCCACAAAATGAGTTCTCAGACTTTTAGCTCAAGTGAATAAATGAAGGGGGAGGGGAGCCTTAAGCATCCAGCTTTATATTCAGTTTTAGATGAAGGACAAATTAACACTGGAGGGAGGACTGTAAAATACCATCCTTGAGTCACTTACTGGTATGTAGCTTGCATTAATGTAGTCTGAGCAAGGGTCATCGTCCACATTGGAAAGCTTCACTCTTGATGTGTCATCTATGAAGAAATTGATTACAGGAGGCTTATGACTAGGTCTTGATTATCAGTCCCTCTCCCATTTACAGAAATGCATTTGTGAAAGGACTGGCAGCATTATTACAAGGATTTTATATAGAGGGCTAATTTAAAGGGATAACTGTTTATATTTGTACTGCCTCTTTCATTCATGAGTGCTGTGGAGCGTTCCAAAGACTAGGAGATGGATGGATGGACAAGCAGGAAGCAGTTAATATCCCAAATTTCCTCTGCTGAGTTGCACAGGATTTGTTATGGCAACAAAAGAGCCACAACAGCATCCTTCTTTGATCCTGGCAGCAGTGTGCTGTACTGGAGAGCAGTGCCCAGCACTGCCCTTGAAAGAGCGGTAGTGCTTCAGTGGTCTGCACAGCTCCCAAGCTAATGTGTGAGCAGGCTAACCATATTCCCTGGGTAGAGAACCCTCTGTAGAGAGATACAGAATGCCTAAGCCACCGGGTCACTGATTCATGAGATAATGCCATGCTGGATCTCAGGCAGGTGTTGTTTCTTCACAACATCATGGGCATGCTCCCCAGCCCGGCACAGCAGGCAGAACACAGGAGAAGCTGTGAAGCTGTGCTCCAAGCACATACCCCATCCAGCAGCAGGGCAGCATGTGGAACAGCAAGTCATGTGGTGTTCCTCCTAGATGCACAGCACGTTGCCTCCAAAACTGCCAGATAGGAGATTAAAGGGGTAAACTCTCAATGACAGGTCTTGCACCAGGAGAACAGGGATAACCTTACATGTGTGTCTTATCATGCAGAACGAGAACCACACTAGCTTTACATTGTATAGTAGGTTTGCTGTGTCCTCTGAAGAAGAAAGATTTGGCAAGGCTGTCAAAAAGCAATGAATGGATGATACCCTGTATGTAAACAACCCTACTGTTATTTCTACTATCCTTGTTATCAGCAGTGACTGAACGGCCCTAATAGCTGGAGCTTTTTCTCTCTAGACTGAACACTAGCCATTACACCTCTAGTGTGAAATGAAATTACTGGTCTGTGTGAAGCTATTCAGGGCCATACATCATCTGCCTCAAAGCACCAGAACCTGAGCTGGCAGAGGTATTTCATCTCTGACAGAGAGGAGGGAAGGGATTGGCTGCACTCTCTTTTCCACTAGGCTTGCTGAAAAAAGTGAAAAATAGCTGGTGTGATGTAATATTACACAACCAAACCTAAAACTCACAGGGCAATATATTATTGTATCGATTCTTCCCTCTGTTCTCTGACAGAAGCGCTATGTCACATGTCTGGTTTCGACCCACATCTTTCAAGTCCTGCAAAAAAATGTAGGAATAAAATGTGAGGTGAAAATAATTAAAGGACGTGACAACACAGGAGGACACAGTACTTATCAGCTCTCAAAGGCCACGGACAGAGAATGGGTGTTTTTTTTAAAAAAACAATCTGAAATTAAATAGCTAATCATACTGGTTTAAAGCAAGCACATGGCTGGCAGGTGCTTTCCATGCTTTATCACACAGATGTGCCACACAAATGAATGCTCCTGACCTCAGCCAGATAGGTATCAGGCAGAGGCTGCTAACCAGAATATGCTATGCCAAATAAGAGCTGGTTTCTGCACTAGGAAAAGTGGAGTTCAGGTGAGACTCTCAAACTTATTTGGACTTGTGTGAATAAGACAAACAAATGCAGGCCTTTCTAACCCATTGATTCAGCCAGCCCGCCCCTTCATAAAGCAAGTCCTTTGCCTAGGTTAGGATCCCACCTCATACTCCTTGGACAGGAGGTAGTTGGAGTCTGCTTGAAGTTTGGTGAAGTGTGCTTCAAAATGACTGACTTTGATCGGACTAAAATATTCAACAGGAGGAAGAAAATCACAGGATGAATCACAGTCATAATTTATCCAGTTGGTTATCAAGAAGTTTTTTTAGGTATTAATTTTTTCTTTTTACCTGGAAGTTTTCCGGTTCCTAGAAATGATTTCAAAAGAAAAAGAAACACTTCATCAGTGAGTGACCAGATGGGACTGTTCATCCATGATGCCATGTTAAAATACTGCTCTTAGAAACAAAACTTTTGATGTTACCCTCTTTGGCCCAAGTTCAGATGGACTGACAGTGGCCTGTCCCTGCGAATGCTCAGCCTTGCTGTAGGTCTCTCGTGGCCATTGCTGGAATAAAAAGGAAGGTATTCTGTTTTACCGTTATGTTCTGATACTGGTAAGAGCTGCCAATAACATAATTTACATTGGAAAAAAGTTGGTAAGTTGGAAAAAAGGAATTTATCTTAAGTCTGTTTTGATTTGTGTTTCTGATTTGATTTGTGACATTGCTTTTAGCTGTGGCACGGAGTTTTCTTGTATTTCAGTTTGATAATAGTGATGTGGAGTGTATGCATGTGCACAGGCAATACAACTTTTTTCTTGCTCTGAAACACTCACAGCCCAGTCTATCATTATGGAGGGTGTCCTATGCTAAGACGGGCCCTAAACTGGTTGATTCTCTACATGCAGAGAGGAATATGTAGGTAGATTTTCAGAGCTGTAAAAGGTCTACAGTTTCCAGCACATCCACTCTGCAGACCAGGTCTCTAGGAGATGCCCAGGTTCATGGCAGGATTAAGTGGCAGTACCACAGTAGGCTTTGGGAAAGCCGCAGAAGTGGTACTGACTCCATACGGTTAGTATCCTTTCACTGCCATCTCCTCCTTCAACACCCTTCCCTTAGAGAATGCTTTCTCTTTATGTATGTTGAGGGAAAACCATACTGGTATAATTGCAGTCCTGCTGGCTATTTAACTCACAGGAAGAAACCACACTCTATCTGAAGGTTATCTAAATGCAATGAGATGTGCAAGGTGGAAAACACATCAATTTGCACTCTGTTCATGCTCTGTGTACTGAGATGCTTAGGAGTGCACAAGTCTATACATGCAAAAGCAGACTTTATTTACTATTGCTAATGATTTATGCCTCTTTTTTTTGGATGGCATATAGAGGAATACACTGAATTTGTTCATAGAGCTTAAGAATAGCATTGCTAAAGGGTAAATCCACTCCAGCTAAAAGCTACGACTAGTCAGAAAACATGTTTTTTCAATGTGAAATCCTGGCATCTGAAAAGCAAATTCAAAACAAAATAGACCTAATCTTGTATCAGTAAAAGAACTGAATTTCAGATTTCCAGAGACTCCCACATAATGGAAATGTTGATCTTTTTTTTATTTCAGAAACCACAAGGAATTTCACATCAATAATGTCGTATCTCTTTCAGTCACGCAAAATGGTTTAAATTTTTCAAAGTTGAGATAGAGTATTTCACTTTTTAAAAATACATTTAAAATTCATTATTTAAGATTCATCTATAATGTGAAATATACAACTATAATTGACAAAAAAATAAGTAAAGTTTGAACTAATCTTTTGGACACTTGAGGTAATGCCACACCTTAAGATTTTTAAACTGAAATAATAAAGTCTAAATGAACAGTTTCAAGAGCTTCCAATCTACAATGTAGATGAAATGAATTTGAAACATTTCATTTTTGACAAAAGACATTCAGTTCGAATGATAAACCAGTGGTTCAGAAATATTCAGACTCCTACTGAAAACTAAAAGCTACAAGGATCCTCTATGAGATAATCCTGACTAACATCAGTAGGTATCTGAATCAAGAATATATAGATCTCTTAATATGTAAGTCATTAGTTCTATACTTAGTGTGTACAGATGTTGGGGGACATAGATTTTATCTGTCAAATAGTTCAGTGCATTCCTCCACGCTTTAAATATTGTATTACTTAAATGAATATAATTTGACCTAACTTCAATAACGGAGACTGATAAAGGGACTCAACTTACCTAACTTTTTGTCTGCAGACAAATAAAGCAGTAACAGCCACTAACATCACAATCAGAAACAAGCCAGCACTCACACCTTCAATAATTCCAAACAGAGGCTCTAGAAACAAAACAGTGTATTTATATATCTTGAGGAAAAGGTATGAAGAATCAAAGAATCAATAAATTTCAGGTGATATATTATTATCAGCTAAAGAAAATGGTTAAATATAAGGAAATGCAAGGCATTTAAACACTTAGCTAAAACCTGCCGTTGATTTTCTGTCCTTATTTATTCCAAACATTACACAAAATCTTTGACTTCCAACCACAGTAAAAGAAAGCACAGCCCCATTATATGGGAGTTTGGTTCTCTTGCACTTTGAAACTTTCTTGGTGATAGCCTCACTGAGCGTTCACCCTTTCCTTTACTGTCAGCAGCTGCATCAAACAATCCTCTGAGTTTTCAAACTAAGGCTGGATGAGCCACAGCTCCAGCCTCATTTCAGAGCAGCCTTCAGGACATGCACAACAATCTGGTTTTGTTCCACTCCTTGCAAATAGTTCCGGATCCAGAGTGTTCTGAGGCACAATATATAATCACATGCTACAGTCATTGAAAAACAAGCCTGAAACTAACCTGCCTCTGTAGTGATCGGTAAAGAGAAGAAGGTGTCTGTGAAGAGTGGTTTAGGGAGTTCCTTTGGGTCTTCACTGAAGAGCTGGGTAAAAGCCCGTATGCTGATCCTAAAAAAACCAGTACCTTTATAGTTAGAGCTCATCAGATGTTCAGAACCAACAGCAGAAAAGTAAGAACTCATTTGCCCCTTAGAGAGAACTAAAACCTTTCCACTGAGCACAGACAGTTCTTAATGTGGGCACCTGAGTTAAATACTATAGCGGGGGGAGCCCAGCTAGTGCAGGTGGAGAGCTCTCAGGTTCCCTGGCAGAGGTAACGGGGCTCTGGCTGCTGGCACACACAGCCCGACCATGCCTGAAGGCAGGACTAGCAGAAGCTGCAGTGGAGAGAGGACTCGGAAATGCTTCTTGGTGGGGATGTTTTCCCTTCACGTGGCTGGGCAGGGCTGTGCTAATGGAGAAATGTTACAGTCTTAGTTCTCCTGATAACCTGGGCATTTCCCAGTCTGAATTTTTGGGAAACGTGCCCTAATGAGAGCAGACTGTGGTAGGGTAGCACTATCTTGATGATGATGAGACACTGAGAGGCATGATGTGCACTGCCTGGCAGGTGCCTTCTATCCATATGGTCCAGTAAGCAGCTTGCAGACCTCTTGGGAGAGTGTTTGCCTGCGGGAAGGGCGTGACTGAGCTGCACTGGAGCTCACATTTGGTCTCACAGCCTGCATAACTGCTGAGCCTGGTCTTGGCAGTCGCCCTCTTCTACACCCTACAGCTAACATGGGCCTAGCTCTGGAGCCTGGGCATGGTGCCACAGGTTAGGATAACCTCCAGGTTTTTCTAGCTTGTTCAAAATGACTGGTGTGGGGTAGTGGTGCCAAACAGAGTGAGTGAAGCATCCTTGCCTTCTCCTGTTGAGTAGTCTTCTGACTTAGCTGACCATCTTAAGTCTTTGCAAAGAAAGATTTAGCAGCTATAGGAGAGCTGCCCATCAAGTTGAGGGAAATAAATAAACCTATTCACTGCACAGAGTTTTGTGCATAATTAATCATATCATTCCCATGCTAGTGAAGGACTGGTTCATATCTATGGGGTGGGGGCATGGATAAAACTTTTATAAATTCACAGTGAAACACAAAGAACATCATACAACACAGTTATTAATCTACAGAAGCTCAAGTCTACCAAGCATCCAGACAGCACCATGCCTAATAATGTGACAGAGCACAACTACCAACATAAATCTAACCTATAAGCAGTCCGAGGCTTTAGGGGTCCATCGCAGAATTTTTGCTGATCTGGATCACACCTTCCTCCCAGATTTTCCATTTCTCCTCCAAGCTTAATGTCAAAGCTTTTATAGTCACTGTCAGGGTTTTCAGCACATCTACTGGCAAAATAATTTGTCTGGTAGATGCGTATGGAGTCATTGTGTTTGTACTCCAGGTAGGAAGGTAATGGGTGCTGCTCATCAGGCTTTGGTCCTTCACTACCTACATCACGTGCAGAGAGAGAAAGAAGGTTTATGTATCACAGCCATTAATGTGATGCAGTTTATAGGCTCTAGCTGTTGACAGACATATTCTTATCCAACTTTCTAGCACTTCTTGGAGGCTGCACAGGCTACGTTGTGAATACAAAGCTACAGTGGTTAGGGTACCTTGTTTCTAGTACCAACCTTGCTATGATTCTTCTGGGAAACTTCAGACAGATTTCCTCACAAGACCTCAGCAAAACTTTTCCAGATACAATGCTGCAATTGTAGGCATGCACAGGTCAAATCCAATGCTATGACATTTTTTCCTGTGCTGTTGGTGGAATGTCTGTGATCCAGATTCCTGGATCCTACCACCAGCTACTTCAAAAAGCATGTAAAAAAAATCCACACACTGACAAGTCTACTGTATAGAGAGAAAAGCTGCAATAAGAAATGACAGGAGTCCCCTGAATGGAAACTCACAGTAATGTGTAAAAGAATCAGGTAGGCAAAGCCATGGCAATGAGTAGTACCTTTCTCAAAGAGCTTTATAGTCTGCACAAACATGACAGAGTAGCCAGTGGAAATATTATCTCTGCTTTTTTTCCTAAGGGCTGATGGACAGAGACATTAAGAAACTTTCTCAAGGGTCACAAAATATGTCCTGGCATGCCAGTAAATGAAGCCACTTCTAAAAACAAAGTATTAATTGTTGAGATATCCATTTGTTTTGTCACATATAGGTCAACTGCAGAAAGGGAGGTTTACATGCATGCTACAAGGGCAATTTCTGTTCTGTTTTACAGTGCTGCACACAAAGTCATTTTCTTCACTAAGTGAACACCACCTGGGAGATGCTACCTTTGTCTTCTCAGCATGGCTTACTGAGGTTCTCCAAAACAGTTGCCTTAGTGTTCCCACCTAACATTTCAACTACCTTTTGAGATCTGTGCACAGCAAGGCAGTTTCTTCTGTGTTCACTGCCAATGGCATTCAACCTAAGTCTCCTATGGTGGAAATTTCCTGAACATACATGAGAGCGTAACCTAGAGTACAGAAGCTAACTACTGCTTCTGGCTGAGCTCTGCAGTTGCTACTGACTCTCTGAGGAGAAGACTGAGTTCCTAAGTCCCCAGGCTAGGGAGCAGGTGTAGATCCAAAACCTCTATGAAACTCAGCCACTAGGTGAGGAGAAGCTCCTTTGCTGTGTTAGTGACACCTGTGTACCTCCCCAGGTAACTCCTATAGGCTATAGAGAGAATGGTATTAAATCATGACACTTACCATCAGCCTCTCTCACAACCACAGTAAAGTACTTCACAGCTCCATTAGTATCACTAAACCAGCTGCAGTTAAAAGTAAAGTTGATGGAGGATTTGGTAATCAGCACCTCTTTTTTGTTCACTCGTATGTCTGGAGGTGGCTGAGGAGGACCTGCATAATTAAACAACAACAACAACAACAACAAAAAAAAAGAAAAAAGGAGAGAAAGCATTAACTATGTATTTGCTGTGAGCTAGACCTAGTAAGGGAAATGCAATTCGTAATAAAGCTTGGCTGACTGGACCTATGTCTCTGATTCTATTCTTTTTTGCAATGAAGAAAGTGTCTTCATCTCCCACAGGGAAACTGCCAAAGGATGAAACAAGCCAGCAGTGAATTAACCATAATAACAGTGGCAGCTCCTCAGTAGGAATTCCTGCAGAAGCCCACACGGAACTGCATTAAAGTCTTGCTAAATCCATGAAATCAGAAATTGTAGCTGCTAAAAATGACACAGGTTTAAGCCAGGTATTTGGAGGCCACTGAGCACACTCACTACAGGAAGTTACCTATTTTAAGCATCTAAATTTCTGCTTCCTTTTCCAGAAAAACAGTCCTGCATCAGCCAGACACAGCATTCAAATGCAGAGTACCGTTTTCCAGACTGACTGCACAATTTCCATAGGAAATGTTCTTCGTATGATAGAAAGCTATACCTTGAACTGTGACACAGCAGAAGTAAACAGGAAAGCGAAGTATGTAGGGAAAAACCTTCAGAGGACCAGTGCAGCAAAAGTGGAGATTTTAAGGATCTACATTGCTGAATCTTGTAAAAATCTGTATTATTGCAACTATATTGCACGTATAGGAAACCTATCAAATATGTAAGCAGGCAGCTAAACTTCAAAAGGTTTTAGATTACAAAAAGAAACAATAATTCACACATTTATATGTTGTTTAGCTAAACTTCTTAGATCCACAATGCCGAGCTGCAATTTTTTGTGTTCGAGATAGGGCCTCTGGTGTTAACCAGAGTCTGGGAGAGCAGCAGTGTTCAAAACTAGTAAGAACAAACATGAAACAGCTAACCTTCAAATAGGACTCAGTCTCACTTCTTGTGACATGAGTAGCTAGTTCTTGCATCTGAATTTGTAGCACCCTTTGTGGTAGAGGAAGGAGATGACACGGTTGCAATTAAAAGGCAGTTGATGGGGGAAGGGAGAAGGTGGGTTGGTGACTGAACTCTGTAGCTTAGCTCACTAGCTCCCAAACCAAACATCATTTTTATGATCTAGCATTTCACACAAATGTGGCTTTTAATAAGCAGCTATAGAAGCATCACTGAATATAGGCATCCTGGCCATTCTGTCATTTTTGAGAAGTTTAGCCCTGGAGTGGTTCAGGCCTCTGCGTTGTGCTGTGCCACTGAATCCAGAGGTACTGCAAAAATTGGAGCAGGTCTAGGGCCAGCAATGGCAGGCTGTTGACTGTGGTGATGCCTGGCAGTGCAGAGGCACGAGCAGATGCTACTGCTACCCTCCACTCTGCAGCCTATGGGTGGAGAAATTGAAGAAGCTGTTTCAAAGCACATGCTATGGAAATCTGTGATCCTCCCTCAGGTATAACTCCTACAGGTGATTTGGTCAGGTAGCACCTCAGAAGAATGTATAGAGAGCCCAAAGAGGACCCAGTGCCACAATCCAATGTCCTTACTGATGGATGCTGAGGATGGCTACTATCTGCGAAGGGAAACAGCCAGGCACAGGAGGCCAAGCAGCAACCATGAAGACAATTAAAGGTGTGTGATGACAAGGACATCTTTGATGCTGAACATCAGAGTGACAGGATAATTTTTCATGTTTCTCAGGCTGCATATTTCATACACGAGCCAAACAAGCAGGTCTGGCAATATAACGAGAGGCAATATAGTTAAAATCCTGCATTGTCTGTCACAACAGGGACCAAAGGACAGGTTCACTCTCTTTTGGCCACCAGATTATGAGTGCCACATATTGGCAATTGTGGAGTTCAGAACTACTTTTGCTGTCTATCCAACACAAGCAACTGCTTATTGCTGCTCACTACCTCCCTTCACAGAAACTCTGAATTCCACTTACGGTCGATCATTGTGATGGTGCTGTCTTCAACTACTTCACTCGTCATGTCTGCAGAATGCACCTTGATGGACACGAGGTATCGCTTGTGGGGAACCAGAGTCATGATATTAAGCAGAGATTTGTCTTTTTCTATCCTTTTAGAAAATTCCACTTCACGAGTGTCCATTTTTTTGCATTCAACGCTATACCCATCAAAGTCAGAATCAGGAGGAGTCCAGGAACACGCAATGGCGGTAGAGGTCTGGGGCCGACAATGAAGACTTTGTATCTTGTCTGGTTCTAGAGGAATGTTAAGAAGTTGAAGCTCAGTGGGAAAAGGGAAAAGCATCATACACACTCTGCTCACCCTACGTCCCCTAGATTTTGCATCAACTGTTTGATCAGAGCCAGAATTCCCACCTCTCCTGCAAATGTGCGCTGCCTGATTATTAGGCAAGGCTGTCTAACTCATTTTAGCCATCTGAAATTGGATCTAGTGACATCAGCCTCATCAGGTTTGTGAAGCTTAATTGATTAGTTGTGAAAAAAAAGCAAACAAAGCTACTTGCTGAAGTCTTAACAAGAACAGCAACACTGCAAAGCAATGGATTTCTAGAACTCTGTTACAACTTATTTGGAGGTTATATGTGGTCAACAGTATCAGTCAATACTGATAGTGTCATCTCATGACTGATCTGGTCTCCTGGGTAGCATGTGGTGTGTCCTTATTACTAAAACATACCAACGAAGTATGCTTTATCCAAGTAATATTGGAGCACCATTTATACCATGTAACAAAGATGGGATTTCACACTCACATGGCAGACATCTACATTAAAGTGATTAAATACAGGTGAAAGAGGTAGCTATGCTCTCATTTTAATTAATATGCTGAATGAAGTCTAAACAGCTATTCATCTTACTAAACACAGATGTCAGTTTGGAGCTGAATCCCACCCCAAGTGACATGAGGGTTTGCCAAGGCTCAGTTATTTTTACAACTCCAGTTCACTTTTTCAAATCAGCCTGCTACTGAGATTGCTAGAGACAGCTAGAGATGATGTGGATCCACAGACAATGACAGAAACGCAGAGTGGTGAAACACTCTGATTCCAGTTTCAAATCTAGTACAGCAAGGAGGTTTCATTCATCCTTCCTGTTTGATCGTTCAAAAAACATTTTGATTATTTCAATATCCTACTGTCAGAGAAGTTTGGATATTCAGCCTTATTTCACCCCTGAAACTGATTGATTTAGGCTCTGCAACCAAACAGCCCCACTCTGGATGTGAAGATTGTAAATGTATGTCCATTTTCAATCTTTAAACAGTTGACCTTGCACACAGCAAGGGCTTAGAATCTAGCCAAATTCATCGCCGTCATTCATGAATTTATTAATGGAAATTACTGACTGCAAAAGGAGTTAGTAAGATTTAACAGTTTTGCATCTTCTCCAGCTGAGTGTTAGGGTGTAGTGGAAATCGTTACTTACTCGTTCTCACACTTGCAGACTGTGACTGACTGTATGTCTTCCAGCTGTCGCCACTGACAGTTCTGACACTGAACTCATACAGTCTTCCTGGTCGCAGGCCATAGATGATGCGTACTTTAGATTTGCTGCTGCTGTAGGGATTGAATACTGTGAGGGGATCCTTTGGAAGCCACTGCAACTCAAAATCGTCATAGTCTGTCCAGTCTGGAGGACCCAGCCAGGTGATTGATAAAGAAGTGTTTGCAACATCAGTAAACGATACAGTGTTAGGAGGGCTGGGTGCTAGACAGAAAGGGGGGGAAAAAAAGGAAAAAAAAAAAAAGAGATTCTTAACAAATTTTTACACGAGACAAATAAGATGAAACATCCATTCTTTTTTTCATGCATCACAAAGTGGTTTATATTATCCCGTGTACACAGCCAGTTACTGTGTCTGTGCTGATGGTGGTGACTTTCACAGACATTACATATTACTGAGCCTTTGAAAGAAAAACAGTGCTGAACAAGATCACACTCCCATTGGCTTTATACCCTTAAGGATATCATTTATCTATACACCTTCAGTGACTCTTATAATAAACCCTCCCTCAGAATAAGTCTGTTGCATAGTTGTGAACTAATATGAATTTTGACAGATGGGAATAAACAAAAATCCCAAAGCTTTTGTGTCTTTTACCTGTTCTTCCTTCAGCGTTTGCTGTGTTGGTCAGGTCACCACTGTGAGTCACCACAACTAGCGTGTACTTTCTGCCAGGAATGAGCCCCTGGAAATGCCACTCTTTCAGGTCTCTCCTGTGCCATGTTTCTTTCTGTGTCCCATTTGGGTTGTAAAGATTCAGCTCATAGAAGTCAACATCTCCTGCTGCTGGACCCCAGGTGAACCACAGACTGTCTGTCATGTTTCGGTTGGATGCCTTGAGACCAACAACTGGGGCTGGTACTGAAAAAAAGGGGATGAATATTACTTTATGTAGAAAATCCTTAAGGTGAGGAGAAGCAGCAAGGTCAAGCAGACCTTACACTTATCCTGTAATGACAGTTACCACAGCTGGACAAAAAGCCAGGAAGCATATGTCAATGGTTTCCTTTCTTATTTTGAACTGCCACTGTCCCCAAAAGAGGCTGAAATGTTTATAATAGATAGTTTTGCAAATGTTAAGCAGCTTTTTCCCAGTGTTTGGAAACATCCAGTTCTAAGGTAGCTGAAGAAAGTACACCACTGTCCAGAGGCAGTCTTACAGAGGGGTTACTATATGGTGCCTCAGAGGATAAGAAAGGTTTCACAGAGTGTCAGGGCTGCTAGAGTTGCTTCCCACATGTGGATGAACAAACATAGAGCTGCAGCCAGAGCTCCCCATGGGAAACAAGTTTTATTTCACTGGTAGATTGTCCACCCCATTAACTCTACTTGCTTTGCCTTTTTGTCTTTTCCACTCATAGATCAATACTGCTTTTAGGATGAGAGACAGCTGTTGTCTTTTAAGGCATAAGCAGCATACCTTGGGATGTCCTTCTCTTGACCTGAGTACCTGAGAACTATTGTAAAGGTCTTTGCTTCATTCTTCCTCTTATAACCACATCATTCAGAATTTACCTTCTTATTTGTCTAATGCTTTTCATGTATAAGAGCCAATTTTGATATTCCTAATAGTTGCTCTAATCTAGCATGAGCATTAGACTCAGACCAGCTCACTGGTGTCGCCCATGAGCACCACACTGGAGACAGGTGGTTTTTTTAGATGTTCTTGCCTGTTCTTCCGAAGACAGATGACTCATTAGTGAGGTCTCCGCTGTGGGTAACAATCACCATTCGATACATCCTGCCTTGCCGCAGGTTCTGGAACGAACACTGCTGGAGGTGCTGCTCTCCTGAAATCCTGTCATGAAGGGACTTGTCTGGGTTGTATAGGAAGATGTCATATGAATCAAGCTCCCCTTGTGACGTGGTCCAGCTGAAGGACAGTCGGTCAGTGGTGTTCTCTGTGACCTTCAGATCCGTGACAGCTGCTGGAACTGAAAGAAGGATGAATGCAAGAGTAAATATCAAAGTGTCCAGCCACTAAGCTGAACCTTTAACAAAGTAACAACTCATCGCTGGAATACATTTCAATTAAACCACAAGTAGCTAAGTAATGTCAACAGCAACTTTCAGGAGCAACGGAAAAGCCTTTATGAGGTGCCACTGAGTCTCTCCGATACAATGTTTGTATTTCCCAGCAGGCCTGGTTCTCCACCCTGTGCTCACACAGAAGTGTCCATTAGTTTCTACAAGGAGCTTTAATTGAGTAAAGACTGCAGGACTTGGCTCTAAGTTGAGGTGTGTGTATTCATGTCAAATCCTGTGCTAAGAGCCTTGAGACTGTGAATTAAAAACTTGATGACAATAAAGCATTCAGGTAGTTCCATAACAGACAGACTGAGGGAAGCATTCAGCACTTTGGTTTAATATCCTTATTATGAACCACAGCCACATTATTATGACAACAAATTCCAGATTCACATACCAAGCACATAGCAGGAAAAATGATGCATAAATATCTGGAGACTGTTCATATGAGAATCTTTCCAGAATCAAGATATACAGATGATTCATGTATTTAATGATATCTGACTGAGGGAACTATAAATAAACCGAGATGTTCTAATTACCTGTTCGGCCAACAGTTTCTGCTCGTTTACTGAAGAGCCCGCCACTGACTGTCAAAACTTGTATTTTATACTTCTTGCCGGCTAATAAATCTTCAAATTTGTGCTGTTTGGCAGTAGCTGGCTCTGATTTGTTGCTCAGGAGGATTCCTTGCTCATTCAAGAGCAGAATGTCATACCTTTCAGCTACACCAGGAGCTTTCTGCCAGGTTACTAACAAGGAATGACTGCTGTAAGCATGATGGGCTAATAATTCCTGGACAGAGGCTGGAACTGGAAGCAACAATTAAAGGCAGGACATTACCAGGTGAAATATGGACCATTCAATACACAACTGTGAATAGAGTAATTAATAGAAAATATCTTTACACATTTGCATGTTCACTTGCGGGAAAAGGAATGTCTGTGCATGTGTTTACCCAAGCAAATAATTCCTAGACATAAGTACAATCAGATGAAGCTACAGAGCATCATGGAAATCTGAACTGGGCATGGAGAAGCAAAAGATACATATAATTATAGTGAAAAGAGGGAGGAGAGTCAGATGAACTGACCAAAACAGTTAAGAACGGCATGTGAAAAAGAACTGAAAAATAAAGAAGTGGTAAATTGGTGCAAAATAGTGGCACAGAATAGAAAACATTAGCCACCAGCTGTTGCACGAAAGTCAGGGCCACAGCAAACACATGCAGGTGCTAAACAGAGAAGATGGTTTAAAACCAAGGTGTTCCACTGTTTTGTGTGTTCCAACATGCAGTATATTGGGGCAATACATTATCTAACAAGCCTTGACCATGCAGTGGGCTCTGCGAGAACGCAGTATTCGACTACATGGAGCCCTGCAGATGTATACGTCGGATGGGTACAGGCATAGAACTGGGGAGGAATGGAACTGCATTCATCCTGTGAAGGCACACTTTGGTCTGGGGACTTGAATTCCACACACATTCACCCAGGTAAAGCTACTCATGTGACACATCTCACTGGTATTAACAGACTCATGCCTAAGTGTTTGCAAGAATGAGGACTCACGCTCCTTTGAGATAAAAGCTTCTCAGGAGTCTCGGTGTCCCCATACCCAACGGTACATTCATAAACGTAATTAAATAAGGGTCAGCTTCTGGGAAGACATAATGCAACTTGCTCCTTGTCTCAAGAGAAACGTACTTGTTCTCCCAAAAGCTGCTAAGCTGTTGTGCAAGGTGCCACTGTTAGATTGCACCACCACTCGGTACTGCTCCCCAGCTTCCAACTTGTGAAACATGTGCTCAGAGACGTGTTTGGAGACACTCTGGGAATCAAGCTGATGGTTTTGCTGAAATATAGTCACTGTGTAGGAATCAACATCTCCACCTCCAGGAGTCCAGCTCACTTTCAGGCTGTTTGTCATGCCGTTAGGTGACACATGAATGTTTCTGACCACACTTGGAACTGGAAAAAAAAGGGAACACAAAGGTACCTGCTCACAAATTTCCTGTTTGATTCAGACTTTTTAATGCCTACTTTTTTATGGCCACAGCAAATGATTCAAAGGACAGAGAGCACTTACAGGTACAAGTAATTCACTCATGGGTAAGCACAAGTAAAGCAGAAGACATTTGTGTAGGATTGTGCCATTTTAGAAAAGCAATTGTGTGTGTTTACAGGAACAAAAGTAAAGAAATTGTAAGTTAAACAGAAGAAAGTTTCTATGTGGATAACCTCCCTCTTCTCCAAATGATGCTTTAGAAACATCTCAGAAAATCAAAGCTCTTCATGTACACTTAGTTAGTTAGCCGTTTTGCAGTTATAATCTCACCCATCGATTTAGGGTGGGTAAACAGAGGTGTAAAATAGCTTAAGTGATTTAGCTAGAGATACTAAGCAAACAACTGGCATGCATGGGAATAACAGAAACCCAAACACTGACATCTCAGTACCATTTCTATGCAACAAATCAGATTATCTGCTAACAATCAAATATTGGTAGCTATGGCCTTTTGTTATTAAGCACAGATCAAACTGGCTGAAGTACAAGTGTGATTTTCAATGAGATCTGCTGTCTTTGTGCCAGTGTTACAGGAGCTCAAATAAGATCAGGGTTCACCCTTGATTTTCTGTGCCTTATTCGTTCTTCTAGAGAAGCTTCAAGACATTTTAAATAGCACATTATTTCTTACTTGTCAGGCCTTCTATGAACGTAGCACGTTGTGCATCTCCACTGATGGTCAAGACAAGAATTTTGTATAGGCGTCCTGGAGTCAGAGCTGTGAACCAATACTCCTCAATGGTGTTCCCAAGGAAAATGGGTGGGAAGATCTTCATATCATTAAAAAGGAGCTGAATCTCGTATTTATCAACATCTCCCTCAGCCTTTGACCAAGTGACCTGCAGGTCTTCTGTACTCCTGTTACTAAGAGTCAGCTCTTTCACTGACTCTGGCACTGAAAAGGTGAGAAGAAAGATAGGAAACTTCTCAGTACTTATTACCAGATCACAGCAAAAAGATAGCAGCTCTGAAGTCATGCTCCTGAGCTAAGATTTTTCATTCAGCTCCCTAGGAAAAGCAGGAGATTGCACTTATTGACAAGGGTTGTTGTTTGTGGTTTGCACCATATCTAACACTGGAAGGTCCCATTTCAGGACAGGGAGTCCACAATCTATCAGCATAAAAATAATAAACGAATAATAACAGAGCCTGCAGGGAGTTTGCGTAGACAACAAAAACTGAGTACAACCTGCATGTACAACAAATGTGGTGCAAAGACGCCTGAGCTAGTGGAGACCAGAGGCAATCTGCCTATGTGATGCAGCACCACACTGCGCAGTTTCCAACTCCTGCCAGATGCAGGTCAGTTATTTTTGCCCAGTGCTACATCTGAGTTAATAAACTCGGTTTCTTAGCATGACTCATTAGCTTACATGTAGTGCTAGGTGAAGACAGGCAGATTGCATCCACATCCCTGCTGACTCACAACTAACCACCTTACCATTCTTGCCCCATGCTCTCCAACTCCAGTTCTTGGGGTAATTTGAGTAGAGTAAGGTCTAGCCTATCTTCTTCCTTATATATTTCCATGACCAGAAAAAAATGTCTTGTACATTCTGGCATAGTTGAAGCTTAAATACTAAGCTTCCGTGAAAATCTGTACAACTGTTTTTCAGTTTTCCATGTTTCAAGATTTGCTTTCCAAGTTCACTATACAGGTCTCCTCTTTCACCTTCTGTATGTCTGTAACTTAAACATTGGTCATAAACTAAATACTGCTTTCCAAACCTGGTATGACACACATTCAAAGACTCACACTCAACATTCTATGTTAAAATCATACAAGATTTTTGACCCCAGCTATGGTAAATAGAAAAAAATCCTGGAGTGTCTCAGGATGTTTCCAGGGTGTTTACTTACTTGTTCTGCCATAGACCCTTTCACTAGTTTCATATTTCCCACTCCTTGTGCTGACCGTGACACTGTACTGCCTCCCTGGGACCAGATTAGTGAACACGCATTCATTTTCATCCTTTGGGACAGTTTTTGTTTGAATAAAATCATTGTTGTTCTTGATGATCACTTCATAATTATCAAAATATCCAGAGGCATGTAACCAGGACACCTTCAAATAGTCACTTCTGGCTGAATTGCTGACAGTAAGTCCCTGAACACCTGAAGGGACTGAAAGAAAAAACACAATTGAAGGTTCAGAAAGCAGTAACTTCCTGAAGTAACAGGAGCTGCTGTAGTGGACTATATTTGTGGTAATTACCAGACTTTTCTGAGGAAGTTGCAAAAAGACCACAATGTGGATTTAAGCAATACCCTTCCCTCTAAAATAGTAACTGCAGTTTCCAGGCTGCTTTACATCACATGACAATGGTTTGCCTTTCCAATTTTTGGTCTTTTGGAACTTGGTCAGTTTTGCTTGTAGCAGTGAGTTCCACAGGTTCACACTAATCCTGAATTTGCTTCTCCTAATTTAAATGGCCGTCCCTTGGATTTTCACTTACATCATGACAAGAATAAAATTGCACTAACTTGGTACTCTTTGCCATTTTAACACCCCTTACTATCTTTCTTTTATTCTACTGGTTACCAAATGTAAACTCTCAGTCTTTTCAGTCTTTGTGGAAGTTTAAAAAAGTTTTCCATCAGCACTGCCACCTTTCTCTGAAATTTCTGTTCTTGTTATAATCTCCTTGAACATTGCATGACCAAAACCATAGACACTAGTGTTACATGACCAAAAGCAATAGACATGGGTGTTACTCATTTATGTGACACCTTACTAATGTTTTAGTAGTTAGCCCATCCTATCCTGTTCCTTCAGTATTTGAGTAACTTTTGGGGGAGATGCTCTGCAGGATATACTTGAAGAGCCAAGTAGAGGGATTAAAGGCAGGAAAATGCATTTGAGCCAAAACTGGTACATGATTTCTGCTCTCACAAGAACTAACATATGACTTTCATTCATGCTAAAGTAATTTTGTATAACATAAAGCAGCAGTAGGGGCATAAGAATAAAACTAAGTCTGTAAAGCTGTAATTTTATGGTTTGACCCTCCAACCCCCCATCCCAGTTTGGTCAGATATTGATAGATCATTGATAATGGCTATACATAGTGGTTATGGTGACTGGATTTGCTCAGAGGTTCTCTTTACCTGTTCGTTCCTGGCTGAAGGAATAGTTTTCATACTTCCCACTCTTCGTGGTTATCATCACATTGTAAAGCGTCCCAGGAGTAAGGCTGCTGAAGGAGCATTCACTGAAGGATTTGGAAATGGTGAGAGTCTGAACAATCTGGCCATCGTGAGAGAGTGTTACCAAATAACTGTCTACATCTCCAGAAGCTGGCAGCCAAGAAACACTGAGGTAGTCACTGCGACCTGAGTTATTTACTGTTACTCCAGTCACGCTGGAAGGAACTGTGCAACAAAGAGGAAAAACCAGAATAGCTTTAACTAGCCAATTCCTATTGTTGTGAGAATGCCTGGAATGCCACCCTGCAAAATAAGCAGTCTGGGACTCCTGAGAAGCTCTGCACTGACTCCGACTCAGAAGTACTCATCTGCTTTTTTGAATACAGTGAAGGAAATTGTCTTTGGTGGCACGATCCCAGCACTTCTAAAATCCCAGAAGATGAGTTATTCTCTCAAATTGCCATTCATCAGTAATAGCAGTAACTACTGAGGCTTGTATGAAGTTGAGGCCCATAGCAGAATGTGTTTCATTTACAATGAGTTCTCTGACGCCTAGTGGCCAAAACATGAATGCAATTTGTTTTTCAAGCCAGCAAGGTGAGCAAAAAGGCTCCATGTTGCCAGAACTACCATCACCCAGGTATGAAACTATCAGAGTTATCACAGGGGCAGACCTTAATCATAACGAACTGCCACATTTTCACTGGACTCTGATGCACTGAACTGACTTACCTCAGTAGAGGGGCTGGCCATCAGCTGTCAGAGTCAAAAAAATTAGAACATTTTACAAACTATGTTTATGTACTTTAAGCCTTTTAGTGTTATTATTCTCCAATTGTTTTTCTTTTCTTTTTTTTTACCTGAAAATAGTTATTTTCAAGGAGAACATTGGAGCAAATTGCAGAATGCCTGGCCTTTGCCAAATTCACATAAAGGGTGAAATTGCACTGTGTTGCCAATTTTTCCCTCTATTTAAATATCCAAAGGACTGGTATTACATTTCATGAGTCATTAAACTTAAAGAATTTGATGCAATAGTAAATCCTGTCCTATGCAGTATAGAAGGGCCTCATAATGAGTAATTTAACCCTGGTGGACATTCTTTAATGTTGGACTGGAGAAAAAGAACAGGTTATGAGAAACTGAGACACAAATTCTGCCCACCACCTTTAGGCAGCTAATTTGCACATCTAAGGAAGGAGCAATCGTCCCACGCTACCATCTAGTCAATGGAACACGAAAGTCCTTTCCAAGGAGTGATTCAGCCACCACAGCTGTACATCACTCTCAGGGCATATTTTTGTCTTCACTACAGAGTGATCCTGCTGTACAGCATTCCTGTTGTAAGCAGAGCAGTTAGCTCCCTAAAGCTACGTTAACATGAATCTGGACCCACAGTGTGCCTGAGGTCACACAGAGGAATTATATGGCTTAAACTCCTGTATTGCTGAATTCTCAGTGCAGTGGCTTAATCACAAGACTATTTGCTTTAATAAATTCAGCTTTTAGGAACTCACAAAAGACTTGCTGGAGTATTTTCCTTTTTACCTGTCCTCCCCTCTGCGATTGTTTGCCTTGAAGATATCCCCCCGCTGACGGTGGTGACAACAACTGAATAGAGTCCTCCAGGTTTCAGGGGATAGAAGTGGTATCTGTTGGTTTCACTGGGAACAGTCTCATTTTTAATAACAACGTTCTCGTGAATCAGTAGCACTTGGTATGAGTCTACATCTCCCAGCGCTCTTGTCCAGTTAGTGAACAAGCTGTTGGTTGATCCCTGACTTGCCACAGTCAGACCAGTCACTTGGGCTGGCACTGCAAAGAAAATTGCCATCATGTTACTGAGGAGAAACAAAATAAACCAAAACAAAATCCCCCAAATAACCCAAGTTTAGTCACACTGAGGAAGTGCATCAAAAGAACATTCCAATTTGCAGCCAGACTCAACAGGACTAAAAATAATCTAACTGTGGACTGCTTCCTGTCTGATGGGATGTGGTCTATGGGAAACTATCTAAGGCACCAAAAGGTCTTTCAGACTTTAGCACAGCTTTTCTCAGTCAGACCAAAATGATTCAAGATCAGGGAACTGGAAGAGATGGCATTTTATAAATACCATTAAACAAAAGCCATCAATTTAGGAAATCACTTGGGTTTTTGAAGACTATTTCAAATACAGTCTGTGTCTTTCATTCTTTCTTTCCTCTCCTATTCCCTGTCTCTCATTCTTATTAAATGGCAAACTTGTTTGATGAATATCTCAGGCACAGTCATCTATACCTCCCAGAAGTGTCACACCCTTAATTTTGGGGGTAACTAAGACGGATGGTTTTGGTTTTACTTTTTATGTCAGAAGATCTGCAGGATACTAACTTTTCTAGCATCAAAAGATGAATTAATTGTTAAACAAACATAACATTTATCTAAGTATAAGCTAGTGAACTTACTTAGCCAGACCAAAAAGGAAGAAGAAAGAACAAAAGGAATAGAATATCTAGCACAAATTTTACCCCTAATTTTTTTTTGTTGTTGTTTGACAACATTTGGTCAAAGCAAGGAAATACAGTTACTTCTTCCTAAGCATTTCTGTTTACATGACCAAGCACAACTGAAATTAAGAACACTTTAACATTACAAAATGTGATTGCAAGCTTCATCTCTTGTTTTATATGAACTTTTTTGCACACATAGTACTGGATTAGCAATCATTAACAAAAGCTAGAAAATTACACACATAGCTGAAAACAATGTAATGTTGATAAAAAACTGAATCAAAAATCCCACCTGTTTTATAATGCTGTCATAACATAGTAAGCTCCAACAAGACACTGAAGTGTCACATTTCTGGCCTAAAGGCACTTTTAGTGATACTTCAGGCTTCACCAGAAGCTGACCAATCTGGGATGCATGTAAGATGTATTTCTGTCATGTTTACAGCAGTATTTTGCAAGTAAAGCTAGTAAGCTGTCCTACTGCAAAGAAGATTCAGAGGTTTGGAATGCTTATTAAGACCTATGTTCAGATTCATCGATGTTCATTCTTTATCACATTGAATGCAATGCTGACACATTATGTCTGCCTGATGTGTTTTCAAGCATTGATTCATACTAGTGAAGTGGGACACTGTAACCTTTATGCCTCAACAGGCCTCCTAAAGGGGCACAAGGCAGAAGGAAGTGAAATCCCAGCTATCTAATCACATAGCAGAGAAATGAAAGTGTAAGTCAAACTTTTCAGGCCTTGGAAGGAGTTAAAACGTTTAAGTAAGGAGCACTATCAAGCCATAGGCATGATTAGATTCATACACTAACAGCTTGTTTTTCCCTGTGTTGTGCCAGACCAGAGCTATATTTTAAGACTTTGCTTGCACTGGAAAACGCATAAGTCAAGCAAAGTAAAGCAACACATATGGTTTAAAACTTGCACACGTGCACAAAATTAACACCCTGCAGGGGGTGGGAATGGGACTTTCCTTGTGTCACAGTCATCATCTTAAGTAACAGATACAGATTCTGGAATCAGCAGAGCAGAGAGATTCAAAATACATTTTCAAGGTCACATATGTTTTGTGTCTGTCAATCTTGGAATGTTCCCCCTGAAGCAACATTTTCCTGTGTGGTGGTGGGTTTTTTTTCCCAGATGATGAATGCTTTGAATCAAGGAAGTGACCTTCCTGAAGATACCCAGTGAAAATTGTTCTAGTTGTATGCAATCTTGTGCTAATGTAGATTGATCAGACATGACATAATATTTCAGAAAACTGTTTTGCCAGGAATTACATATCCATTTCCCCAAAATCTTAAATAAATACTGCAAGATAACTGACAGTCAGAAATGAGAGACTCAGAAACATAACTTTTCTATTGAAGAAACAAACGTAAATTCAAGACTTATATGATTTAGACACTGAGTTCATTCAGTTCACTACAAAGCAAAGAAAGTTGTTAATGGTTAACAGAAATAAAGATTAAAATAGTCTGACAGGATGATACCTGTTCTTCCTTCCACTGAAGTCCAATTGCTTAAAATCCCACTAATGGTAGTGACGGTAGCTGTGTATTTTCTTCCAGGTACCAAGTCAGTGAAAGTGAATTCCTTAGCTTCTTTTGCAAGCCCTTTTTTTATGACAGCAAGATCCCTGTCTCCCAGTGAAACTACATAGCTGTCCCATTCCGCAGCAGGGGTCATCCACATGACACTAAGTGAAGATTCATTAGCGTGCTTCACACGGAGCTGGAGAACAGGCTCCGGAGCTGTAAAAGCATACAAATATCACAATGAGAACAGACTTTGTAGTGAACACACATGCCATATCTCAAGCTGCTGTAAGGAATCTGTTCTGTAAGACACAAATGTGACAGCAACAGAGAATTTGTAATCAAGAGAAGATTCTTTATCTTTCTTTAGGAAGCTAGTCTTAAAAAATCTAGTATTTGTGCTATTCTTCCAGTAAAGGGCTTGTAGCAGCAGACTTCAGCAATGCATTATGGCTGTAATGCTTAGGTTTAAACTTATGTCAGGATATATATTTCACTATGAATGGAAATGTGGTGAAGTCAGTGAGCTTCCTCTTGAACTGTGGGTGCTACACAGGGATATAAAACATTTGTACCATAAAACAGATTTACACCAATTTAGCTGTTGGATAACAAGGATGCAAATTACAGGGTCAGAGTGACATTGATTTTGCACTGGTTCATATCTCAGTCAAGTTGGGAGACACTTCAAACTTACAGTGTTATAAAAGAAAGAATTTGACCAGTGAATTTCTGTGTGTGTTCGTGTGTGTGTGTGCGTGCACGCACACAGAGGGAATCTGTTACCTAAAGCAGTCGCCTGATCTGATTTTGTCCCTGTTAAGTTGAAATACAACTCAATTTCCAAGATTGTGGGTTTATGTAAGAGAAAATTTAGTCAGAATAGGGCATAATACCTATGCTTCATAACAAGTACATTATGTACCTGACTGTGGGTCAAACACAGTTGTGATACACCCACTGCTGGATATTATTTATTGGATCATATTCTCATCACTTAGCTGCATTGATTAAAAGTAACACCATAAACTTAAATTAATTTATTTGTAATGTGTATCAAAGTAAGCAAGATGAGAACGTGCCTTGCTCTGATCAAATTGGCTAGAAGTTAGAGAAAGCTTCAGTTCTGTAGCTTCTACTGGTCTTGCCCTTGTGCAAAATTAACAAAATGAAGCCCTTGAGGAATGACAGGTAAGGGTGTAGCAGGAAAGGCGGGCACAAGGGAGGGTGAGGATGAAGTAGGGTGGCCCTATCTTATCTCACATTCTCCAGTGAGGTAAGGCTCAGGCTTGAGCTTTGTCTGATACTCCTCTCCAAGTCTTCTTTTCCTCTGAATTGCACTTATTTTGCATTCATAGAGCAGAAACATTAACAATTATATTGCAAGTATTTTTTAAGTTTGAAGCAATCAGATGTGGCTTTACTAACCTGCTGCAAAAGAATACCACTCATGTCCCTGCAGCGTATATGGATTTCCTTCGGAAAGGCTGACTTGAACAGACTAACCCCATTTTATTTCTGGAGCACAGGAACAAGAACTGGGATGTTATGGAACAGCTACACTAACACACACCTCAGCCAGCTTTGGTTAACACTGTTGATATTCTTTATACAGGCTGGGAAGGAAGTCAGTTTGCCACTGAAAATACTGATGAACAATACAGGAAGATCTGTATTGTTCTCTTTAAGAACTAGATAGGGTGCCTACAATCAGCTAAAAAAATATAACAGTGAGGTGTTGTACATGTAGTGTAATGCCTCAGTCATAACAGAACAGTGATATAATTCCCCAAACTTTCACTAACAAAATATTTACCACAAAAATAACCCTGATAGTTTTCACAGAACTGCTAAAAATAATTATTTCTGTTGTTTAGAAGGGAGGTCCTTTTTACTGTATTAATAGTGAAATTCCTCTGTGGATTCCCAAGTACTTTTTCTTTCTCATTGCCCACAGAGCCCAGGTGACCATTTTGCACTTTCACACTTCCAGGACGAGCATGCTGACCTGTTCTGCCCGTACAGCTGGTTTTGCTCTGCAAATCGCCACTCTCCACGACGACGTCCACGCCGTACTGCCTCCCCGGAATGAGGCCCAGGTCGTGGATGAGGTATTCCGTGGTGTCCTTCTCCAGGGTGGTGTTGAGCAGCAGGGCTGAGCGGTTCCAGAGGAGCAGGCGGTACCTCTCCCAGTCTCCCGCAGGGGGCAGCCAGTTCACTCGCAGAGACCTCAGCCAGCCACCGCCACCAGCTTTCAGCTCAGAAACTTTCTGGGGAACTGAAATACAGAGATTGAGAGAGTAATTCTGAAGTGGGGTACTTCTGGGAAGACGTAACTGCAGCCTGGCAAAACCTGTCTCGCAGCACAGCTATTGTAGAAGCACTTGGATAAGTTAGAGCAACATGAGGTGTCTTGTTACAAAGGCTGGGGTTCATTTTAAAGCTAATTTTTACTCTTCCCCACACAAACCACTCACTTTTTCGCTGTTGGTTTCTGACATCAGAAATGAGGAAACCTTCTAAGGACAGGCAAAATCTCCCCCATGCACTTCTCAGATGCAGCTTGCAGTTTTCATTTAGCTTCCCAGTTGCTTCCTGGACTTAGGTTCACTTAGAAACTGTCAATCGATTTTTCAAAGATAAGGCCAAAACTTCAGTAGCTATGGGCCAAATTCTGGACTCAGCAGCAGAAATGCAAAGTCTGATGGCTTCTTCCACAAAGGCCTTGTATGTCCTAGTCCCTCCCAGCTATAAGGCACCAAGGTTCAAATGGGGGTCTATTAAAGCATCCACTCTGTTCTATCCTCCACTTCAAGGGTCCTGAATTTACATGCTCAACCTTTCTGCCCTACTGCTGCAGGTCACACTGGACCACTGAAGCTTTTCTGATTTTCAGGGAATAATTAAATATTAACCACACCAAGCACAGACTGGAAGACAGATGCAGACCCTTAGGTTAGGATACCTATAGCTTAGTGTTAAGATACTCAGAGGTCAGCATTGGAGCCCTGAGACCATCAGCAAGTATTAACAGTAAACTACAAGGCTAGTATCATGCTCTCATGTTTTCTCTGGCTTAGTTAATATTTAATTGTTCAGTACCTAGCAAAGGATTGAGCAATTTCTACCAGCACCACAAAATATCAGTTTCACTTCCCACAGGCATAGCTGGGTATCAAACCTAGATCTCCCACATGCCAGTGAATATGGGAGATGTGTTTCAATTGCTGAGTGAGTGGATGAAAGCACACAGTGTTTTGTTAGGAAGCACTGATGTACTTACATCTTACCAGATAAAGTTCAACCCTGTCAGACTGGCTGGACATCATTACACCTTTACGGTACAAAATTTCAGTCCCTGAGATGTCCATATTCCTTGCCACAACATTCCTCAGCAGGTTCTGCTACTGTAGGCACCCTCTCAATACACAGCAATGTAGATTATGTTCCTGGGCACCCAGCTCTCTCTGTGAGTTACTGAGACATCCTAGGAGTCTAACCCTTTCAGTAGCTGTAGACCTGACAGCCTGGATTTACAAACTTATCTTTAGGCCACAAAGCTTCTGCTGAAGTGACTCTGTTTTCAAAGGTCTTGGTATCTATGGAAAAGTCAAGGGAAGGAATTGCACATGATCAGCATCCTTGGAAATGGGATTTTTAGATCCCCAACTTTGAAAGTACTGGGTCTAGGGTCACAAATTTGGGGACCAGTGGTTTGAGTGAGGGCCTGAAGCTCTCCCTTCAGATGGAAATGGTAATCTTAAAGGTCTTTAATGGTAGGCTAGACAAACAAAAAAGGACATGCATGTAACCAGTCCAGCTTTGTACTTACTGGACATGAAAGGATTTTCAGGTCTCTTCCAGCCTGCACTGAGAATGGGGTAGCAGCTAGATATGTCAAGGATGTGCCTTTCACATGAGATGTTTACTTGCAGATAATAAATATGCTCTAAACCAAATACTCTGCTCTCTCTCTCACACACACATTTTATATTTTTTGGCTCTGAGTCTACTAACAATTTATGTATGTATTCTTCACCCACTTAGATATTTTTTCTCATCTAAATTCTGCCTGGGTGAGGCTGATGTGGAGAAGATGGCATGCCTTTGTGGCCAGTAATGTTGTGGGAAAATTATGGCAGGATTTTTCAGATTCAGAACTCATACAAGAGATACCTGAAAGAAAATTATACTTCTGAAAGAAGTTAAACAAAACATAACCCAGCTCTACCCAGGCTGCCACATGCCTTCCTTAATCCATGCTGTTGGTACTAAAGAAAGCCAAGACCTAATCTTTTCCTATTTGTAGATTTGTGTCTGGAGCAAGGGATAATATTAGACCTTGCAAAATTACTTAAAAATCCATTAACAATTTGACTACATGCAGACTTTCCCATAATGTAAGTCATTTTATATACTATCCTGAGCTGAATTCAAGATAACAAAGTTGGTCAGAAGTGCAGTAGTGTGGAACAGTTTTGTAACAGACTCACCCAACTATAAGGTCCAAAATGCATTATTGTTTCCTGCTCCCAAGCTATGCTGGAGCTGCTTTTGGCTGCCAGATTAACTGTTGCCAGAGAGTCAGGAAGGGGTACTCCCGGAACAATATTGTGCTCTTTATCTCATTTTGCCTGGAATCCAAATCATTTTGTCTCCTACAATGATTTTCTACAAGGCCAATGTAGGCAAAAATAGCATTGGTTACAATGTTCTTACTGAAGCAGAAGACTTACACGTCCTGCCAGTTGCCATCCGATCAGTAAACAGTTCACCACTGATTGTGCGGGCAGTAACCTGATAAAGACGTCCTGGAGTTAGCTTGTCAAAGTGAGTCTCTGTGACCGGTGGCTGTAGAGTTTTGACTTCTTTAACTGATCCAAGATGAGACAGAGTGATATTATAGAAATTGAGGTTTCCTGAAGGTCTTCTCCACTTAACTTTTAAAGCATTTAAGCTGTCATCATTAGTCACTGTCAAATCTAAGACTTCAGCTGGGGCTAAAAAAAGAAAGAGAATAAAAGACTTCCACCACAGAACATATAAGACCTGCTGCCTCCAAACTGTCATAGTTAAGTTTTGCTTTTGCATAGTTGTATGAAATGGAGTATGAATGATTGTGCCTGACCAGAGAAAGGGCAAAGTCTGGTCACAGTAAAACTGAACCCAGCGCTGTTTAAGATACTCTGCGTCTGAGAGTGACACCTCTTACAATGCCTACTCCTGTTTCAAGAATAGAAAATCTGTTAGCCATGTCTTCACTCACACTAGCCATTTGACTATAAAACAGACCAGGCATATGTTCCTAAGAACAGAGATGCCTGCGTACATTTTGGTAAAGTAAACACTACCGCATCATTGGAGCTACGACTGATTTACACCAGTGTAGAAGGGATAGGAATCAAACTCCTTTATTCATATGCTCCACCAAAAGAAAAGCATAGTCACCTCCAGTATCTTCATTTCTCAGGCTTGGGCACACTAGCTACTGAAATGGAGGACCACGCTGCAAGCTAGAAGGAGCGCTTTTATGTTCTGAGAAGACCTGTGAGATTTAAAATTTTTGCACTCCACAACAGGGAGAAATAAAAAATTCTGAAGAAATAAAATGAAACTATTATCATCCCCAGAATGGCCAGTGCTAGCTGGCAACAGTATTCGTCTGTGTGCCCCAGATGTCACAATATTGTTCACTTAATATTAAATTATGTTTACATGGCGAGATTTCTGTAGGAGAAACTGCACCTTACGTTTCCCAGAAAGTAAGGAAAGCAAAGGCATGACCCTGTTTTTGCTTACGGGAGTGTTTTAACCACTGGACTCTAGTAGGATGTTACCTTATCCTTCTCTCCATGACCACAGAACTCTATCCTGAAAAATCTTCCTGAAAAAACCTTGGTTTCTAAAACACGGGTTCTGTGAATCAATACTTCTCTGTGAAAAAAACCTCAACATTCAATTTTAAAGTTCTTAACCTGCTCTACACTTTTTTTTTCACTTCCCTGTCAGAAGTGCAGCTATTTTGCAATCAAAAAAAAAAAAGTCACAGAAGATATTTTTTTGCAAAACTCACAAGCTCTACATCTCCCATTCAGCTAAGTAAGAATCACGGAGTTAAACTGTCTTCAGTACTGTGAAATAACCAGACTACACACCGCCTCAATTCACTGAAGAAGTTCATACAGGAGTCAGATGAACCTCTTTCACAGATATGAGGTGATATTAGGGCACTTGGGCTCAGGTTGTTAACACCTAACTTTACTTTAATGGAGCTGCATACATTAAACAGTGCAGCAAAGTTAGCTGCAGACACCTCCAAGCTAATTTAGCCGCTAACTTTGCTGCAGGGCTAACTTAGGGAGTTAAATAAGCTTATGGTGTCTCTAACTCCCTCTATAGCCTTTGGAGAGAAACACCTGCCCAAGGGTAATTCAGCCACTGAAGTCTAGGAATATACACTTGGAACACGAATCATTTATTATTCTGACATATGTCCTGTAATATTATTAGATTATGGCCTCAGTTTCTTGTTCCATTGTGATGAATTCTGAAATCATACCTGTCCTGACTGTTTGAGAACTGCTGCTCTCCAATCCTGCAGACTGGGTTATGATAGAGAGGTTATAGAGGTGGCCTGCTGTAAGTCCTGAAAAAGTATAGGAGGTCAAAGGATCTTCTTGGTGAATCTCATGAACTGGGACATGATTATCCAGTAACACCAGCCTGTAACGATCCACGTGCCCAGAGCCAGGAGACCATGAAGCATGGATAGTGTCTGTCTTGACGCTGACCTGAATATTTTTCACAGGGGATGGCACTGTTGGAATGAAAAACACTTGCTTAAGACCTAATGGTTATCTCCACAATTTCAAACAGATTTACTTTTGAAGTCTGTTGAGTTTCCTTAGGGTTAATGAAAACCCATCCCTAAATTTATGTCCAAATACACCATAACAACATGCCTCCATTCTTAGCAAACAACTTTTTATGTTAGTCAGAGATTCATGTTTTGTTCATTTCTACTTGCAATCAATAGATACTTACATATAGCTATATCTATATCTATATCTATATCTATCTTGTCTGGTAGAAGAATTATATATATTTGTTAATTTCAAAATGCAGAACTGCAAAATACCCTAAGTGGTTTTATTTAGATGAACTACAGTAAAAGAAGTCTTACCAGTTGATCCACTTATGTGAAGTTCTGGGGTACTCTTATTTCCAGCAATTGCACTGAGGACAATGTTGTATTTATTCCCAGGGATGAGACTGGAAAAAGTATTTTCTGTTTTTGGAATTCTTCCTGGTACGGAGACTTCTTGTATCTTTTTATTATCATGATCAAATAATACTAGGTTATACAAGTCCACCTTTCCTGAGGAAGGATCCCACTGAACCTGCAAGCTTGTGAGTGTAGTTTTTTGCTTATTAATTTCAAAATGAGGCGGTGGTAAGGGATCTGTAGTTAAAAAAACCAAACAACAGAAAACATAAACTAGTATTTGTTGCATTGGGATAGTCTGAAGTTTTACACAGCAGCACAAAAAAACCTTCCAAAACTCTCCCTTTATCATCATCATGCTGCCAATGCTTTT
Source organism: Haliaeetus leucocephalus (assembly GCF_000737465.1). NCBI lineage: Eukaryota > Metazoa > Chordata > Aves > Accipitriformes > Accipitridae > Haliaeetus > Haliaeetus leucocephalus. The sequence continues at coordinate 2,789,979 of NW_010972587.1, forward strand.
AAAAAAGTCTTTTTCTTTCCATTATGAATATCGTATCACTGAAACTTGTCTACAAGAGAGTCCTGCAGAGTTCAGAAATGTTACTTGGTATATGTGTACACACACACACACACACGCACGTAGAAAAACACTTCCAGTTGTGGATCTATATAACAAGCTTGGAAATCTACTGAGAGTAAAACTGCAACAACTTTAATAAGAAACAGCAAACATGAAACCCCAGCACTCAATGCCTCAGTGTAATGTAGCTTTATAGATACAATGGTACCAGTGGCTTTCATTTCCTAGCACTCATGCTAAACACTTTATGACTAATGGGCATGAGCATTTATACAATTTTAAGGGCAACAATCCTTTGGTTTTAGTATTAACTTCAGCCGCTTCAAACAGATTCCGATAGAATATGCTTCTGCTTTGCTGCAGTATTGTTCATATAAATGTAAAAACCCCCAAACAATACATTATAAACTTTTAGGAACTATATTTAATTGGGACTATTTCTCTGGGAAACTCTCAGCATTCTTTATGTCATTTATTAAGGAGCTCTCAAGTAAAATCACCTGTAAAATATAATACACTCTAAACGGATGGCAAACATTGACCAAAACAAAAGACTCTGGTTGCTTATATTCTCCAGGTGTATTTCATCACTCACAAGACTTCCATGCAAATCAAACCAAATGTATTACATGTTGATGTACTAAGGTATTTACATTTATGCCTCCCAATAAGGTTAAGCAATTGCATATTAAAAAGGCATCATAAAACAATCCAAAGCAGCAAAATCAAGCATTCACAAGTTGGGGAGCTAAAGAATAAAGGTTTCCCAATGACTTAACAACTAAAATTGGCTTCCACATGAGTACATTCTGTGCTACTCTTGCCTAGCATCAGACAGGGAATGTATGGTGCATCCAGGCTGAGAATTGAGGTCTCCATATAAACAGTGCCTTGAACACAGAAGAATAAGACCATTTTTCCAATGCAGTCATTGATGCCTGCACAATGAACAAGGCAGACAAAAAAGTGTGAGATCACGTAATTAAAAACTGCACTGTAAAGGCTGAAAGAACAAAGTCCAACCTACCCCCACCCTACGAATACAGCAGTAGGAGTATCGTGGGGCTAGTAGCCCTTAAGCTGTTTTTTCTTCAAAGCCTGGATGGTGCAGAGGGTTTAATCGCTTCTTACAAATCTCTGCTGAGAACATACTGGTGCCCAGGTTTTGGTGGTATGCTCTGTCAATCAAGTATATTAGGGATTTCATGGGAGTATCTCCCTCAGAGACATCCAAAAGCTGTGTGGACATGGTCCTAGGTGACCAGCTCTAGGTAGACCTGCTTGAGCAGGGGGCTTGGACCAGATGACCTCCAGAGGTCCCTTCCAACCTCAACTATTCTGTGACTCTGTGAAAAATACTGTGTCCCTTTGAATCCAGGTCTCTGCTTAAATTCAGATTCTTGCTTTGGACCACAGAGATGCTAGTCCTCTTCAGAAAAAGAGATGAAAATTAAATTAACAAAATCAATCAATAAAAATAACTATCTTCTTTTCTTGACCTTTCTTAAAGGCCAAACTAACTCTGTTTAAATCTGAAAAAAAAAAAAAAAAAAAAAATTAAAGCTCAAGTCAAAGACCAAGCACATCAAACTTCAGGCCAAATAGTTAAAACTTCACTCAGTTACAGCAATTGAAACAGGAGGTTTTAATGAAAAGTGTCAGGAAATCTTAACAATAGGCTTGACTACCAGCTCCACCTATAAAATATACTAAGCCACTAAAGACTATTATGTTGGCAAAAGTGAATAGTGGGGGTATAATCTTGTTCCTTGAAGGCAATTGTTCTAATCAGAAAGGTCAAACTTTGGGAGTCAGAAATAAATTCCAGCACTATATATGGTCAGATGCACAGCCAGCTGAAAAAGTTTTCATTTGACTGATATCAAGAGACCAGTCATAACTGTCAAGAAGTTTAACACTCTCTCTGACAAAGTTAGGATAAGGTTGACTGCTCCTTAGTCCTGCAGAAGTAATCAACGTTGTCATCTGCATTATTTGCCAAATTCTACAAAAGAAGACACCTGCATTTTTAGAAGCACTTATACTGTCCTGGGTAATCTGTCTTCTAAGGTGCATTAGCAAAGAAAAGAGTTGCGTGCCTAGAAGGTGAAGTTCAGAAATTCAGACTTTATCTAATCTATCTGGTCCAGAAAACAAAACACTCAGTGCTTTGTACATCCGCTAGAACAAAGGAACAATGAGATTGGGAAGTGCCTGGGCTGAAAGAGCCCTGGATGGAAACAAATACTTAAAAAGCCATTTACATTGTTATACAAGTCTCTGCTGGCAATGATACAACACTGATATATCACAGAAATAAAATATTTTCACAAAGATATTTTTATACCATTTGATACTCTATGAATTAATGTCTCCTGGTCTACACAGGAATCTTCCAGAAGACTTAATGTTGTTTGAATTATATTCCACCTCCATTTTCACTTTTTAGGAAGAGAATATGCTTTGTGTGCACAGCTGCTACAGATACATTTTACAGAAACAATAGATATGGTTATGTCCAATCCCAATGACATGACTCCCAAATACAGCACAGAAATAAGCACAGAAACACTTCTGCCTTATGCAGGAGAAAAAAAAATGAGATACAAGCCCAGGACCGACCAACAGGGAATTCCTGCCAGTCTCCGTCATCTTCCTACCAAATTATCCATTTTTTTCCTAGTTTTCCCTATTCATAAAACAGTAACCTACTTCACAAGGACTTTTCTGAATATTAAGTAAAGAGGGTTGATTTCATTATCCTTATGAAGTACAAATATCCATTTCTTTGGGATGATATGCAACCTATAAAACCTTTAAAACATGGTTATTTATCTTCTTCTTGTACTCTGCCTTTTGAGACGATGATCATAACCATTACATGATTATGGATGATAGGATTATACAGCCTATAGTCAGAGCCATGTCACAGTAGTAGTTCCTACAGATGGCTAATAAATCAGATTTGTCTCAAATAATTTGAAATTTACAGGAGTGAACACGTGGCCAAGCCATGCTTCTGGCATTTACAGAGTTACATATTACAATGGAAGAATACTCTACCAGTCTGTGTCTTACAAGGTAGAATTTTTAACCTCTTTTCATTCAAATATTTAGCAATTTTTCTGACAAAAAATTACTTACCTGTTAGTTGTCTCAGTACAGGTGGCTTGGATTAGGCAGTAACATAATATATCACTGCAATATTTTTGTAGAAAACAATGCTGCAAATGGCATTTATAAGCCTATTTTAGAAGATATATTTGAAAGCAGGGGAATTGCCAAGTTGTTTTTCATGGCTCTCAAGACCAGTATTTTGAATCTGAATTTCAATTCAGAATTGAAATTCACAAATTTAACTGTAATTTAGGATCTGTTCATATCCTATTGCTTTAAGTAGAATTTTAATTAAAGACCTAGTCATTCACTGAAAATACGCTACTGAAATACACAGTCATACTGGCACACAGACATTTGGAGAATTGAGAACTTAAAAAGTATTTTATCTGAAATCAAGAAAGACACAACCCTACCATCTTTTGTCATAGAGTAGCGCTCATGGAAATAGTTTTACTGAGAACAATAAAGAAGATAACATGAAAGGACTGACAGGTGCATGCGTTGTCCCAACTTTACAATGTCAAGCATGCTGATTAGTTGTTTGGTTTTATGTGCTGTTTTGTGTATATATATTCAAAAAATTTAACAAATGGTAATTATTAATGTGAAATAAATATACAGACTTGTGCCTACTAGCATCTGTAATCTCACATTTGCAGTGGAAAATTTATCTGTAGCTCAGAGAGGATAAATGGTGTTATCAGCTTTTTCTTCGTTTCCTATTCTACCAAAATAGCATAACTGCCAACATTGTACATGTGTTTGCATGCCTGTGTATACCTGCCTTATAGTGCATATGTGATTGTATTTTCCATCATTTTGGAGGACCTATTGTAGTTCTGCTCTAGAGGATTAAATACTTGCCCTTTTAAACTGATAACCCATTGATCAAAATTTCTTGAGCAAAGAGACTCCACCTTAGTGGACCAGTGCAGATTATTGTACCAGTATTCCATACATTATTGGATTCAGCCCTATGCATCCACAAGTGAAATAGAAGCTGCTTCTCTACTCAAAGATTCACAAAGGGTCTGGCATTAAGAGTTTACGCAGTCTTGGTCAGCTGCGCACTTTACTCTATTGGAATATCAAACTTGCAAACAACATAGACTTTACTCATTGTCATAACTATGATTTTAATGTGAAATTAAATACTCAAAAGGCCAAATTAAGCTAGGGATTTGGTCCTCTCTAAGCCTTCACATTACAACTGCAACTACAGTATGCATTACTCATCACTTTCACCTTAAGGCCCTAGTCAGAACAGATCACACTCAAAATTTAACAAAATATTTTGGATTTTATGGGCTTAGCTATTCCAGGACTTTGTATAAGAAACATGACAAAAATTGAACTCATAACAGGAACGAGCACATGAAAATTTTAATAGGATTGAATATGGGCAAAAAATTCAAGTTTCTGAACTAGGTATATAAATGAATCTGCAACTTTCTCTATGTACATTTATTGTATCAAGACAATACAGATGTTCAAAACCTCATTTTGCAAAAGTAAACACATGGGATGGGATTCCTCTCACTTACCTTCAACCACCTAAACTTCAGGTGCCTGGTTTAACCTAGGCTCCTTTTATAGACAGTGGAGAAAGCTGGGCACCTCCAAAAGACAGCTTAGCCCATCTTTCTTAGACAAAGAGCTCAGGAAGGGAACCTTACTGAGTACCAAGGTCAGACATCATATTTTTAGATGGCCCATGATAGCTCAGTTCCGCTACCATTCAAATCAGTGGGAATTTTGTTTACAATATGGCTGAAAATATTGCTCATACTTCCAGATTCACAGGATAGTTTCCAGGAACACATGCCTATGGACATTCAGGCTCAGTAGATTGTAAAACAAAACTACTGACATCAAGTTACAAAGGAACAGGTGAAAAAGAGCTTCCAGAAAACTGGTTTAAAGTGCTGCCCCTAGTGGAAACATACAGAGGAATAATCCTTCCTTGTACTGCATTGAAATGCATAATATTGACAGTACAACATGGGTTGTTGACAGGCACAACAAACCCTATTTTTTTCTAAAGAATACATAAACTGACAAATTTTGAAGCAAATTGCTTCTTTTTAACACCATCAAGCAATGTAACTGATGTGACTGAATCAAGGGAAGCAAGGAACCATGGAGCAATGTGAGTTGCTGTCTTTGCAGGAAACCTCCACGGTTCCTCTATTCTTATTTCATGCTTTTGACTGATCTCTGCTATCCAAAACCAAACATAAACCTCACTTCAGCTGTGGCCCACTAATCTGCAGTATTTCAACTTAAACTTTAATCAGTCTTTTCACTCTGACGTCAGCTACAAATATGGCTATAATCAGCAGTTGCTTCCAATCACTTTTATCTTACAGTCTTGCAAAATCTATTTACTGATAAAAAAAGTTCACAGATGACATGTACAAGCGACTGTCCAAATGATTATGCATTAATCAAAATGTGGTCTAAAGTGGTATCTTCTTCTCTGCTTCTACACAAGTGTTCAATAGTAGATCTCTATTATCCAGTAACAATGGTGATTTATAGCTGTCACTCTAGTAACGGTTGATTTATTCTTTCAATTTTCAAATTATAAGTCATCAATATTAAAAACAGTTGGCATGATGCATGACATAGATGTAAATCACTGTCTGCATAGAAATCATTACTCATTTTTACCAAGTGACATGACTTGTGCTTAATGTATAGCTGTCACACCAGCAGACTTGTCACTAGACTTCTTTTAACTTGAGTTACCAAAGCAAATTAATGGAGGTATTTAGTGCATTTGTACAGTTAATGCAGGGAAAGGGTCTGACAGTAAACGACATCTCTGAACTGGTAATTGTTAAGTATTTGGCTGCTGTAATCTTCAATACTAATACTGCAAAGTACCTCTCCAAAACTAACACTTGCTCCTAAAGGAGCAAGTCAGGGAGGCATTTAATGATGGACCTCATCTAAGACATCTCTTTTGAGTCTTATGTCACCTGGACATAAGGTGGCTGGACGATACTGTATTTCACCATCTTTAAAAAACTACTAATACAGGTAGAAAGAGTCCAGTTCTGTCACTGCAGCCAGTGGCTCTTTGTAGTTCATTGCTTCACAGCTGAGTTGTTCACACGCATACACAAACACGCATGCAGAAAGGGTGCTTTCCTTGGCAGCACTCTGGCAGACTGCTGGAACATTTTTATGGCCAGTCATGGCTGTGACACTGTAAGCGCCCTGTGCACGACTGTACATCTTTTAACACTTCACTGGTTGTATTCAAGGAAAACATACAAGCAAGAAGTTTCAGCCTTACTTTCTGTGTTTTAGACTCCGGTTAGAGAGAATAAAAGTATAGAAATGGGCTGCAACAGTAAGTTATCCTCGAACAGGATCCACCTGCCATGAAACAGATTGTATTTTAAACACAGTAAATAAGCTATCACCTGAGGAACTACGAAGCCAACAGGTCTGCATGAGCACAAAGGATGTTACGGGCTACTACTCCTTAAAGCATTCTGCTGGATGGCAGCTGAAGGGAGCGGCAGAAATGTACTCCCAGCACTGACCTAGACTCCTCACAACACCTTCTCCTTTCAAGCCTGCTGGGTTCACTTTCGGCAGTGGTTATTTCTGGCAGCGGGGTAAAGAGAACTCAAGCGCAGGATAGCTATGTTCAGCGAACACCGTAGGTTTACAGTCGCTGCAAATGCATCGCCCTCCTCTCACGGCCGGCCGAAGCGCGGCGACGGGAAGGAAAAGCCCGGCGTCCCTCCCCGAGCACCTGCCGTGCCCGCCGCCCGTACCTGTCTGCACGGAGATGTTGACAGCCTCCCCGTCGGCGAACGGCTCGATGCGGAGCTGGTACCAGGTCCCGGCCTCCAGGCCCCGCAGGGTGCAGCCGTAGGAGCCGTTGCCCGTGGGGGCGGGCTGGCAGCCGACCGCCTCCCCGTCCTCCGAGCGCCCGCTCAGGCTGAAGTTGCAGGCACGGCCCGCGGCTCCCCACCGCAGCCGGACGCTCTGCCCGGCGACGCGACGCTCCGTCAGGTTGGCGCTGCATCCCGCCGCCTCCCCCGGCGCGGCCTGCGGAGAGCGGGGAAAAGCTCTGAGAGAACCGCCGGGCTCCCGCCAGCCGCCGGTGGCCGTCCTCCTCCTTCCACCCACCCCCCCTGCTCCGGGCTCACCTCCGCAACCCCTTCCCCGCTGCGTGCCGTGCCGGTGCGGGGCAAACCCACCAGTCCCCCCCCACCGCCGCCCCGGGCTCGGCTGCGACCTGCGAGGGGCGAGCCCCGCACCGCCAGCCCCAGCCGCTCACCTTGGTCAGGGCCAGCGCCGTCCACAGGGCGAATCCCGCTCCATAGCTGAGCATCGCCGACAGTTTTTAACACCGAAAACCCTCGCGGGGAGGGGAAGAGGGGAAAGGAGGCGGCGGGGGTGGGTGCGG